>NW_026652291.1:56912649-57029252 GCF_009828535.3 Hylobates moloch
CTATGCAAAGTTTGTCTGAATGAATATGTGGTAGTGACTTATTCACACATCCAGTTGATCCTTTTGGCATTTACAGCATTATAGTTGCATTAAAAGGAGGAAAATAATGTTCATGTTTAATCTAGTGTAGTACCTAATGAGTGTCATAATAGAATCCAACAAAATCTTAGAATTATAACATAGCTCTTTGATAACATCAGTACTACTTCTATTGTACATACACTAATGGAATGTCAGATGTTAACGAATCTCTTTTTTCTGTTGGATACATTGAACTGAATAGCGACCAGCTAAATGATATTGATTAAAAAAGAAACAACCTTTTTCCCCCATTTATTTATATACTTCTGTAGGATTTAGAAATGTTAGATATGGATCTACTATGTACAAAAAGAAACTGGAGTTTTATTGATTGTGGCTTCTTAAAGTCAATAGACAAAATCTAAAACAAAGTATCTCAATTAGTTTTCCATGTAGCCACATTTAAATTTTTATTTGCAAGTTTTAAGTTTTGCAATCATTTTAATTCTATTTACCAGGCATCCATATCTTTCTCTGCATCTTAGCTCTTGGTTTTCATTCAGTCATGTCTTAACTCTTAAGTAAAACAACTAATTCTTCATCACGGAGCAAACACATGAGAATCCCAGAATTACCCATTGGAGCATGCATGGCCCGAGTGAAATCTGTTGAACATTCTATCCTGTTCACTACATAATAGGTTTATGTAATAGTGTAATATGCAATACATAATAAAATATGTAATTTTTATTGAGTCAGTAAGTGGTGAATGAATGTGAAAGCCTAGGATATACAGCACACTCCTGTAGACTTTATAAACACTATACGTGGCAGCCACACTAAATTTATACAAAAGTTCTTTCTTCAGTAATAAATTAGATTTTGCTTACTGAATGAACACCGTTGTATATGTAGTCCATCATTGACCAAAACTTTGTTATGCAGTGCATAACTGCATATATGTGTGAATGTGTCCGTGTGTGTGTGTGTAATGTTGAAGAAGTAAGGGAATAGAGTCAAGGGACTCAAGCAGGAGTAAGTATTTCCTATATGTAAGATGTTTTATACATTCTATGTTTTTAATCTTCAAAATACCTATGATAGGAATGTATTATTATCTCTTTTTTTTTAAAGTAAGGAAACCTATGGGAAGTCCTAACCAGACTACGTATCACTTAACGTTTGAACCAGCAGCCCAACTGGGGTATCTACTTTAAAGATGTACCTATAAGAATATGAAAACACATACACAGAAGGTTACTCACTGAAATTTTTTATAATAGCAAAATATTGGGAAAAATACTGAATGACCATACAGAGAAAATAACTGAATAAGCTATGGCACATATACACAAATGAGTGTGAAGAGGCTATAAAATGAATACAGAATTTTAGAGATCCCTATGAACTGAGATAAGACTTATTTCCAGTGTGTATTGGAAAGTGAAACATGTCAAAGTGCAAAAGGTACCTATGGTAGGCTACAGTACCTATAGTAGGCTACCATTCATGTAAGAATAAGGGTATATATATATAGATAGAGAGAGAGAGAGAATACATACAATATACACTCAAAAATATTTTGGAAAGGAAAAGCCAGAATCTAACAAGATTGGTTACTAATAAGAGGTGAGTGGGAATAATGCAGTAAGAATGGGGGCAGAGAATGGGAGCGTGACAGTTTTCTCATAGAACATTTTCATATAGCTCTGATTTTGAAACTATGTTAAAGATTCACATACTCCCCAAGTAAATAAATATTAAATTTCAAAATAATCAAAATAAAAAATATGGGAACCAAAAATACAATAAAAAGCAGTAATAAATAAACCAAACTATATTATGAATGAAAATTGTAATTACGCTAAAGAAAAAGGAGAAAAAAGAATTAACACAAATAAGTTTGAAAAACAGTAAATGTATCCTGTAAGGCAAAGCAAAGTGAAAGCAAAATAAAACAAAAACTGTACACAAATACTCTAGTTAGAAAATTTGCTTTCACAAGAGTGTGAATTAAAAATCTGAAGCTATTTTATCCTTATTTTATAAATGAGCAAATAAAGAAATACACTGTGGACCACAGTCAGGTTTCTTCCCATTAGAGAAAATAGTTACAAATAAGAAAGAAGGAAGACTAGAATGAACACTTGGTGGTTTATTGCAAATGTAAGTGTCAGTATGAAGTCATGGATATTATTATGTATAGGGATCAATAGGTTTAGAAATAGAGATATTTGCGTGGGGATACACACACACACACACACACACACACACACACACACACACACACAACTTCTTAGCTCTCTCTGACGAAAGCTTTAGAAGCAATGACATCCCAGTAGCAATAAATTGACAAATGTGGTACCTAGATCTTAGTTTGTAACTACTACTTTCCAAGTAAAAGACCTAGAGATCCTTGGATAAACAGCTGATAACCAGGATTGGGGTGGGGAATAGATAACATGAACCAAGTTGATTTTGTGGTGCCAGAAAGTAACAAAGGGCTCAAAAATGGAGGTGTGATGAAAGGTACACAAGAGCCAACTTGTTGGAGCCACTAACAGCCCAATCTGGAAATAAATATCCATGACTCCATATTGACATAAATAAATAATTGTGTAAATAAATAAACAGAGATGGGGGAAAGGGCAGCTCTTCCTTACAGTAGAATTCCAGACAATAAATGAAAAAGGCATGACAGCAACAGAAAACCATAACTATTTAAACACCACAATAATAATTGTTATAGGCAGGAATCATGGTAACTAAAATAAATGGGTAAAAGTATGAGAAATGTGATATTTACATAGTCTTATAGTATCTTCATAAATAATTAATGACAAAAGGGAAAATTGTAACTTCACAGAGAAACAAACAAACAAACCTTGGCCAATACAAGCTTAACTAAGAGACTGAAGTTACTACCACCAGTAATAGTATATAGGTGACATCACATAGCTCCAGAAATGATATACTGGAAAGAGCATAACATTACTTCTGTTGTATTTGTGCCAAAAATGCTTAACCATAATCTTCTCATTTTACAAAATAACTGGTTTATAATCTTAAGAATGTCAAGATCTTAAAAGACAAAGTAGACTGAGGAACTGTCACAGATTAGAGGAGTCTAAGAAAGCATGACAAATTGGCAGGGCACGGTGGCTCACGTCTGTAATCCCAGCACCTTGGGAGGCCGAGGCAGACGGATCACAAGGTCAGGAGATCGAGACCATCCTGGCTAACACGGTGAAACCCCATCTCTACTAAAAATACAAAAAAATAGCTGGGTGTGGTGGTGGGCGCCTGTAGTCCCAGCTACTCGGGAGGCTGAGGCAGGAGAATGGCGTGAACCCGGGAGGCGGAGCTTGCAGTGAGCCGAGATCGTGCCACTGCACTCCCGCCTGGGCGACAGAGCGAGACTCCATCTCAAAAAAAAAAAAAAAGAAAGCATGACAAATTGATACATGTAGGATACTGAATTATAATCTCAACTAGAAAAGGGACATAGTGGAAGACTGGTTAAAAAAAACCTAAAATCTCTAGATGTGTTAATAGTATTGAATTAATGTCTGTTTCCTAATGCTGTAATAAGGTTATAGGAGATGGTAACATTTGGGTTAGTAGAGTGAAGGGAATTTAGAAACACTTTAATATTTTTCTGTAACTTTTCTTTAAATATTGAAATATTTAAAATTCAAAAAGCTAAAAAATATACTCTGATAAAAGTGTAAGTTCTGGTTTAAATGATAAATTAGATGGGCCTTAAGGCCAAGATACATTATTTTCTGGGTAAATTGGGCCATAGTGTCTTCCTTGATGCTAAGCCTTCATAATGTTTACATTACATATATAAGAAATCTTAAAATTAGTACATTTAAAAATTATGTATATGACTAAAATAATATTTGTAAAAAATCATATTCAGCTAAGATGTTTATAGGTGAATTATACTTAAGATCTAATTATTCCATGTATTATTTCCTGCAAAATAATAAAATCAATATAGCTATAAGTTATAGTGTAACAACAAGCTGCACAAAATGCAGTTTCAACACAAAGATAAATATATCATATTTATATAGAAAACAAAAATTTGTAAGAATAAGATTTTCCACTGTTGTTGGGAATGTAAATTAACACAGCCATTATGGAAACCAACAAGGAAATTCCTCAAAAAAATTAAATAGAGTTACCATATGATCCAGCATTCCCACCACTGGGTATATATCCAAAGGAAATCAGTTTATGAAACTTTTCACAATATCCAAGATATGGAGTCAACCTAAATGTCCATCAATGCATGAATGGGTAAAGAAAATGTGGTATATACACACAATGGGATACTATCCAGCCTTAAAAAAGAAGGAAATCCTGTCATTTGTGACAACGGGAATAAACGCAGAGGACATGATGTTAAGTGAAATAAGCGAGACACAGAATGACAAATGTGTCATAATCTAATTTGTAGGCAGAGTGTAAAAAAGTCAAACTCAAGAAATGGAGTTTCTATTACTCTCTGATAAATGGTGGCTACCAGAGGCTGGAGTAGTGGACTGGGAACTGGTAAAAGGACACATTTCAGTTAGACAGGAGAAATAACTTCAAGAGATCTATTGTATATCATGGTGACTGCATTTAATAACAATATATTGTCTACTTTAAAATTGCTAAGAGAGTAGAATTTAAGTGTTCTTACCAAAAGAATATGATAAGTATATGAGATAATGCATATGTTAATAAGCTTGATTTAGCCATTTCACAATGCATAGATATATTAAACCATCATGTTGTATACCATTGACATTATTTTGCCAATTAAAATAATAAATACATTTTTTAAAAAGAAAAAGGAATTCATAATTTTTAGCTGAAAAATATTTCAAATTTCACATTATGTAGACTGCTCTATGCAGGAGGGGCGATACTGGTATTTATTTTCAAAACTATCAAATTATTTTCACTTTTTTAAAATCGATGGCATCTTGCTGTGTTTGTCAGCCTGGTCTTGAACTCTTGGCCTCAAGCAATCCTCCCGCCTCATCCTCCAAAAGTGCTAGGATTACAAGCATGAGCCACTGTGCCTGCCCCACAACTATCAAATTTTTAATGCAAAATTTTACAAAGTCCTGGAAAACTTACTAGGAGGTTTTGGATTTTACTTTCTTTTTAAGTGGCTGATTTATCCCAATTTTGATATGAAATGCTAATATGACCTCCAAATCCTATTCAAAAAATCTTCCTGCTAAAGGTATTTCTTGAAGTAATATTTTGCCTCATAGCAAGAAGTAAAATGTCACACTTATATAACAAATTTCCTCCAGATACCTCAAAAAGTCTCCACAATTATTTTATATTTCTGAAATTTTGCTTATAAAAATAACATCTGGCCAGGCGTGGTGGCTCACGCCTGTAATCCCAGCACTTCGGGAGGCCGAGGCGGGTGGATCACGAGGTCAAGAGATGGAGACCATCCTGGCTAACACAGTGAAACCCCGTCTCTACTAAAAATACAAAAAATTAGCCAGGCGTAGTGGCGGGCGCCTGTAGTCCCAGCTACTCGGGAGGCTGAGGCAGGAGAATGGCGTGAACCCGGGAGGTGGAGCTTGCAGTGAGCCGAGATAGCGCCACTGCACTCCAGCCTGGGCGACAGAGCGAGACTCCGTCTCAAAACAAAAAACAAAAAAACACATCTATCTGAATGCTTTTTCCTAACACACCTTTCCTAACTTACATTGTCTTCTCATTTAACTTAGTTACCGTCACTTTGACTAGTATGCACCACTTCACCTAGTTCTCTTCTCTGTCATATTTCACAATGTAAAAGTTATTTCTCCTCCCTGTAATATCTTCTCTCAGCCATATACTGAACCATTCTCCTGTGTAGCATGGCTTGCTAGAAACAAATTATTATTTTAGAAATCAGAAGTCTACTTTATTCTCTTCAGATGTGTTCCACTTATCCTGGAACTGCTGTCAATACTTGGAAAAGGACAACTATAAATGCAATTCATAGACCCTTTCAGGACTATGTATTCGTTTTATGCAGATTTGTCATTTTCCTGTATGCTACATTAGATGTAAGTTTATAAACCCAAACAATTTTGGAAATTGATGTCTGCGTTAGAACAAACAGTTGGCTATAAATGTGGCATATCATAGCACCCACACTGCTGGGATCAAATCCTGCCACTGCCACTTAATAGCTGTGTGGACTTGGGGAAGTTAGGTAAACATTACATGCTTCATTTGCCTCATTAATAAAGTGAAGAAAATAACAGTACTTAACCTTGTATATTATTTTGAGTTAAATAACAGTACTTAATCTTGTGTATTATTTTGAGTTAATACTTATTAAACAAAGTGACACATAATAAAAGGTATATGTGCTTGAAAAATGAATAAGGTCCACTTCCCACCAAAAGTGGAGTAACTTGCAACATATTAATCCTGCCATACATAACTGTAAAATCCAGACAAAATAGTAAAACAAACAAATATAAACAAAACAAAATGAAACAGACAAAAGCACTAATTACAGGTACAAGGGAATAATCAAAAGCAGGCACAAACTCAGAAACTGGGGGGGTTTACTCTGGATAGAGTCTAATTGTAAACAGTTTTTTTTTCCTAATAGGAGACGCTCCAGTTCAAGGACAGCAAGGAGTGACTACAGATCAAAAAGAAAGCTAGAAGCAAGCAAGCAAGGAAGAAATGAAGAGAAAAGGCAAGAAAGTAGGCTTCATCAGGACTGCAAGAGCATCTAGAAAGTGATGGGGAAAATCAGGAAAAGAAGGGAACAGAGAATGGGGAACACCAAAAATGCATAGAAGCCTTTAGAAAGCAAGAAATATAAGTTCGAAAGAACTGAGCAGACATTTCAGCTACTGCCCACCACAAAGAAAACATATTTAACAACCTGCTAAAAGTAAAAATCAACACTCTTCAATGGAAGAAAAAATTAGTAGTATCTACAATGTAATACCCACAAGACAAGGAAAAAATGGGAAAACGTGACCTGTAATAAATATCGAAAGCACTTAATAGACACAGGTTCTGAAATAGCTCAGATGTTTGAGTAAGCAGACTAGGACTTGACTATAATTATTATAAATGTGTTTAGATATTTTAAGAAAAAATAGGGAAACCGAATGAATAGATGGAGAATCTCAATAGAGAAATTGAAACGATAAGAATGGAAATTCTAGAGCTAAAATTACATCATTTAAAAAAAATCTCTGCATATAACTTGAATAAGTTTGGAGTACGTTAGTTAAGCAAAATAAGTCAATCAGAGAAAGATAACTACCACATCACGTCACTCACATGTGGGAATTGAAAAAAAAAAAAATGAGCCCATGGAAGTAAATAGTTGAATTGTTGGTATTAGAGGCTGAGAAAGGTAGAGGGGAAGGGAGGATACGGAGAGGTTGGTTAATTGATACAAAGTTACAGCTAGACAGGAGGAATGAATTCTAGTGTTCTGCAGCACTGTAAGGCCAATAAGGTAACTAATTTATTGTATATTTCCAAAACGCTAGAAGAGAGGATTTTGAATGTTCACAAGATAAAGAAATAATAAATGTTTGAAGTGACGAATATTTTAATTACTCTGATTTGATCCCTACACATTGCATACACATGTCGAAATATCACCTTGTATACCATAAATATGTATAATTTAAATGCCAACTAAAACACGAGGAAAAATCTCTGCATAGGATTAACAAGAAAAAGGAAAGGACAAAATAAAGCATCAGTGAATTTAAGGATATATCAGCAAGAAGAATAAAATCTGAACTAAATGGAGGATAAATATTGAAAATAAATGAGCATTACTTTAGTGATACTTAGGAAAATATCAAACAGTTTAATATACATATAATTGCATTTCTCAAAGGAGAAAAGAAAGAGAATGGGACAGAGAAATATTTGAAGAATTAATGGCTGATAACTTGCAAATTTTGTGAAAAACTGACTTACAAATCCTATAGTCTCATCAAAACACAAGAGGGATAAATATGATCAGACTTAGGTACAGCATGGCCAAGTGATAACAAGAAAAAAAGACAAAATCCTTATGGTAGCTATGAAAAGCAAACACACTGCATTCAAATGAACACAGTTATAGAATATTTGACTTATCATCAGAAACAACAGAGGCCATATATCAAAGGTGCTGCATATTTAAAGTGCTGAAAGTCTTTTCTTCCTATACCCCATGATAATATCCTTCAAAATATATATTTTCAGATAAATGAAAGCTAAATGAATTGTTGCCAGCAGAACTGTAATACAAAAATTTCAACAGAAGTTCCTTTAGACTATAAGGAAATGATACTAGGTACAACTGGAATATACAGGACAAATAAAGAGCACTACAAATGATATACACATAAATAAATATACAAGAGTATTTAGATTTTTTATTTTCTTAAGTTAATTTAAAAATGTACACAGTCAGCCCTCCGTATTCATGGTTTCCACATCTGTAGATTCTGCCAACTTCAGCTGCAAAATATTTCACAAAGAAATTGCATTTATATTGAACATGTACAGCCTTTTTCCTTGTCATTATTTCCTAAACACTGTATAACAATTATCTGCATAGTACTTACACTGTAATAGTTATTACTGTAAGTAATCTAGAGATGATTTATAGCATACAAAAATGTGTATAGGTTATATGTAAATACTATGCCACTTTAATATTAATATTAGAGACTTGAGATTCTAGGCAGTTTTGTATCCACAAGAGGTCCTGAAAACAATCCTCCATTGATACCAAAGGATGATTATAATTATTTGCAGGGGAAAGCACAATATTGAGAGATTTATAATATATATATATATGTATATATATATGTGTATATATATATATATATATAATACATACTACTGTAATAGCATATATACCAGATGGAGCATAATGGTTCTTAAATTTTATGTTATGTGGTAGACTATTAACTCTGAGAAACTGTGTAACACAAGTTTGAATATTTCAATCTATAGAAAAATGCAATAAAGTAAGAGTACAAAGGGAATATTGCTAGAAGGCCAATAAATGAATCCCAAAGGGATTAGGAAAACATAAAAATAATCATAAGGAAGGCAGTTGAGTGGGAATGGAAAAACAAAAGTTGGGATAGAAACTCAATAGCAAACAATAAATATAAATAAAAATACATTAAGAAGAGGAGTAACAGAAGAAACAATGTTAGATCAAAGAGTCATTTCATCAGAAAAACATAAAAATGACAAATGTGAATATGCTTAATAACAGAGCTTCAAAATGTATTGTAGTGGTTTGAATTGCCTCGTTTCCAAAAGATTTGTTGTAGTCTTAATCTTAGGTACTTCAGAATGTGACCTTATTTGGAAATGGGGTCATTGCATATATAATTAGTTAATATTAGGTGATATTGGAGTAGGATAGTCCCTTAATCCAAAGTGACTGGTGTCTTTATAAGAATACAGCCATGCGAAGATACAGAGACAAACGAGGAACACCATATGAAGATGGACGCAGAGATTAGAGTGATGTGTCTACAAACTAGGGAATACCAATGATTGCTGGCCATCACCAAACACTAGGAGAGAAGTCTGGGACAATTTTTTCCTTAGATCTATCGCAAAGAAGCAATACTGCTGATACTTTGATTTTTGACTTCTGGCATCCAGAACTATGAGACATTAACATTCTGTTTTAAGCCACCCAGTTTGTGGCGCTTTATTATGGCAGTACTCAGAAAGATACATGAAGAAAAGAGTAATGGAGTCAAAAAGAGAGGCAGACAAATCCATTATAAAATTTAGAGTTTTATATGACTTGTTCAGTGATTGACAAAACAACTAGCCAAAAAAAAAAAAGTGAGAATATAGAAGAGGCATATACTATAAACCAACTTGACCATATTGCCATTCTGCTCAATAATGCTTAATAATTTTAGATTACACATTCTTTCAAGTTTCACGCGGCATGTTCTACAAATTTAAAAATATTTAAATGTTATAGATTATGATTCATAGCCAAAAGGTAATGTAATTCAAACTAATAAGAAAAAGATAAATATAAAAGGTCAAAATTTAGAAATCAATCAAGACACTTTAAAATTACCATGTGTCAAAAAAATAATAAAGTATTTCAACCTGAGTGATAATAAAATACAACGCACCTTGTTTTGTATGTGATATAACTAAAGCAGAGATTACAGGGAAAGTTGTAGCATTAAAAACTCATATTGAAAACAAAGAGATTATTAAAGCTAGTGATTTAATTTTCATTAAGAAACTAGAAATGAGAAAACAAACCTAAAACCAGAAAAAAGAGGAAACAATTTAAAAGTAGAAAAAATGATATATAACACATGCAAAAATAGAGAAAATTTAACAAAACCAGAAGTTTGTTCTCTAAATATATAACCAATTTGTTAAATTGCTAGCAAGAATAATCAAAAGAAAGATGCTATAATTGGAAAATAAAGAAAGGCTATCACTACATATCCTACAGACATTAAAGGATAATGGGATTTTTTTTTTTACATTTTTAAGAGAATCATTTAAAAAAAACAACCATGACAATAAATTTGGTAACTCAGATAAAAAAGAAGACACATTTGTAAAAACCAAAATTTATCAAAGGTTACATAATTATTAAGAGAAAATATGGATAATCCTATATTTATTAAAGAAATTGAAGATCTTGTTAAAAACCAAAGAAATCTAGTGCAAATGGTTTAAGTGCAGAATTCTATGAATCACTTAAAAAGAAACTAATATCATTATTTGAAAACTATTTAAAGTATTGAGACTGCAAGGAGACTTATTCACTTGCTTTATTTGGTCAGGAAAACCTTGTAACAAAACCTGACAAAAATGCTATTACAATAAAAACTGTACATCAGTATTGTTCATGAACCTAAAATAAAAACTCTTAAAATAAGGAAATTAAATATAATATTATATGCTTTATGATGAACTGATATTTATCACAGGAAGGCAAGGTGTGTTTAACATTTAAAAATCAAGAATATATTTATCCATATTAGCAAAATAAAGCGGAAAACATTTGATCATTGAAGAGATACAGTAAAAAGCATTGGAAAATTCAGACCCATTTATAATTAAAACTTGAAGAAAACTAGGAATAGAACACTCTAAGTCTGATAGGAGGCATCTAAATATCATTTAAAATTATATTGAATGATGAAATATTGAAAAAGTTTTCCCTAAGGTAAAAAAAAGAGTGTTCAGTCTAAACACTTCTATTGAACACTTCTCGACGTTCAAGCCAGCACATTAATGAAAATAAATAAATATCTAAAGGTTTAATAAGAAGATGTAAAACTGAATCTATTAATAATATAATTATCTACATACAACATCCTTAGCAATCTACAAAGCAATGACTGTAACTAAGTGAACTTAGCTTAGTCATAGTTTACTAGGTCAATATATAAAAATAAATTGTATTTTTTTATATCAGAGTGATAGCTCCAAATGGACTGCTATACTGCTTACTTATTGTTTCCAATACAAAAGCATTGCTAAAAATATTAAAGAAGATTTTATTATATGGTGTGATATATCCTTTTTAAAGATGGGAAAACTTATATTTGCAAGATGTCAACTCATCCCAAAGTGATATCAGTAACCCAATTCAATGACAATATGTGGTTTTATCTTTTTTTAAGAAAGGACAAACTGATGATGTTCAATTAATAGAAGAGAAAAACAAATATGCTTCCCCACAAACATATGTTCTTTATTGCATAATTTCATTGATCTAATATAATATTTATATTTCTAAATGCAGTTTTAAAAAACAAAACAAATACCTATCATATATAATTGATATTTTTCCCAATATTTTGTTGACTACCTGAGTAATTTTGCATGCTGCATTAATGCTGAAAACATTAAACAGTTCCATCTCTTAAAGGGAAATCTTTATAGAAAGTTTTCTTAAACATGAGTAATTTGCAGCCCTGAGAGATATGTGTAACTAATATTAAAAGAGCTTACATTGCCAAATAAGAGAACAGTAAAGGCTTAATAGGGATGCTCATTAGAAGGCTCCAAATTTATAACCACACAACTAAGCGTTGATTTACATGTCTCATCAGATTTCTTCATGACTTGACATTCAGCCATTTCTTAAAAAACTCATCATCTTACCTGAGAGTATATCTTAAGAAAGGGGAAGTTAAATTTATCTAAAATCTTGTAATATTCTTACTAGACAAAAGCCTTCCAAAATGAATCAAGTCATTAATCAGAGCTCACTTCCTGTAGAATACAGGGCTCCTAACAACCATGTGACCAGATCATCCCATTTAGTGATACAATTTATAATGTGACTTTTTTTTTTGCCTTCTTGGGTTTTTACAAATGCTGAATTGATAATTCCATCAAATGAAGCTAGATAATCTCTCGCCACTGCCACATTTTCTGTTTGTCCCATTCATCTAACTTTCTACATTATGTCTGCATTGATGTCTGTAATTTGCACCAAAACTTCCTTTTGAGCATCATTAACACTCCTTTCTTCATAGCAAGACCTTTAAGGTATAACTCAGCAAATAACTGATTCTATTCTCCATGTTACCCTTATCCAGTCTATCGCATTGAAGGAAATACACATCTTTCAGATCTTTGTAGTCAGATATTTAAATACCTTGAATGATTTGCTACTCTATCAGACACTGAAGACTGTGAACTGAAGTGATGATATATAAACAGTGTTAATGTCACATCTCTTTTGCATTGAATTTTATCCTTCTTGTTTCCTATCTTCCAGTCAACTATTTTTGGCCCACTGACAGTTTTAAATGCCATTGGATTAAACATCTTTTTAATCAGTCACACCAAGAAAATGTGAAGGTCTGCAACATAGGATGCTTCTAACATGTTTAACACTAACCTCTTTGCTCCACTTCTCTGAAGGAGTATAGGCTGATTCTGCAAAATATATCTCACTGATAATATTTTGCTTGTAGGATGCCTCCTTGTTTTAATACTCCAAATTAATAGAATGTGTTTTTTATCTTCTACAATATTTTTTTCCTTTTTAAAATTTTATTATTATACTTTAGGTTTTAGGGTACATGTGCACAATGTGCAGGTTTGTTATGTATGTATCCATGTGCCATGTTGGTTTGCTGCACCCACTAATTCGTCATTTAGCATTAGGTGTATCTCCTAATGCTGTCCCTCCCCCCTCCCCCCACCCCACAACAGTCCCCAGAGTGTGATGCTCCTCTTCCTGTGTCCATGAGTTCTCATTGTTCAATTCCCACCTATGAGTGAGAACATGCGGTGTTTGGTTTTTTGTCCTTGCGATAGTTTACTGAGAATGATGGTTTCCAGTTTCATCCATGTCCCTACAAAGGACATGAACTCATCATTTTTTATGGCTGCATAGTATTCCATGGTGTATATGTGCCACATTTTCTTAATCCAGTCTATCATTGTTGGACATTTGGGTTGGTTCCAAGTCTTTGCTATTGTGAATAGTGCTGCAATAAACATGCATGTGCATGTGTCTTTATAGCACCATGATTTATAGTCCTTTGGGTATATACCCAGTAATGGGATGGCTGGGTCAAATGGTATTTCTAGTTCGAGATCCCTGAGGAATCGCCACACTGACTTCCACAATGGTAGAATTAGTTTACAGTCCCACCAACAGTGTAAAAGTGTTCCTATTTCTCCACATCCTCTCCAGAACCTGTTGTTTCCTGACTTTTTAATGATTGCCATTCTAAATGGTGTGAGATGGTATCTCACTGTGGTTTTGATTTGCATTTCCCTGATGGCCAGTGGTGATAAGCATTTTTTCATGTGTTTTTTGGCTGCATAAATGTCTTCTTTTGAGAAGTGTCTGTTCATGTCCTTTGCCCACTTTTTGATGGGGTTGTTTGTTTTTTTCTTGTAAATTTGTTTGAGTTCATTGTAGATTCTGGATATTAGCCCTTTGTCAGATGAGTAGGTTGCGAAAATTTTCTCCCATTTTGTAGGTTGCCAGTTCACTCTGATGGTAGTTTCTTTTGCTGTGCAGAAGCTCTTTAGTTTAATTAGATCCCATTTGTCAATTTTGGCTTTTGTTGCCATTGCTTTTGGTGTTTTAGACATGAAGTCCTTGCCAATGCCTATGTCCTGAATGGTATTGCCCAGGTTTTCTTCTACGGTTTTTATGGTTTTAGGTCTAACATGTAACTCTTTAATCCATCTTGAATTAATTTTTGTATAAGGTGTAAGGAAGGGATCCAGTTACAGCTTTCTCCATATGGCTAGCCAGTTTTCCCAGCACCATTTATTAAATAGGGAATCCTTTCCCCATTGCTTGTTTTTTGTCAGGTTTGTCAAAGATCATATAGTTGTAGATATGTGGCATTATTTTTGAGGGCTCTGTTCTATTCCATTGATCTATGTCTCTGTTGTGGTACCAGTACCATGCTGTTTTGGTTACTGTAGCCTTGTAGTATAGTTTGAAGTCAGGTAGCATGATGCCTCCAGCTTTGTTCTTTTGGCTTAGGATTGACTTGGCGATGAGTGCTCTTTTTTGGTTCCATATGAACTTTAAAGTAGTTTTTCCAATTCTGTGAAGAAAGTCATTGGTAGCTTGATGGGGATGGCATTGAATCTATAAATCACCTTGGGCAGTATGGCCATTTTCACGATATTGATTCTTCCAACCCATGAGCATGGAATGTTCTTCCATTTGTTTGTATCCTCTTTTATTTCATTGAGCAGTGGTTTGTAGTTCTCCTTGAAGAGGTCCTTCACATCCCTTGTAAGTTGGATTCCTAGGTATTTTATTCTCTTTAAAGCAATTGTGAATGGGAGTTCACTCATAATTTGGCTCTCTGTTTGTCTGTGATTGGTGCACAAGAATGCTTGTGATTTTTGTACATTGATTTTGTATCCTGAGATTTTGCTGAAGTTGCTAATTAGCTTAAGGAGATTTTGGGCTGAGACAATGGGGTTTTCTAGATATACAATCATGTCATCTGCAAACAGGGACAATTTGACTTCCTCTTTTCCTAATTGAATACCTTTTATTTCCTTCTCCTGCCTGATTGCCCTGGCCAGAACTTCCAGCACTATGTTGAAAAGGAGTGGTGAGAGAGGGCATCCCTGTCTTGTGCCAGTTTTCAATGGGAATGCTTCCAGTTTTTGCCCATTCAGTATGATATTGGCTGTGGGTTTGTCATAGATAGCTCTTATTATTTTGAGATACGTCCCATCAATACCTAATTTATTGAGAGTTTTTAGCATGAAGAGTTGTTGACTTTTGTCAAAGGCCTTTTCTGCATCTATTGAGATAATCATGTGGTTTTTGTCTTTGGTTCTGTTTATATGCTGGATTACATTTATTGATTTGCATATGTTGAACCAGCCTTGCATCCCAGGGATGAAGCCCACTTGATCATGGTGTATAAGCTTTTTGATGTGCTGCTGGATTCGATTTGCCAGTATTTTATTGAAGATTTTTGCATCAATATTCATCAAGGATATTGGTCTGAAATTTTATTCTTTGGTTGTGTCTCTGCCAGGCTTTGGTATCAGGATGATGCTGGCCTCATAAAATGTGTTAGGGAGGGTTCCCTCTTTTTCTATCGATTGCAATAGTTTCAGAAGGAATGGTACCAGTTCCTCCTTGTACCTCTGGTAGAATTTGGCTGTGAATCCATCAGGTCCTGGACTCTTTTTGGTTGGTAAGCTATTGATTATTGCCACAATTTCAGAACCTGTTATTGGTCTATTCAGAGATTCAACTTCTTCCTGGTTTAGTGTTGGGAGGGTGTATTTGTCGAGGAATTTATCCATTTCTTCTAGATTTTCTAGTTTATTTGCATAGAGGTATTTGTAGTATTCTCTGATGGTAGATTGTATTTCTGTGGGATCAGTTGTGATATCCCTTTTCATTTTTTATTGCATCTATTTGATTCTTCTCTCTTTTCTTATTAGTCTTGCTAGCGGTCTATCAATTTTGTTGATCTTTTCAAAAAACCAGCTCCTGCATTCATTAATTTTTTGAAGGGTTTTTTGTGTCTCTATTTCCTTCAGTTCTGCTCTGATTTTAGTTATTTCTAGCCTTCTGCTGGCTTTTGAATGTGTTTGCTCTTGCTTTTCTAGTTCTTTTAATTGTGATGTTAGGGTGTCAATTTTGGATCTTTCCTGCTTTCTCTTGTGGGCATTTAGTGCTATAAATTTCCCTCTACACACTGCTTTGAATGTGTCCCAGAGATTCTGGTATGTTGTGTCTTTGTTCTTGTTGGTTTCAGAGAACATCTTTATTTCTGCCTTCATTTCATTATGTACCCAGTAGTCATTCACGAGCAGGTTATTCAGTTTCCATGTAGTTGAGCGGTTTTGAGTGAGTTTCTTAATCCTGAGTTCTAGTTTGATTGCACTGTGGTCTGAGAGACAGTTTGTTATAATTTCTGTTCTTTTACATTTGCTGAGGAGAGCTTTACTTCCAACTATGTGGTCAATTTTGGAATAGGTGTGGTGTGGTGCTGAAAAAAATGTATATTCTGTTGATTTGGGGTGGAGAGTTCTGTAGATATCTATTAGATCCACTTTGTGCAGAGCTGAGTTCAATTCCTGGATATCCTTGTTAACTTTCTGTCTCGTTGATCTGTCTAATGCTGACAGTGGGGTGTTAAAATCTCCCATTATTATTGTGTGGGAGTTTAAGTCCCTTTGTAGGTCACTCAGGACTTGCTTTATGAATCTGGGTGCTCCTGTGTTGGGTGCATATATATTTAGGATAGTTAGTTCTTCTTGTTGAATTGATCCCTTTACCATAATGTAATGGCCTTCCTTGTCTCTTTTGATCTTTGTTGGTTTAAAGTCTATTTTATCAGAGACTAGGATTGCAACCCCTGCCTTTTTTTGTTTTCCATTTGCTTGATAGATCTTCCTCCATCCCTTTATTTTGAGTCTATGTGTGTCTCTGCACGTGAGATGGGTTTCCGGAATACAGCACACTGATGGGTCTTGACTCCTTATCCAATTTGCCAATCTGTGTCTTTTAATTGGAGCATTTAGCCCATTTACATTTAAAGTTAATATTGTTATTTGTGAATTTGATCTTGTCATTATGATGTTAGCTGGTTGTTTTGCTCATTAGTTGATGCAGTTTCTTCCTAGCCTCGATGGTCTTTACAATTTGGAATGTTTTTGCAGTGGCTGGTACCGGTTGTTCCTTTCCATGTTTAGTGCTTCCTTCAGGAGCTCTTATAAGGAAGGCCTGATGGTGACAAAATCACTCAGCATTTGCTTGTCTGTAAAGTATTTTATTTCTCTTTCACTTATGAAGCTTAGTTTGGCTGGATATGAAATTCTGGTTTGAAAATTCTTTTCTTTAAGAATGTTGAATATCGGCCCCCACTCTCTTCTAGCTTGTAGAGTTTCTGCCGAGAGATCAGCTGTTAGTCTGATGGGCTTCCCTTTGTGGGTAACCCGACCTTTCTCTCTGGCCGCCCTTAACATTTTTTCCTTCATTTCAACTTTGGTGAATCTAACAATTATGTGTCTTGGAGTTGCTCTTCTCGAGGAGTGTCTTTGTGGCTTTCTCTGTATTTTCTGAATCTGAATGTTGGCCTGCCTTGCTAGATTGGGGAAGTTCTCCTGGATAATATCTTGCAGAGTGTTTTCCAACTTGGTTCCATTCTCCCCATCACTTTCAGGTACACCAATCAGACGTAGGTTTGGTCTTTTCACATAGTCCCATATTTCTTGGAGGCTTTGTTCGTTTCTTTTTATTCTTTTTTCTCTAAACTTCCCTTCTCGCTTCATTTCATTCATTTCATCTTCCATCACTGATACCCTTTCTTCCAGTTGATCGCATCGGCTACCAAGGCTTCTGCAATCTTCACGTAATTCTTGAAACTTGGCTTTCAGCTCCATCAGCTCCTTTAAGCCCTTCTCTGCATTGGTTATTCTAGTTATCCATTCTTCTAATTTTTTTCAAAATTTTTAACTTCTTTGCCATTGTTTTGAATTTCCTCCCATAGCTCGGAGTAGTTTGATCATCTGAAGCCTTCTCTCAACTCGTCAAAGTCATTCTCCATCCCGCTTTGTTCCATTGCTGCTGAGGAACTGCGTTCCTTTGGAGGAGGAGAGGCACTCTGCTTTTTAGAGTTTCCAGTTTTTCTGTTCTGTTTTTTCCCCATCTTTGTGGTTTTATCTACTTTTGGTCTTTGATGATGGTGATGTACAGATGGGTTTTTGGTGTGGATGTCCTTTCTGTTTCTTAGTTTTCCTTCTACCAGACAGGACCCTCAGCTGCAGGTCTGTTGGAGTTTGCTAGAGGTCCACTCCAGACCCTGTTTGGCTGGGCGTCAGCAGTGGTGGCTGCAGAACTGCGGATTTTTGTGAGACCACAAATTCAGCTGTCTGATAGTTCCTCTGTAAGTTTTGTCTCAGAGGAGTACTTGGCCAAGTGAGGTGTCAGTCTGTCCCTACTGGGGGATGCCTCCCAGTTAGGCTGCTTGGGGGTCAGGGACCCACTTTAGGAGGCAGTCTGCCTGTTCTCAGATCTCCAGCTGCATGCTGGGATAACCACTACTCTCTTCAAAGCTGTCAGACAGGGACATTTAAGTCTGCAGAGGTTCCTGCTGACTTTTTGTTTGTCTGTGCCCTGCCCCCAGAGGTGGAGCCTACAGAGGTAGGCAGGCCTCCTTGAGCTGTGGTGGGCTCCACCCAGTTCGAGCTTCCTGGCTGCTTTGATTACCTAAGCAAGCCTGGGCAATGGTGGGCTCCCCTCCCCCAGCCTTGCTGCCGCCTTGCAGTTTGATCTCAGACTGCTGTGCTAGCAATCAGCAAGACTCCATGGGCATAGGACCCTCCGAGCCAGGTGCAGAACACAATCTCCTGGTGTGCCATTTTCAAAGCCCGTTGCAAAAGCGCAGTATTAGAGTGGGACTGAACCGATTTTCCAGGTGCCATCTGTTACTCCCTTCTTTGACTAGGAAAGGGAACTCCTTGACCCCTTGTGCTTCCCGAGTGAGGCAATGCCTCGCCCTGCTTTGGCTCGAGCACAGTGTGCTGCACCGACTGTCCTGCACCCACTGTTTGGCACTCCCTAGTGAGATAAACCCGGTACCTCAAATGGAAATGCAGAAATTACCCGTCTTCTGTGTGGCTCATGCTGGGAGCTGTAGACCGGAGGTGTTCCTATTCGGCCATCTTGGTTCTGTCTTCTACAATATTTCTAACTGGTGTTTATATAGAATGTTTTCCTCTACAAATAAATGTATTTGAAAAAAAAAAAACAGAAAGTCTAGAATTATACTCCCAATTCAATTGGTTCATTACCAAAATCATGAATAAATGAATAAACTTTTTATTTTTACATCTTATAGATACATAATAGCTATGTATATTTATGTAAGGTACGTGATATTTTGATACAAGCATAAAAGGTGTAAAAATCAAATCTGGGTAACTTTGGCACCCATCACCTCAAACATTTATCATTTGTTTGTCTTGGGAACATTATAAATGTACTCTTCTTGTATTTAAAAATATACCGTAAATTGCTAACTATAGTCACCCCATTGTACTACTGAATACTAGATCTTACTCTTGCTGTCTGTATTTTCATGCCCATTAACCAACCCCTTTATTGCTCCCTCCGCACTACCCTTCTTAGAACCATTTTGAAATGCATACCAAATATCAACAAGGGCAAGGTCCTATCTGTTTTGTTAAATATCCCTAGATCATCAGTACCCAACTTAAAGTATGCACCCAGAATTGTTTCAAATTAATTAATCAGTTTAAAAGTGGTTATTAGGCTCAAAAAACCTTCATGTCCTCTTCACCCTGAAAAAGTAAATTCTTCCCATTTTGCTTATACTACAGGTTGATTATCTTGGCATTCCATCCTAGATACTCCTCTCATTTTAAGATGGCATTGCCCTTATTACTACTGGATTGTAGGTCTCAAACTAATCTGTGAATCAACTTGCTGTTATCTGCATGAATTAATACTATAATTCAATTAACAGAGTTAGCATACTGAGAATAAAATCTTAAATGAGGAAAATGTCCAAAAAAGGAACTGAAAATTTTATGAATGTGGTTCTCTGCAGTTAAATACTTCATTCAGTACCATTAATATTGCTGCTTGGAACCATGTCTTCTAAGTCTCTGTGTCTCTTTTGAAAATTTCTCAATAATCATTGAGAATCTCAGTATTCCATTGTGTGGACATTGCTCTTAATCTCTGGCATACCAAAACAGAGACTGAAACAATAAAGACCTTGATTATTAAAATAAATACTATGTAATTTATAAAACATATTTCAAATTTTATCATCTACTTCCATGTTGAAAGAAGTATGCTGTAATGTGAATGTGCAGTAAGTACTTATTCACAGCATCCTCTAGAACTCAAAACAAAATCAGCATTACGTCTCATGATTTATTTTGTAAAAAATGATCAAGGCATCTCACTTTATCCCAGTCTTGCCTTGTGCCTCCATTTCTATTTCTGAATTTCACTCAATTTAAAATTCTTAGTTTTATTTCTGCTACTTGCTTGTTTTCAGCCACGTAGGTGGATGACTAATTCAGCTCTTCTTGTTTTGACTCTCAATGCTTACTTGAACTTAGTACCTGGATCTTTCTCTCTTCAGCCACTAATCCTGGCAAGCACTATGCTAAGAGAAGCCTGAGTCCCTAGTGGAGAGAGAACACGAACACACACTCACAAACACACATACAGACACACACACACACACACACACAATATACGATTTAAATTTTCTCTTTTAGGAGCGGGCGCGGTGGCTCACGCCTGTAATCCCAGCACTTTCGGAGGCCGAGGCAGGCAAATCACAAGGTCAGGAGATCGAGACCATCCTGGCTAACACGGTGAAACCCCATCTCTACTAAAAATACAAAAAATTAGCTGGGCGTGGTGGCAGGCGCCTGTAGTCCCAGCTACTCCGGAAGCTGAGGCAAGAGAATGGCGTGAACCCAGGAGGCAGAGCTTGCAGTGAGCCGAGATCACACCACTGCACTCAAGCCTGGGCAACAGAGTGAGACTCCATCAAAAAAAAAAAATTCTCTTTTATATAGCTACAGAGTTCTTTTTCAAAACAAATTATTATGCATAATTATAATACCTAAAAAATAAATAGTAAACTGAAAATGGTAATCTCTGTCAGTTCAAGCCGTCCCAGAAGCAGACACCTAGATAGATATAGAAGTGCAAGAAATATTTTGAGGTAAATGCCTATGAAAGAATAATATGCAAGGAAGCAGGATAGAAAGGGACAGACATAGACCATGAAACATGTCTGACACCAATGAAGGGAGAGGGAGATGAAGATAGGTAAGAAAAGCTCTAGACTATATTTCATAGCTTCATGTTGTCCATTAATGAGGTCATATATTGGTCATGCTTCATTAACCTTGCTAGGCTCAATCACTGATTAGGAGCAGTCATTGCTGCTCCTAGTCATTGACCAGGAACTTGCCACTAATGTAAACATTGCAGTGAATTCCAAAGGTTGGATCTGGAGGCTCTCAGTTAACCACTCCCTGCAGCTGTCGCATATTTTAATGTTGAACTACTTATCAAATATTTTGGAAACCTAACAAATGAGGTTCTAGTCACTAGGGAAACAATAATGAACAAAAAAAGGTTTACAATTTTCTATACCTTCATTGAACTTACTCTGTTGTGAGATGACTAGATATTTAAAAACTGAAGAAGTGTATTTATAATATGACAAGTGATACAAAAAAGCATGAATCAGGTTAGCAGAAATAAAGATATGGTTTATCATTCTACATAGAATATTGAGGAAACCATTTGTGATAAGGCTACATTTCAGCACTGACCTAAAAGTATCTATGGTCAGTCACAGAAATACCTGAAGGAAGATCATTACTGGGAGTGGGGACAATTGCAAAGGCCCTGAGGCAACAATATGCAGAGTGAATTGAAGGATCAGAAAGGAAAACTCTGTGGCTGGAACCTAGTGAATGAATAAGGAAAAAAAATGTTTGATGAAGCACAGAGGTTGGGGAAGTTGGGGATGCAGATAATATAGAGCTTTGTGTACGATAGTAAGAATGCTAGATTTTGCTCTGAGACAAGAAGACACTGAAAAATTTTGTGTAGAACAGTGGTATGATCAGAGTATGTTTTAAAAATATCAGTGAAGGGGGGAGTAGATTGTGAAAAGGCAAGGTTAGAAAAGGAGTAACAGTTTTATCCAAAAGGGATAAGATGATATAAGATGGATAGATACCTTCAGCTAATATGGTAGCATTGATGATGCTGTCAATAACTGGTTGGATTTTTTATTTTTAATTTTGAAAGTAAAATCAACAGTTTGCTGACGGATGTGACAGGAGTTATGGAGAAAGAGAATAGTTAAGAAAACATCCAATATTCTGGCTTGAGCAACTAGTAGATTAGAAATACACCAGTTTCTCCCACAGTCTTCCTCTGCGAATGACAAAGATTGTGGGAGGAACAGGTTTTAGTATTCAAAATCAATTAACTTTGAAATGTTAAGTTAAATGTTTATTTACTTTATCACTAAATGAATAATATTTACTTGATATAAAGCCAAAAATGACAGCAAGAAGGCTGTTCTCATAAAGATAGATATTTTAAGTAGACCTCTTTAGTTAATATTTTAGTATGATATTGGCCTCATCAAATTTATTTTTGTATTTTTTCTACTTATACATAATCAAGAAAGTCTCAAATTACACAAATAAGTAGTTTTGTTTTTATCTCTACAAGTTTCAGGATGGAGATTTATCAAGGCCTAAACCTAGGAAAAGGAAATGGTGGATGCCATTTTCCTTGCCAATGGACATATTTTTAAGAAATTTAATCTTATTATAGAGCACTGTTGTCCAATGCTTTATGTGATAATGATGGAAATATTCTATATCTGTGCTCTCCAGTATAGTAGCCATAAATATATGTGACTATAGCACTTGAAATGAGGCCAGTGCAACTGAAGAAGAACATTTTTCATTATGTTTAACTTTATTTTAAATTGCAAAAGTGAATGTGGCTAGCAGCTACCTATAGAAAAGCACTGGTATAGAGATACCAGAGGGTTATATATTTGAAAATAACAAGTTTCCTTAGCAATAAAGATAAATATTGGTGGTCTCCAGGCTGTTGAAATTAGAAAACAAAAGCTTTTAATGATGTGCTTGTAATTATAGTTTAAATTGCTTAAATACAGTTTAAAATTAATTTAAATATTTTTTAAGAAAACACATGAAAGCCTCCCACTCCATGTGGGGGGCAGGAGCTAAAAGTAACACATTTAAAAAATTGGGTCATCTAAACTAACTTTTAACATTTGCTTACCAATTCTGAAATGAAAATATTACTTGAATTTTCTTTGAGATTCAAAAAAGATCTTCTCTTTAATTTTTCATTAAAAATATGCCAGGAAAACCATCCAAAGATATTTTATCTACCTATGCAATGTGGATAACAGATGCACTGATTGTTTATTGCCAGATTTGTAGCATTTACACTTTCTTGACATATTAAAATTGTAAGTCATTGAGTCAGAGAATATCTATTAATATTTATCCTTTATGATATGTATTCCAACTCATGATTATAATAGAGCAAGCATGGCTTAATGTTGAAATGGCACAATTATTGCGGTCAGTCTTTAGTGAAAAATGTAGGTCTTGGTTTATATATCATATCATATCGTATCATATCACATCATATCATATCATAAAATCTGAAGTGGGATAGTGAGCTCTGAGTCATTTCTAGGGATCTTACAATATTCCATTGAAATTTTAATTTTAAGGACCCTATAGCTTGCTGGTCACTAGATTGTGATGTCCTTCAATACAGAACATGTATTTTATCTCCTTTATTCTAGTACTTACCATAGAATTTTGCCTCCTTGAAGTTTAATGAAAATATTAACTCTTTAAATGTCACCTAATTTTATTGTAAATGAGCTAGCACTTTTTATTTGCAATCATTTCATTTCCTGCCAGTTTGTTAACACCTATTAGTTTCTTTATATTATTTCTCTCTTCAGCAGTTGTTGCACATTTTCTTAATTTCCATTCACTTCAAAGTTTAATTAAATGATGCTATTATTTTCCAGATTGTTAATGAAAATATTAAATAAGATCAAGATAGCATTTCATCAGGACACCTACGAACAGACCCTCCAGAGGGAGCAGCTAATAGTTATCAATAATATGTTTATTTAGGTCATTCTGTTAGTTTCCATTTCAAGTTACCTTTGGCATATCTGGAGAAGACTCTTCATTTTAGGCCAAGTTATTGATCTAATTATCATGTTAACATATGACTCTAAGCATTTATTTTAGTATCATAACCTGGCAACTTTTAAGGACTATTGTCAAGGATCATAAAAGCACCCTGATTATGTTTGTTAAGTTGGTTACTATCAATTTTGGCAAAGTTCAAGGTAGGAAATAGATCCTGTAAGGAATAATTAAGGGAAAATATGACAGAATACATAAAATAGCCAAGATGTAAGCATTGCATAAATAGATAATTTATGAAGAATAATGTATTTTTTTTGTTTTTTTGTTTTTTTGCCAAAGTGATAGTAAAACAGCAGAATGGCCTGAACCTACAGCTGTAAGAATTTAGGTTAGATATATAGTTTGCTTGTAAAATTATTGTTAAAGAGAGTGAAATGGTTCAGTTAGGGGGGTTCTGGGGTGAGGGAGGGAGGGGGAGACAGGGATTGTGGAGATAAGTATATTGAGTAATAGAAGTATGAATGCAGACAGCAGATATAAGCTCCATAAAGAGACAATAAATATGAGGGAAAACACATTGGGAATAAGAAAGGAGAAAAAATATGGACTTGAGTATAGTTTCGGTTCATAAAGATTAGTAGGTTGCTTTAATCAACCCAACTCCTACATGAATGTGGAAGAGTCCACGAAAAAAATAAGAATGTGGAAAATGTTTCTGGAGGTTATTTACTCAATAATACTTTGTTGTGTGTTTATTTTTATGTTTTGCTATGTGTCAATAATAAATGCTTGTATATTTATGAACCAGAATAGAGAGAAATATGTTAGGACATTCATGTAATATTTTTTGCTTAAAAATATAATGAAATAAAAGGTAGATATATTAGCTGTCTATAACTTAAAAAACTTGATTTTTGTGAAAACAAAAAACATAGCATGAAACATTTTAGGATTAGCGTAGAAACAAACAAATTAGCCACCTCACCAACTAACTAACAACAACAACTAAAAGAAACAGAAATCATAAAACACGAAATAAGTGAAGGTTTGTGGTAAGATATTATGATCACAGAATAGGGTTGTTTCAATTGCGTTTAGAAAATAGAAGTAAAGCAGGATTTGGAGAGCGAGAGGGTTTAATGTTACTAGAAAACTGAGATAAGAAAAAAGGAAAGTTAAAGCCCACGCTTCTTATGTGCTTCCTTCTTCTCTATCACAGAAAATGGAAGACACTAGTAAGAGGACTCTGACTTCCAAAACAATCAAGGTGATTGTGTAGATATGTCTAAAAGCTACCCATATTTTTTAATGCAATAAAGTACAGCTTAATAAGCTTGACATTAACCTAAAATATAAACATATGTGGTAGATTATTAAACAGATCATTAATATTTAAAACTATAGGAAGTCATACCTAGGGTGTAAGATACATTTAATAAGAACAATCAAAAGTACTGGAAGAAAACAAGACTCTGCTTGGTAATCCAGAAAATTCTCCTGGATCATATCCAAGACCATCAGGGTGATACCTCCACAAGTCAGCTAGTAACACAGCATTACTGAGATGAAAGTGCCCCCTAAAGCAGTTACAGCATAGATAACAACAAGTAAGTCCTTTCAAACATAGGGAAAGCCTCTCTAAGAAGGATGGATACAAACAAGCACAGACAGGGAAGACTGTAATAAATAACTAACTCTTCAATGTCCAGACACCGAAGAAAATCTACTAGCATCAACACCATCCATGAAAAGTTAACGTTACCAAATGAACTAAATAAGGTACCAAGGACCAATCCTGGAGAAATAGGGATCTGTGACCTTTCAGAAAAAGAATTCAAAATAGCTGTGTTGAGGACACTCCAAGACATTCAAGATAACACAGATAAAGAATGCAAAATTCTATCATAAACATTTAACAAAGAGATTGAAATAGTTACAAAGAATCAAGCTGAAATTCTGGAGCTGAAAAATGCAATTGGCATACTGAAGAATGCATCAAAGTCCTTTACTATCAGAATTGATGAATCAGAAGAAAGAATCAGTGAGCTTGAATACAAGATACTTCAAAATACACAGTAAACAGGGACAAAAGTAAAAAGAATAAAAATCTGTAAAGCACACCTACAGGACCTAGAAGATAGCCTCAAAAGCCAAATCTAAGAGTTACTGGACTTAAAGAGGTAAAGAAAAAGATAGGGGCAGAAAGTTTATTCAAAGGGATAAAAACAGAGAACTTCCCAAATCTAAAGATATCAATATCCAAGTACAAGAAGGTACTAGAACACCAAGCAGGTTTAACCTAGAAAAGACTACCTCAAGGCATTTAATCCTCAATCTTCCAAAGGTCCAGGATAAAGAAAGGATCCTAAAAGCAGCAAGAGAAAAAGAGCAAATATCATACAATATATCTTCAATATATCTGCCAGCAGACTTTTCAGTGGAACCCTTATAGGCCATGAGAGAGTGGCATACCCTATTTAAAGTACTGAACGAAAAAAATCTTTCACCCTACAATGGTATATCCAGCAAAAAATACCCTTCAAACATGAAGGAAAAATAAAGACTTTTCCAGACAAACAAAAGCTGGGAGATTTCATCAACACCAGACCTGTCCTATAAGAAATGCTAAAGGGAGTACTACAATGAGAAAGAAAATGATGTTAATGAGCAAAAAGTCATAACTAGAAGGTATGAAACTCACTGGTAATAGTAAGTACACAGGTAAAACTATTATAACTCTGTAACTACGGTTTGTAAACTACTCTTATTCTAAGTAGAACGAGAAAATAATGAAACAATAAGAAATAATAACAACAATATCTTTTCAAGACATAGGCAATACAAGAAGAAATAAATAGAATAAAAAGTTAAAGCACCGGGAAGATGAAGTTAAGACTTAGAGTTTTTTTCTTGTTTGTTTATGCAAAGAGTGTTATGTTGTTATTAGGTTAAAAATAATGGTAGTACCAGAATCTCTGGGACACATTCAAAGCAGTGTGTAGAGGGAAACTTATAGCACTAAATGACCACAAGAGAAAGCAGGAAAGATCCAAAATTGACACCCTAACATCACAATTAAAAGAACTAGAAAAGCAAGAGCAAACACATTCAAAAGCTAGCAGAAGGCAAGAAATAACTAAAATCAGAGCAGAACTGAAGGAAATAGAAACACAAAAAACCCTTCAAAAAATTAATGAATCCAGGAGCTGGTTTTTTGAAAAGATCAACAAAAGTGATAGACCGCTAGCAAGACTAATAAAGAAGAAAAGACAGAAGAATCAAATAGATGCAATAAAAAATGAAAAAGGGGATATCACCACCAAACCCACAGATATATAATCTACCATCAGAGAATACTACAAATACCTCTATGCAAATAAACTAGAAAATCTAGAAGAAATGGATAAATTCCTCGACAAATACACCCTCCCAACACTAAACCAGGAAGAAGTTGAACCTCTGAATAGACCAATAACAGGCTGTGAAATTGTGACAATAATCAATAGCTTCTCAACAAAAAAGAGTCCAGGACCTGATGGATTCACAGGAGAATTCTACCAGAGGTACAAGGAGGAACTGGTACCATTCCTTCTGAAACTATTCCAATCGATAGAAAAAGAGGGAATCCTCCCTAACACATTTTATGAGGCCAGCATCATCCTGATACCAAAACCTGGCAGAGACACAACCAAAAAATAGAATTTCAGACCAATATCCTTGATGAACATTGATGAAAAAATCCTCAATAAAATACTGGCAAATTGAATCCAGCAGCACATCAAAAAACTTATACACCATGATCAAGTGGGCTTCATCCCTGGGATGCAAGGCTGGTTCAACATATGCAAATCAATAAATGTAATGCAGCATATAAACAGAACCAAAGACAAAAACCACCTGATTATCTCAATAGATGCAGAAAAGGCCTTTGACAAAAGTCAACAACACTTCATGCTAAAAATTCTCAATAAATTAGGTAATGATGGGACATATCTCAAAATAATAAGAGCTACCTATGACAAACCCACAGCCAATATCATACTGAATGGGCAAAAACTGGAAGCATTCCCATTGAAAACTGGCACAAGACAGGGATGCCCTCTCTCACCACTCCTTTTCAACATAGTGCTGGAAGTTCTGGCCAGGGCAATCAGGCAGGAGAAGGAAATAAAAGGTATTCAATTAGGAAAAGAGGAAGTCAAATTGTCCCTGTTTGCAGATGACATGATTGTATATCTAGAAAACCCCATTGTCTCAGCCCAAAATCTCCTTAGGCTGATAAGCAACTTCAGCAAAGTCTCAGGATACAAAATCGATGTACAAAAATCACAAGCATTCTTGTACACCAATCACAGACAAACAGAGAGCCAAATCATGAGTGAACTCCCATTCACAATTGCTTCAAAGAGAATAAAATACCTAGGAATCCAACTTACAAGGGATGTGAAGGACCTCTTCAAGGAGAACTACAAACCACTGCTCAATGAAATAAAAGAGGATACAAACAAATGGAAGAACATTCCATGCTCATGGGTTGGAAGAATCAATATCGTGAAAATGGCCATACTGCCCAAGGTGATTTATAGATTCAATGCCATCCCCATCAAGCTACCAATGACTTTCTTCACAGAATTGGAAAAAACTACTTTAAAGTTCATATGGAACCAAAAAAGAGCACTCATCACCAAGTCAATCCTAAGCCAAAAGAACAAAGCTGGAGGCATCACACTACCTGACTTCAAACTATACTACAAGGCTACAGTAACCAAAACAGCATGGTACTGGTACCACAACAGAGACATAGATCAATAGAACAGAACAGAGCCCTCAAAAATAATGCCACATATCTACTACTGTCTGATCTTTGACAAACCTGACAAAAACAAGCAATAGGGAAAGGATTCCCTATTTAATAAATGGTGCTGGGAAAACTGGCTAGCCATATAGAGAAAGCTGAAACTGGATCCCTTCCTTACACCTTATACAAAAATTAATTCAAGATGGGTTAAAAACTTACATGTTAGACCTAAAACCATAAAAACCCTAGAAGAAAACCTAGGCAATACCATTCAGGACAGAGGCATGGGCAAGGACTTCATGTCTAAAACACCAAAAGCAATGGTAACAAAAGCCAAAATTGACAAATGGGATCTAATTAAACTAAAGAGCTTCTGCACAGCAAAAGAAACTACCATCAGAGTGAAAAGGCAACCTACAAAATGGGAGAAAATTTTCGCAACCTACTCATCTGACAAAGGGCTAATATCCAGAATCTACAATGAACGCAAACAAATTTACAAGAAAAAAACAAACAACCCCATCAAAAAGTGGGCAAAGGACATGAACAGACACTTCTCAAAAGAAGACATTTATGCAGCCAAAAAACACATGAAAAAACGCTCATCATCACTGGCCATCAGAGAAATGCAAATCAAAACCACAATGAGATACCATCTCACACAAGTTAGAATGGCCATCATTAAAAAGTCAGGAAACAACAGCTTCTGGAGAGGATGTGGAGAAATAGGAACACTTTTACACTGTTGGTGGGACTGTAAACTAGTTCAACCATTGTGGAAGTCAGTGTGGTGATTCCTCAGGGATCTAGAACTAGAAATGCCATTTGACCCAGCCATCCCATTACTGGGTATATACCCAAAGGACTATTAATCATGCTACTGTAAAGACACATGCACACGTATGTTTATTGCGGCACTATTCACAATAGCAAAGACTTGGAACCAACCCAAATGTCCAACAATGATAGACTGGATTAAGAAAATATGGCACATATACACCATGGAATACTATGCAGCCATAAAAAATGATGAGTTCATGTCCTTTGTAGGGACATGGATGAAACTGGAAACCATCATTCTCAGTAAACTATCGCAAGGACAAAAAACCAAACACCGCATGTTCTCACTCATAGGTGGGAATTGAACAATGAGAACACATGGACACAGGAAGGGGAACATCACACTCTGGGGACTGTTGTGGGGTGGTGGGACGGGGGAGGGACAGCATTAGGAGATATACCTAATGTTAAATGACGAGTTAATGGGTGCAGCACACCAACATGGCACATGGATACATATGTAACAAACCTGCACATTGTGCACATGTACCCTAAAACTTAAAGTATAATAATAATAATAATAAAAAGCTATTTAAATTTAACAAAGCTTTGTACCAGTGTGTGCCAAATAAGCTTCTTATGGCCACTGTATTATGGCCAATTATGCCAATTTTACAACTAGTTGTATGCATTTTATTTTCCACTGCAATGATGAGGATACCTGAAAGTTTAAAAAATGTCACCTTGCCTGGGATTCTTCGCTAGCATTGCTTCAGTAAGGTAAAATATCATGACATTAGCATTAACGTATAGGTGGAACAATCTTTTGTTTTTAGAAAGTCTCTCCCAGTAGATAAATAATTCATTTTTCTGTTCTTCAGGGTATCCTTTCCCTAACTTTCTTACTTTAACAATTTAGATAATTGTAGAAAGTCGCACAGGAAATAGCTGTACTCATGAATACCCAATAAACTAATAAATCTCATTTTCTGACCAAAAAAAAAAAATAATGGTAGTAAGATAGTATTTGCAAGCCTCATGGTAACCTCAAACCAAAAAATAAAAAGTGAGAAACTAAATGCTATCATGAGAGGTAATCACCTTCACTAAACAAAGGCAGGAAGTAAAGAAAGAAGACCACAAAACAACCAGAAAACAAATAACAAAATGGCAAAACTCCTTACTTAACAATAATAACATTGACTTAAATGGACTAAACTCCTCAATCAAAAGACAGAGTGGCTGAATGAATTTTTAAAAAAGACTCATTGATCTGTGGCTCACCAGAGACACACTTCATCTATAAAGATACCCATAAACTGAAAATAAAGGGATGTAAAAAAGATAATCCATGCCAATAGAAACTAAAAGAGAGCAGGAGTAGTTATCCTTATGTCAGACAAAGTAGATTTCAAGACCAAAACTATAAGAGGAGTCAAAGAAGTTCACTATATGAAGATAAAGGAGACACTTCACCAAAGGGATATAACAATTTAAAATATATATGCACCCAACACTGGAGCATCCAGATATATAAAGCAAGTATTATTAGAATTAAAGAGAGAGGCCCTAATACAATAATAACTGGAGACTTTAATACCCCACTTTTAGCATTACACAGATCCAGACAGAATATCATCAAAGAGACATCAGACTTAATGTGCACTGTAGACCAAGTGAATCTGATAGATATTTACAGAACGCTTCATCCAATGGCTGCAGAATACACATTGTTTATCTCAGCATACAGATTATCCTGAAGGATAGATCATGTATTAGGTCACAAAACAAGTCTAAAAACATTCAAAAAATTGAAATGATATCAAGCACCTTACCTGACCACAATAGAACAAAAACAAGTGAATAGCAACAGGAATTTTGGAAACTCTGCAAATACATGAAAATTAAACAATATGTTCCTGAATGACCAGTGAATCAATGAAGAAATCAAGAAGAAAATATAAACTTTTTTTGGAAAAAAATAATGTAAACACAACATAACAAAACCTATGGCATACAGCAAAACCTGTACTAAGAGGGAAGTTTAGAGCTGTTAGTGTCTGCATCAAGAAAGAGGAAAAACTTAAAAAAAAAATTTCTAAAATGCATCTTAACAAACTACAAAAGCAAGAGGAAACCAAATCCGAAATTAGTAGAAGAAAATAAATGATAAAGATCAGACCAGAAATACATTAAGCTGAAATGAAAAAGACAATACAAAAGAAACATAAAGTTGATTCTCTTTAAAGTTACCTTTAGCCAGACTAAGAAAACAGAGAAAATCCAAATTTAAAAAATCAGAAATGCAAAAAGAAACATTAGAATGATATTGCAGAAATTCAAAGGATCATTAATAGCTACTGTCAGCAACTGTATGATAATAAATTAGAAAAAATGATAAGAAATGGACAAATTCCTAAGAGAGACTGATATGGTCTGGCTATGTGTCCCCACCCAAATCTCATCTTGAACTGTATTTCCCATAATCCCCATGTGTCATGGGAGGAAACTGGTGAGAGGTAACTGAATCATTGGGGCAGGTACTCCCATGCTGTTTTCGTGATAGTAAGTGAGTTCTCATGAGATCTGATGGTTTTATAAGGAGCTTTTCCCCTTTTTTTCTGGGCAATTCTCTTTTCTACTGCCATGTTTAGAAGGACATATTTGCTTCCCCTTCTGCCATGATTGTAAGTTTCCTGAGGCCTCCCCAGCCATGTGGAACTGTGAGTCAATTAAAACTCTTTCCTGTAAAAATCAATTAAAAATTAAAAATTTCTTTTAAAAATTGGACAGTTCTTTCTAGCAGAATGAGAACGGACTAATACAGTAAATTGGTACCACAGAGAGTGGGGTGCTGCTGTAAACATACCTGAAAATGTAGAAGTGTCTTTAGAACTGGATAACAGGCAGAAGTATGAAGAGTTTATAGGGCTCAGAAGAAGACAGAAAAAATGTGGGAAAGTTTCGAACAGCCTAGAGACTTGGAGGGCTCAGAAGAAAGGAAGATGTGGGAAATTTTGGGACTTCCTATAGACTTGTTGAATAGCTTTCACGAAAATGCTGATAGTGATATGGACGATTAAGTCCAGGCTGAGGTGGTCTCAGATGGAGATAAGAAACTTATTCGGAACTGGAGTAAAGGTCACTCTTGCTGTGCAAAGAGACTGGCAGCATTTTGCCTCTGCCGTAGAGATCCATGGAACTTTGAACTTGAGAGAGATGATTTAGGATATCTGGCAGAAGAAATTTCTAAGCAGCAAAGTGTGCAACAGGAAGCAGAGCATAAAAGTTTGGAAAAATTGCAGCCTGAATATGCAATAGAAAAAAAAGAAAAACATTTTCTGGGGAGAAATTCAAGCTGGCTGCAGAAATTTGCATAAGTAACAAGGGGCCGAATGTTAATCACCAAGACAATGGGGAAATGTCTCTAGGGCATGTCAAAGACCTACACAGCAGCCCCTCCCATCACAGGCCTCGAGCCCTAACAGAAAAAAATGGTTTTGTGGGCCACACCCAGGGACCCCTGCAGTGTTCGACCCAGGGATTTGGTGGCCTGTGTACCAGCCACTCCAACCGTGGCTAAAAGAGGCCAAGTTACAACTTGGGCCGTGGCTTCAGAGGGTGTAAGCCTCAAGCCTTGGTGGCTTTCACATCGTGTTGAGCCTGTGGGTGCACAGAAGTCAATAATTGAGGTTTGGGAACCTCTGCCTAGATTTCAGAGGATGTATGGAAATGCCTGGATGTCCAGACCAAAGTTTGCTGCAGGGGTGGAGTCCTAATGGAGAATCTCTGCTAGGGCAGTGTGGAATGGAAATGCGGGTTCAGAGCCCCCACACAAAGTCCCCACTTGGGCACTGCCTAGTGGATCTGTGAGAAGAGGGCCACCATCCACCAGACCCCAGAATGGTAGATCCACCAACAGTTTACACTGTATGCCAGGGAAAGCCACAGACACTCAATGCCAGCCTGTAAAAGCACCCAGGAGGGGGATCGTATCCTGCAAAGCCACAGGGTCAGAGCTGCCCATGGCCCTGGAAACTCATCTCTTGCATCAGCGTGACCTGGATATGAGACATGGAGTTAAAGGAGATTATGTTGGAGATTTAAAATTTAATTACTACTTCTTTGGATTTTGAATTTGCATGGGATCTGTAGCCCCTTTGTTTTGGCCAATTTTTTCCTTTTGGAACAGGAGCATTTACCTAATGCTTGTACCCCAACTGTATCTAGGAAGTAACTAGCTTGCTTTTGATTTTACAGGCTCATAGGCCTAAGGGACTTGCCTTGTCTCAGATGAGACTATGAACTTTTGGGTTAATTCTGAAATGAGTTAAGACTTTGTGGAACAGTTCAGAAGGCATAATTGTGTTTTGAAATTTGAAAACGTGAAATCTTGGAGGGGTCAGCTGCTTGATAATACGGTTTGGCTCTGTGTCCCCACCCAAATCTCATCTGGAACTGTAGTTCCCACAATCCCCATGTGTCATGGGATGGACTCAGTGAGAGGTAATTGCATCATAAGGGTAGCTACCCCTATGCTGTTCTCATGACACCAAGTGAGTTCTTACAAGATCTGATGGCTTTATAAGGAGGTTTTCCCCCTTTGCTTGGCATTTCTCTCTCCTGCCGCCACATTTAGAAGGAGGTATTTGCTTTCCCTTCTGCCATGATTGTAAGTTCCTTGAAGCTTCCTCAGCCATGTGAAGCTGTGAGTCAATTAATCCTCTTTTCTTTATAAATTACCCAGTCTTGGACAGCTCTTTGTAGCAGCGTGAGATGGACCTAATATACATACAACCTTACGATATTTAATGAGGGAGAAGTCCAAAACCTGAACAGACAAAAAAACAAGTAATCAGTTTAAAGTCATAATAAAAAGAATCTTAGTAAAGGAAAGCCCTGGTCCTAGTGGCTTTACTGTTGAATTTTACTAAACATTTAAAGGACAACTAATACCAATGCTACTCAAACAATTCCAAAAATAAAGGAGGAAGAAATACTTCCAGACTCATTCTATGAGGTATTAACCTGATACCAAGCCAGATAATGACACATCAACAAAAGAAAACTACAGGCCAATATCTTCCATGAATGTTGATGTAAAAATCCTCAAGAAAATGCTAGCAAACTGAACTCAACAGTACATTATCATTACCAAGTGGTATTTACCCCGGGATGCAAGCATGGGTCAAAACATACAAATCAATCAACATAACCTATCATATCAACAGAATGAAGAATAAAAACTATATGATTGTTGTTTCAATTGATGCTGAAAAATCATTTGATAAAATTTAACATCGCTTCATGATAGAAACCCTCAATGCTGTGGGGACAGAAGGAACATACCTCAACATAATAAAAGCCATATGAAACAGACCCACAACTCATATCATACTAAGTGGTGAAAAACCTAGTCTTTCCTCTAAGATCTGGAACATGACAAGGATACCCACTGTCACCACTCTTATTCAACATAGTACTGGGAGTCCTAGCTAGAGCAATCAGATAAGGGAAAGATATAAAGAGCATCTAAATTGGAAAGAAATAAGTCAAATTACCCTTGTTTGCTGATGATATGATTTTATATTTTATATTTTAAAGTTTCCACAGGCAAACTATTAGAACTAATAAACAAATTCAGTAAAGTTGCAGAATACAAAATCAACATACAAAAATCAGTAACATTTCTATATACCAACAACAAACTATGTAAAAAATAAAATGTAAAAGTATTCCTATTTACAATAGCCACACATAAAATTAAATACCTAGGATTTAACTTAACCAAAAAAGTGAAAGATCTCCATAATGAAAACTGCAAGAAACTGATGAAGGAAATTGAAGAGGACTCTAAAAAATGGATAAATATTCCACGCTCATGGCTGGGAAGAATCAATATTGCTAAAAGTTCCATACTACCCTGAGCAATTTACAGATTCAATGCAATCGCTGTCAAAATACCAATGACATTCTTCACTGAAATAGAAAAATCAATCCTAAAATTTGCATGTAGTAACTAGTGACCCAGAATAGCCAAAGCCATTCTAAGCAGAAAGAAGAAAACTGGAGGAATCACATTACCTGACTTCAAATTATACTGCAAATCTATAATTATCAAAACAGCATGGTACTGGCATAAAATCAGACACACAGATGAATGGAACAGAATAGAGAACCCCAAAACAAATTCGTACACCTATAGTGAACTTATTTTCAAAAAAGTTGCCAAGAACCTACTCTGGATAAAAGACAGTCCCTTCAATAAATGGTGCTGAGGAAACTGGAAATCTATATGCACAAGAATGAAACTAGACCCCTTTCTCTCACTATATACAAAAATCAAATCAGAATGGATTAAAGCATTAAATCTAAGACCTCAAACTATGAAACTACTAAAAGAAAACATTGGGGACATTCTCCAGGACGTTGGTCCGGGCAAAAATGTCTTGAACTATACCCCACAAGTGCCAGCAACCAAAGAAAACATGAACAAATGGGATCACATCAAGTTAAAAAGCTTCTGCACAGCAAAAGATACAATCAACAAAGTGAAGACACAACCCAAAGAATGGGAGAAAATATTTGCAAACTACCCATAATACAAGGGATCAATAACCAGAATTTACAAGGAGCCCAAACAGCTCTATAGGTAAAAAATCCAATAATCCAATAAAAAATGGGCAAAATATATGAGTAGATATTTTTCAAAAGGAGACATTCAAGTGGCAAACAGGCATATGCAATGGTAGTCAACATCACTGATTGTCATAGAAATGCAAATCAAAACTATAATGAGATATCTCATCCCTGTTAAAAATGGCTTATATCGAAAAGACACACAAAAACAAATGCTAGTAACAAATGTGGAGAAAAGGGAACCTGTGTACACTGTTGGCGCGAGTGTAAATTAGAACACCCACAATGTGGAGGTTCCTCAAAAATCTAAATCTATTGCTACCATATAATCCAGAAATCCCACTGCTGGGTTATACCCCAAAGAAAGGAAATCAGTATATTGAAGAGGTAGCTGCACTGCTGTGTTTGTTGCAGCACTATGTGCAACAGCTAATATTTGGAAGAAACTTCGATGTCCCTCAATAGATGACTGGATAAAGAAAATGTGGTGAAATTTCCACAATGGAGTACTATTCAGCCACAGAAATGAATGAGATCCTGTTATTTGCACCAACATTGATGGAACTGGAGTTCAGCATATTAAGTGAAATAAGCCAGGCACAGAAAGACTGACACTGCATGTTCTCACTTATATTTGGAATCTAAAAATCCAAACAATTTAACTCATGGACATAGACAGTAGAAGGATGGTTACCACAGGGTGGGAAGGGTAGTAGGGGGCTGGGGGGAATGTGGGGTGTCTAATGTGTACAAAAAGTTCTTATAGTTAGAAAAAATGAATAAAATCTACCACATGATAGCACAAGGTGCCTATAGTCAATAATAAATTGCACTTTTACAAATAACTAAAAGAGTGTAATTGAAATATTTGTGTCAGAAAGATAAATTCTTGAGGGCACAGATGCCCATTTTCTATGATGTGATTCTTTCACATTGCATGTGTGTATCAAAAGATCTTGTATACCCCATAAACATAACACCTATGTTTCCAGAAAATTAAAATTAAAATTTAATTTAAAATTAAATTTAAAAATGTAAAATTAATATTTTTTTTGAAAACAAATCAAACAGAGTGAACACATTGTTTATTTTTTTGAGACAGAGTCTCACTCTATCACCCAGGCTGAAGTGCAGTGGCACAACCTCAGCTAACTGCAACCTCCACCTCCCAGGTTCAATAGATTCTCATTCCTCATCCTCACTAGTAACTAGGACTACAGTCCTAGGCCACCACGCCTGATTAATTCTTGGGTTTCACTGTGTTGGCCAGGCTGGTCTTGAACTCCTGACCTCAAGTGATCTGCCTGCCTAGTCTTCTCACAGTGCTGGGATTTTGGGTGTAAGCCATTGTGCCCAGCCAACATGGTTTATTTTTAAATATCATTGATAACAAGAATATGGACTGGATATTTAAAATTGGCATTCCAAATTTAGTTTTAATACAATATTTCAAAGTGAAGGTCTATTAGAGGATAGTAAAACTAGATACATTAATAAGCAATTGAAATATGTTGTTGGTACGTAAGTCTAATATGATACCTCAGTATCTGAGAATAGGATTTCTCACTTTTCATAAAAGTATGGAAGAAATAAATGTGACAAGTAATGATTAATATTTTCCATTTGTAAAAGTGTTAACATTTAATAAATAATCATTTAACCAATTAAGCCAGAGTGTCAATTAGTGATCTATTTTTTATAAAAAAATTATCCCCAAATAATTTGTTATTCTATGGCCTTAAAACAACAGATATTAATTATGTCATAATTCCTGTGTGTTAGGAATCTGGGAATGGCTTGGCTGGATGTATGATCCTTAAGTTGTCTCATAAGACTGTAGTCAAGGTGCTCACCAGGGCTGTGGTCTTATGTGAACACACGACTAGGAAAGTAACTGCTTCTAAGCTCACTCGAATAGCTTTTGGCAGGCCTCAGGTGTTTAACCAGAGGGGTTACTCACAACAGGACAGCTTTCTTCTTCATAAAATAAGAACAGAGAGAGAGAGAGAGAAGAGCATATAATCTTTTTGTAACCTAATCATGGATGTGATACTCCACCATTTATCTATCACATTCTTTTTGCTAGTAGCAAAACACTGAACACAGCCCATTCTCAAGAGGGAGGTGATGTACAAGGGCACAAAGACAAACATATCAGAAGGTAGAAATCACTGCAGGCCATTTTGGAGTTGCTCGCTGGCTTCCAATTATTCATATCCCTCCCACATGCAGAATACACTTACTGCCTCCTAAGTTTCACTAAAGTCTTATCCCATTGCAGCATCATCTCAAAGTCCAAAACTATATCATCTATGATAGGTTCAGAAATGAATTAGCCTATTTGCATGTAGTTCCATAAGTATAGTTATTACCGTACAGTTTCTCTCAATTTGTAGACCTGTAAAACTAAAGAGATCAGCCACCTATCCATTACCCACCCAACATATAACAGTGAGACAGGCATGCAATAAGTGCTATAGGCACTCTTGATTAAAGAAAAGGAAAATGGGAGCCACAAAAAAATCATTGTTCCATAGCAATTCTGAAATCTACCTGGAAGAGTTTCTGGATTAGATCTAAATTTCTAGAAATAATTGTCCATAGCTATCAGCTCGGCCCTCTGAGGTTTACTTATGCAATTGTGGGAGTTTGTTAAGCAGTATCTGAAAGGCTGTTTACTTTGCATCTGATGCTGGTAGAACTGGAAGTGCACAGGGAAGGCTATCATGGAAAGAATATGGGTTCAAAGTGTAGAGAACAAGAACAAATTGTAGCCCACAAGCATGAGGTAGGGATGATGAAAACAAACCAAGAACTATGTTAGTTCTTGTTTCCTCTGACTTTGTGATGTGAATGTCCTGCTGAAGCTGCAATTCTTTGTCATGGAGGTAAAAATACACATGTGGTCCAGGAGCTGGAGAAGTTGAAGGAAGATCTATGGGAAAGTGGAGCCAGTGTAGGCTCAGTTACTGCTTCACACAAGGAAGATAAGTCAGTCAATTGAAGAAAACATTGTGAGCTACAAAATGGGTGCCGATAAACTTCTGGCCTTCAAATCTTTCAGAAGACTCTGTCTTGGGGTTAATCCTTACCATAAACATACAGAAAATGGAATTCTTGGAAATTTAGTTCAGCCTATCTAAGTTGACATATTACAAAGTCACTAGAATCAAACTTTAATCAAGATGATTTGATTAAAACTGAAATTAATATGATTAGTATAGCTATAATAGGCACTTAGACAATTGTCTTCCCCAAATTTCCTTATGAAATGTTTGTTGTTCATGGAATACAGAATAAAAAGACTCAAAGATAAAATAATTTGTCTTCTAAACTTCCACATGGAAAGACTATCCTGAATAACAAACTACAATTTCAGGTCACCCTGAGACTTACACAGCTTCAGTCAAGAACTCAGGCACAGATTTAAATGTTCAAATCTACCATTTAAAATTTAAAAAGTCACACTACTTGCTCAGATACTTCATATATAAGGCTATATTATGTTCTTAATATGAGTTTTTATCTAAATTTCCTACAAGGATATCATGTACCAACTAAGAGAACTAGCTATTTTGGTATCTCATTATTATTATGATGTCCTCTTACAAAATTGGATAAGAGTATTATATCAACCTCTATATAAATGTATCTTATGAATTTAGTCTTTTTGGATCTGAATCAGTTGCTCTAAATTAAATAACCTTGGATATATTCATTGAATCAAGCTTCTGAGCCTACTACCGTTCAAAGCAGATCTCAGAACATATTGATCCAACTAAGGGATTGAAGTCTTAGAATAATAGCTCTAACATATTATTTTCTAGCAGAACGATGTCATAACCAAAGGTGTGGGACAATTACACAGGAAATGAAAGTCTTCAGTCCTGCAATGCTTCAAGTTGTTCAACGGGGAGGAGGAATTACTAATCAGATTGATTACATTCTATGGCATTAATTACACACTTTTTACTAAAATATGGAGTCACTGTATCCTAAAATGTCCCAGTTCCAAGTTCTATGATGAAAATACAATAAGTGATAAGGCAAAACGTGACTAGGAGGCTATAATGGTCTGAATGATGACCCACAAAGGGATATATCTATTTCCTAATTCTAGAACCCGTGAATATTACCTTGTTTGAAAAAGGGTCTTTGCAAATGTAATTAAGTTAAGGATCTTAAGATGAAGAAATCATCCTGGATTATCTGGATAGGACAGAAATCCAGTGACAAGTGTGCTTATAAGACAGGATAGGAAGAGTTGGACACACAAAGGAAAAGAAGATATGAAGATGGAGGCAGAGATTAAAGTTATACAGCCACAAACTCAAGAATTCTGGGGTGGCCACCAGAAGTTGGAGGAGGCAAGGAATGGATTCTCCCCAGAAGGCATGCAACCTTGCCATATTTCAGACTTTCAGCTTCCAAAACTGTGATGGAATAAATTCCTGTTATTCTAAGTCACCACCAAATATGTGGTTATTTGTTACAGTAACCTCAGGAAACAAATATAGAGGCCAATGGTCCATAAAAGCAGCCTATCAGATTACATCACTATCTCTATTAGTGGTGTTCAGTATTGTCTTGTTCGATATACTTTTCAATGATGTTAATGAGGAGAAGATTTAACTTTTTAAATAACGAAAGCTGAGTGAGTTCATAATAATTTTAGATAATAGAAAGGATCTCAATTTCATCCATTACGCTATCAATTCTGTGTGCATACTACTAATATTAGCAGATGTACTACTGATCTTATAGCAAATTATCTTGACTGGGGTTATCTGTTTTAGAAGAACTTCAGACAGAAATTTATGGTAGTTTTCTGTCCTTACATCCAAGATTCAAATGGAAAGTATAATATGAAAAACATATGACCTAATAAAAGCAGTAAAGTTATTCAACTTATATGGTCTCAAACTAAGTATGAATCATCATTTTGACTGCATTAAATCACAATGGTGGTGATAAGAAGATGAGGTTTATGTTTTAGTGATCGGAATGCTTATATTTTCTATCCTTGGTATCTTCTTTCCACTAATAGGGCATTTGAGAAATCAAATAAATAATCACAAGTCTCTTGGTGAGCACTCAACTAGAAAAGCAGAAGGGTAGCCTCAAGAGACATCTCATCCAGGCCATTTCTGCATCCCAGATCCAATGTCCAGAACACTAGCAAATTCTTCACTTTCTTTTTAAAATGACATCCTGAATACCACCTTCAGTTAATACAAGTTTTGCTCACTTGGAATACCATGTATTTAATTTTTTTTTCATTTTTATTAGTTTCAGTGATAGCTATGTCATGCCTTCCTGAGATTTCATGGATAAAATATTAAAAGGGTGTGTGGGAAGTTAGCACCATTATCTTATTCTGCCTCAAAGTTCTGTTAATTACATAGCTGAGATTCTAACCTTACTTATACTTGGTTATTCCTAATTTTAACCTTATTAAGTGAAGTTTGAGATAATAAGGTACCCAATTTTCCACTTCTGTGTTTCAACTCTGTAGAGAAAATAAACTCTTATTTGATCAAATAGCATGTGCACTCACTGTGGTTGCCACGTTTAAAGGACACTTTTAGAGAACATTCATAGGAGAGTGCTCAAAATTTTGAGGAATCTAAAAATCAGGGTTTATGAAGCTTGAGTGAAGGTTTTAGGGACATTTGGCTTGAAGAAGAAACCAAAGAAGGCTACTATAGCTATACTTTGAGTATTAAGGCTATAATGTGAAAGGGATTTCCTCTGTGTAGTAGAGACTTCAGAACTTCTTATTTCAGTTAAATAGTAAAATAAAAAGCAGAACTTAAAAAAAATTACAAGTATCAAAAAAATCAAATATTTATAAAAGTAGTAATTTTTCTAGAACCAGAGGTATTTAAGAAAGAACAGATTATCATTTATGTATGTTATGAAGCCAAGAAATAGATTTTGTAGAATATAAGATCTGGCTATATCTAAGATAGAGATTTTTAACTTGGCATTTACAGTCTCTAAGAGATCTTCAGGTTTTCTACAAACTACCTAGAGTTAAGCAATTTTTTGCGTATTTCATGCATAGATTTTTCTAAAGAGAGGGTTCATAAGCATTCATTACATGCTCAAAAGAGTCTTGACTCTTCAAAATGTTAAAAATGTTTTCTGTAAGTTTTCTTGGAACTCCAGGTTTCCAAGATTCTATTCAAAGTAAATGATGTGCTTTCAGATATACAGATTTATGGTAATTACTTTTCTTTGATGTTTTATGAGTTTAAAAAAATTTTAGCTTTTTCAACCCATATTGTTTTCAATTTATTAAGGTATTTTTTGGCCTCTGCCAAGCACGTACTTATTTTGGTGTTAATTGGTTTGCTTGCCATAGAAAAATATAGGGATTCTACTTACAGTTACTTTAAGAATACCGGTTGTCTATTTTTGAGGTTATGAAAAGTCTATTGAATCTCAAATATGTATTAAATGAGTTGATATAATATACTCAATATCTCAGGAGTTTTAAGATTGTTAAATAAAAATGATTAATAATTGTCATGATTGGACTGAATCAGGGGACATAGATTGTTAAACTGTTAAATATAGCTGAGAGGCTATTAAAATTACTATTAAAATGAATTCAAATTAAATGTAACACTTGTTTATGAATTTATATATGGAAGAAAATGTGTCTCCGAGGGCAAACATTTTCCCTACAGTACCCAATATCAAGAACATTATTGCGTTTGTCCTCCTCTGTAATTATTGTTGGGATTTGAAGGGCTCTGTTTTCTGTTAGCCACTGGGGAAATGAGATAAAACTGACCTTTAAATAAATAACTGTAAACTAGGTTTCATCGCAATCTTCAATTGCTTCTCTCTTTTTGAATATATTTTTAATGTTTTTGTGAATATTCTGAAAAGTGGATTTTGAATAAATTTGGGCTTTGAAGTACTTTAGAAAGATTTCTATCTAGATTCCACAAATCCGTAAATAAGAGAAGAATATAAACCAATGCAGCAGCTTAAGTACACCTGGAATAACCAAGAAAGAAACACATTAAAGTTAATTAGGACAAAAAAATACAGCTTTTATCTCATACTTACATAGATGAAAATATGACTCTAAATTATAACTTTTCTTTAGCTAAATTGGCCAAATGCATATCCAGGGAGATACAGATTTTCGGCCTGTGATTTCTAGAACACTCAGCTAGATAAGCAGGTATACTGGGACTTACAGCTAACTGTGAGTTGTTACTTCTCTCTCCTTTCATCAAAAATGAGAACATCTGTAATCATCACAGCAGGATGCTGGCCTGTGCCTCTAAGTGGTGTCCAGCAAAGACCTCTGTTGGGCTAAGTTTGGATAGTCCCACATGAGGAGAATAGTTATTTACTGAGGAATAGCTGGGAGGAAGCAACTTATGATTTTTGTAAAACAAAAGTAGCCTATACTATAAAATAAACTAGAACATGCAATATAAAATGTGACTTGGAAATGGGACATACACAAACTTAGGAATGTATTTTAAGAGAAACAAATTTAAGAACTTCAAAACGAAAATTTTCAGAATAATTGTCATTATTATCACATTAAAAACACACCACATAAAAATACATTGAAATCTTGAAATCTAAGTTGTGGCTTATTGTCTACATACTGAGAAATGGTTTGTGAAAGAAGGGAGAGGGATGTGAGGGTGGGCTTAGTTTATATTTCACTTTGAAGATAAAGTTAGAAACATTAAGTGACTGCGTTTGTGCTAAAGAACAGACAATGCTATTGTGTGATAGAGAATACAATGAAAGGCAAAGCCAGGACAGGAGAGATGAAGAAAGAGAAAAATTTTGGAGCAGAATGATAATGAAAAGAGGTTTTCGGAAACAGAAGAGGACGAAAGAAGAGGTGGGAAATAAATGAGGGAGGTAGCAGAGATGTGTCATTCTTTCTGTTGAAAGAATGACAAAATAATATTTGTGTATCTGGTTTGTATCTATACTAACACACGTCTCACACATGATACCTGCAGTCATAATGTTCTTATTAGATTATCTATAGTAGAGTTGACTATAACCTATGTGAATAAAATAGGCAATAATGGCTTTTTCAAGGATTGTCCCACCTAGACTTCCACAATTCTCTCAAATTACAACCATAAGCTGTAATTCAAATCAGACAAAACTTATATTTATTTTACAGTTCCAACAGAAAAAGCCTGCAGAAGGATAGAAAAACATATATTTTTTAACAATAACTATTTTCCATTTCCCGGAGATTTGACAATAATGGTTTCTCTTCTTGGAGAGTTGTTACAATGCAAGGATAGATAACCTCTGAATTATTGCCTAGATCCCTTACCCTGACTGATTTTCCCCCTAAGTCTTCAGTATGCCTACCTGGATTCACCAAATTTATAGTTAAGGCACAGTCCATCATCCTTTGTCCTGAGCTCTCTTTAGCTATATTTTATATGTGATATATCATAGAGGCAAAGATGTGAAGCTTAGAAAATGATGTGAATATTAATCCCACTTCTGCCTCTGATTAGCTCCATGCACTTAGAAATGTATGCAATCTCTCTGTAAAATGGCAATAATAAGAGGTACTTTAAGATATTGTTCAAATTTAAAAGTCGAACATAAAATTAGCACAGTGTCAGAAACATAATAACTGTTCAATTTATGTGAACCATTGTTGTTTTTATTCTTAAAGGCACTCTGCCTTCTTCTACTCCCCTTAATAGATTTCTCTCTAAATTCTGCATGCTGGTCAAAATGATCACATTTTTTCAGTGATCACATTTAAATTCTTGTAAAACTGGTGGCAGAAGGTAGGGATCAGTCTAATGAGTTGGGTACTTGGAGGAAATAGGCAAGAACTAAGCAGGTTTTCTAGATAATACTTTAACACTTCCAACAGCATTGATTTCAGTTGATTCCAAATTTATTGCAGTAGGTGATAATATGAACCCAAATGCAACATAATCTTTAAAAATACCCACTCGTATTATGTTTTTAATTTTACATTGGAAGTTTCATTGAAATAATTATTACATAACTTACTGTAAGTATGTAAATCACTTAATTATTGTCAGATATAATAAAAAGATATTTGATGTATCTTCTACACAGTTTCCTACAATGATAACATGTTATTTTAATTGTTTAATTTTTAAAAACTTTTGTGGATACACATCTTGCAAAAGCATAGTACAACATCAAACCAGGATATTGGCATTGATACAATCCACCCATTTTGCTTAGATTTTCTTAATTTTATTCATACTCTTGTGTGTGTTTGTATGTGTTTGCACATGTGAGTGTGTTTATTTAATTTTATCACATTTCATCAGCTGTGTAGCTTTTTGTATCTGCCACTACAGTCAAGATACTAAGCAGTTTCATCACCACAGGAATCCTGTCTCTTGCCCTTTGATAACCACATTAGGCCTTCCCACTCTACCCTTCCCTGCCCTCTCCAGAAACCAGTATTCTCTCCATTTATAAAATGTTATTATATCCACTTTATATAGTTGTCAGAGATTCTTTTACAGAAAAGGAGAGATGGGGGGCATATATGGATAAAGTAAGACGCTTTGCTTATAGTAATCTGGCTGAAAAAAGAAAGATCATGATACTCATGCATTAGTAAATTTAGTTCTGGTTACCAGAAATAATATTTGACTCTACTACGTATGTAAATTGCATGGCTTTCGACACATAGTTACCACTACTAACTGCTTTTTACTTTTGTCATCATCATCATATTATAATAATAGATATTATGTATAATTTCTACTCATGTTTCTTTCAGCCTATCATTACACTTCATGCTAATGTGTATTTGTTGTTGTTGGAGTATCTGACATTATTCAATGGTATCATTTTTATCCCCAAGACCTAGTTCTTAGACACCCTCTCTGAAGCCTACTGCTTTCAGGCCAGATTGTCCCTTCAGGTGGAATCACTCACTCTTCATGCTGCTGTTAAGTGTTGGTTGCTGACAGTCTGCCACTGTGTTTGTTTCAAGGCCTTTCCCTCTGCTACAGTGTGCTGCTTTCCCGTGTGTCACATGCTCACCCTTCCAAGGATAACCCACATCCAATAACTGGGAAATGCAAGGGTGTAAAGCAGGTGTAAAGTCCAGGTCCCCTTTCCCCTATTCAAGCCAATTCTCAAGACTATTTCCAGCTCCAGGGCTTCCCTGGGGACAAGCTGAGGGCTTTATTGATGCTGTATCACATATTTTGCCTATGTTCTTTATCCAGAAGTTACTCCAAACTAAACTGCACTCAAATACCAATTTAAGAGTTACCTCCCAGAAGCCATTCTCTTTCCCTCTTTTCCTTAGGTGTTTTTCCTCTGTGCTATCAAATGTTCATGTGAAAACATTTATGGGATTTTTGTTTCTAACAAAGTAACATTTTCCCCTAAAGTATTAAGCTAGTCACATTTGCTTTATCTTCAAAATTTTTGTTTAGATGACATTTATTCAATTATTCAACATATATTCATTGAAAAATTACTATGTACCAAGCACTTTGCCAAATTCTGGGGCTACAATAGTGAACAAAACCAATGCTGTCCATGTTTTCATGGAGCTTATTCTCCAGTGGGAGAGACAAACATTTAAAAAGGGAAATATACACATAACCTTGCTCTTTTTTTGTGTTATATTTTCTAAGTTTGCTAGTTTGAGCCATAATTTTTGTTCTTTATTCCCTGCCAAGAAGGAAGGGTCCTTTTATCCAAAGTTAGAAATCACCATTTTGCCAAGCAGAACAAGGCAATGAAGACTCACTTAGCCATAGATTTTTTTTTTTTTTTTTTTGAGGCAGGGTCTCATTCTGTTGCCCTGACTGGAGTGCAGTGGCTCAAACTCAGCTCACTGCAGCCTCAACCTCGGGGCTCAAGCAATCCTCCCACCTCAGCCTCCCAAGTAACTAGGAATACCAGCATGCCACCACACCCGGCTACTTTTTGTATTTTTTATACAAACGGGGTTTCCCCATGTTGGCAAGGCTGGTGGTCTTGAAATCCAGAGCTCAAGCGATCCACTTGCCTTGGCCCCCCAAAGTGCTAGGGTTACAGGCATGAGCCACCATGCTCAGCCTACCTAGCCATAAATTAATGAAGAAGTATGTCATCAATTTGAGACTTTGTCGGCTTCGTATTCTTCATACTTGATAGTCTTTAATTCCTAACTAAATGATTGTGTCAGAGCCACTCCAGAATGAAGGAAGGTCCACCTGCTCTTTATACATAGTCTTCTCCATCTCTGTTCTGTCTCCCAGGTCATTTTAGCATTGGAGAGATTGGAACAGAAATTCCCTTACCTGTAATATGGATCCAGAGGGTAGAAAATGTTTCACAATTAAGCATGACATAGCCACCTTGGTCACAACGGATTATTCAACTCTAAGAATGGATTAAGAGGAGATCAATAGGATACTTACAAGAGGTAGACATCAATAAGAGATACTAGAGAACGACATCACGGTTAATGTTGCAAGATGGGAAACTATATATTTACCATTATTCTTTCAGGAAAAATAGTATATATGGTTGGAAGGAAAATATAATAAACTACTTGGGGTGAACACTTGACTTTCAGGGGTCATGGCCACATAACAATGCATGGTCACTAACCTAGCCTCCAAGGAGAGTAGGTATGGTCAACTGCATGAATTTATTTTATTGAATAGAGTCTGTAAATGTGAGACCAGGGTTGAATTTCTTTTTCTACTAGTCCTCCTTGTCAGCTCTTTTCCACATACCACTTTTGAGTTCTTTTATAACAAAATAAGCAATAGATATTAAGGAATAGTTACATGAAGGGACAACATAGTTTGGCTAGAATCTGCTCGGGACACCTACAAGCATCTGGTAGCAGCTCCTTTTGCATCTGAAGCACCTATACAGACCAGAGAGCAGGAGAGCAGATTCACTTTTGTCCCTGTTTACTTGGCAACCTTCAGAAACAGGAAACAGGATCTGTGATGGATGAAAAGCATTATTTCCCTCATAACAACTTCCAGTACAGTGAAAATGGTAGGGAGAAGAGAGAATAAGAAGAAAACAATGAGCTTCACACATGCTACGTATAATAATCCCATTATCTTTCTAAGAGAAGGATGTGGTGATGATTTCACACATGAAAAATGAACATGATGCTGTGCATGGTGGCTCATCCCTACAATCCCAGCACTTTGGGAGGCCAAGGCAGAAGGATCACTTGAGCCCATGGTTCAAGATGAGCCCAGGCAACATAGTGAGACCCCATCTCTACAAAAAAGACAAAAGTTAGCTGGGTGCAGTGGTGTGCACCTGTAGTCCCAGCTACTTAGAAGGCTGAGGTGGAAGGATTGCTTGAGCCAGGGAGGTTGAGGTTTCAGTGAGCTGTGATTCTGCCACTGTACTGCAGTCTGGATAACAGAGTGAGAACTTGCATCCAAAACAAACAAACAAGCAAAAAATAAATAAATAAATAAAGCAATATGGTGCCGAATAACACCCACCTCAGGTGAAAGGTATTATAGTATACTTCATATAAAAAAGATCCATCCTCAAATATTAAAATCATTTTTTAAAATTATGAAACATTTTGATTTCATAAAATGCTTAAAAGTGTTTGTTACCCAGTTAAAGCTGAACATCCAGTGAAATAATCAGTCTTTAATTTCTTATTACATTTAAACATCTGAAGATTGTTGGTTTTATATCTCCTCTTTATGTTCAACATCTATGGAATGAACATTTGATCTCTGGGCATTGAAAACTGTGTTTTATCTTATATTACTTTATATTGTGTTTTATGTCCAAATAGTATGATTATAAAAAAATCTTGTGATGATTTACCAAATATAGCTTTTAAAAAGAAATGTATGATTATTATGGTCCAAAATTTAGAATCTACTATACCTAAAAACTTTTAAGGTTTTGAGCAGCCTTTTAGAATCTACCTTCTCTGTATTTTGCCACAGACTTTGATGAACCTGCCCCCTTATTTATTCAGTATTGTATTGTCTGAATTGCTAAATTAAAGGAAATCATTGAAATTTCTCAAAATAAATTTAGGTGGACGATAGAGAATAGCTTAATTTTGAACTATTAACAATGTAACTGTCTAGATTTTGAAAAGCTTCATGAATACTTTGTAAATTTTCTTAATATCCTGGGTGAACATGTCAAGAAACTGTTATTAAAGTTGATAATTATATTACAGAGTGGTCAAGCTGGAAGTCAGCGGAGCCAAGGTAACCAGGTCTGATTTCAGGGCTTCTCAGAGACCTTGGAAGTTGAGTCAGGTAGGAGTCTCAGAACTTTCTACAACTATAGATGAGCTATCTTACTGTTCTTATATTTTATTCTTCATGCAAAGAGCAAGCAGTGAGGTTTCTTCTAGGTCCAAAAGCTATGCTCAATCAAGCAGTTTTTATTATTTGCTTTTGGCTCTCCCACATTCAATAAGAGTCTACTCTCTCCATTCTTGAGACTTTTTAATTTTCAGTTGAAATTATATCTTCAAATTCAATAACTTAAAAACAAAGAGCTACAGAACCATAAGAATCTTAGAGATTACCATGAGAGGTTGATTTTTAAGCAGCTGCTTTTCCTTTTTAAATATCGTATTTTCGGCTGGGCATGGTGGCTCACGCCTGTAATCCCAGCACTTTGTGAGGCCGAGGCGGGAGGATCACGAGGTCAGGAGATCGAGACCATCCTGGCTAACACAGTGAAACCCCGTCTCTACTAAAAATACAAAAAAATTAGCCAGGCATGGTGGCAGGCGCCTGTAGTCCCTGCTACTCGGGAGGCTGAGGCAGGAGAATGGTGTGAACCCCGGGGGGCAGAGCCTGCAGTGAGCCAAGATCACGCCACTGCACTCCAGCCTGGGCGACAGCGAGACTCTGCCTCAAAAAAAAAAAAAAAAAAAAATCATATTTTCAAACTATATCAAAGAGAGGCAAAATGTTTCTCAACATTAGTATCATATGGAAAAGCATCTAGTGTATCCTGTGGCTTGTTATACTCGTGTATTTTTCTATCAGAGGCCTAAAAGCACACCCTAACAATTTGTTTCTTCTTACTACATCTTTGAGTAATCTTATTGGAAACAAGGGGAATAAAATACAACCAATTCCATAATGAGACACTATTCCGGTGATGATTAGGTTATGTAGAAGAGCATCAGAGTCAAAATCTATATACATTAGTCCCCCCTTATCTATGGTTTCAATTTATGTGGTTTCAGTTACCTGCGGCCAACTGCATTCTGAAAATATTAAATGAAAAATTTCATAAACAATTCATACTTTTTAAATTGGGTGCTGTTCTGTGTAGCATGATAAAATCTAGAATCTTGGAATGTGAGTCATCCCCTTGTCCAGATTATCCATGTTGTATACACTGTCCTCTGGTTAATGACTTAGTAGCTATCTCAGTAATCAGATTGAAAAAACAGAGGGCTTATAACATTTGGTATCATCTGAGCTTTTGGACATTCACTGGGGGTCTTGGAATATATTCCTCACGAATAAGGATAGACTACTATAATGATGGAATACAGTCTATATATAAATACACAATTTTAATTAAGACCACATGTTCTCACTTTTAAGTGGGAACTAAACATTGACCATATAAGGACATAAACATGGGAGCAATAGACACTGTAGACTACTAGACAAGGAAGGGTGGGACGGAGGCATAGGTTGAAAAACTACCTATTGTCTATTATATTCACTACCTGGGCATAATATACTCATGTAAGAAACCTGTGCATGTACCCCCCATATCTAAAACTTGAAATTTGCCAAGAAAAAATGTCCTACAGAATGTTGTGTATCTTATGTCTTTTTGATAGAGTGACCCTTCCAAAATGTTCACCTCAGTTTTTCTTTCATAGTCAATCATTTTTGATATTCCACTCTCAGTGAAGCATTTCCTTAACAACTCTCCGAAATGACATTATCAAGTTTCTGTGTCACATGAGCACACATATTCTTGAGATTACATTTCTCAACCACTGAATACACTCTTATCACGTTGTTCATAGCTAAAATAAATACTTTATTTTAGGTTTTACATCTCATATTTTGTAAATTGCTCTAATAGTGTAGTAGAAAGATTTGTTGGAATTGGAGTGGGAAGATCCATGGCAAATTCTACTTCTACAAGAATTTGAGACAAAATGTAATCAATGTAAAAATATTCTTCTTTTAGGCCTTTGTTCTTTTGCTCATTTAAAACTGTCACTAATTTTGTGATGCTTTTTACCATCAAAGGTGTCATAGTATCAAGTAATTAAATGTGTAGCTGAGAAAAATACTATTTAAAATCATAGCAGGCTTCAGATATGTTTGCCTCCTAAGATTGTGGCACATTCTCATTCTGTGTATAGCCCTTTGTTAAAGAAAATACCTTGATATAATGCTGTGAACATGATAGAAGAGATCTTTAGGGCACTCTCTGGGAGACTATAAAGATAACCGAATTACTATGTATAATGAAGCATCAATTTGGGCTGCCAAAATTGTCTAGGAAGTAGGTAAGTTTGGACTTCAGTGTGTGGAAGGATGGCTTTAACAAAAGATAAGATACAAATGAGACATGCAAGATCAAAGGGGCAAGAAAATAGAACCAGAGATGAGGAAGAAAAATGAGTTTTCCAAAGATCCTCAGAGATGCTATGGACACTGGATCTTATACAGCGTGAAATGTGACTTGCTTTATTTCGATCTTAAAGCCCAAGGTGATTCTAGCAGGCTAGAGGACACAAGGCACCTTGGCAATAGACACTTGTGTCACAATGGACTTTATCAGTCAAGAGATTTATCAGTTTATTTCATTTATATACCATTACATTCAAACAGATACTAAGGAATATATTTCATAAACAGTGCAGTCATGTGTCACTTAAAGAAGTGGATACATTCTGAGAAATCCATCATCAGGTAATTTTGTTGTTATGAAAACATCACAGAGTGTATTTACACAAACCTAAATGGTATAGTCTACTATACATCTAGGCTATATGGTATAGCCTATTGCTTACAGGCTACAAACCTGTACAGATTGTGATTGTAGTACATACTGGAGGCAATCCTAACACAACGGTAAGTATTTGAATGTCTAAACATACCTAAACATAGAAAAGGTACAGTAAAAATATGCTATTAAAGATTTTTTAAAATGATACAACTGTATAGGGCACTGATCATGAATGGAGCTTGGAGAACTGGAAGTCTCTCTGGGTGAATCAGTGACTGAATGGTGAGTGAAGGTGAAGGGCTAAGACATTACTGTACATTACTGAAGACCTTTAAAACACTTTAAACTGGCCGGGCGCGGTGGCTCACGCTTGTAATCCCAGCACTTTGGGAGGCCGAGGCGGGCGGATCACGAGGTCAGGAGATCGAGACCACGGTGAAACCCCGTCTCTACTAAAAAATACAAAAAATTAGCCGGGCGCGGTGGTGGGCGCCTGTAGTCCCAGCTACTCGGAGAGGCTGAGGCAGGAGAATGGCGTGAACCGGGAGGCGGAGCTTGCAGTGAGCCGAGATTGCCCCACTGCACTCCAGCCTGGGCGACAGAGTGAGACTCCGTCTCAAAAAAAAAAAAAAACAAAAAACACACTTTAAACTTAAGCTACACTAAATTTATTAAAACATATTTTTCATTTTTAGTAACAAATTACAGTAGGTTTCTGTAACATTTTTACTTTATAAAATTTTTAATTTTGTAAAACTGATTCTTTGATAGTAACAGTTAAAACACAAGCACGTTGTACAGCAGTACAAAAATATTTTCTTCCTTTATATCCTTATTTTATAAGCTTTTTTATTCTGAAGTTTTTAATTTATTTTTAATTTGTAAACTTTTCTATTGAAAATTAAGACACAAACATGCACATTAGCCTAGGTCTACACAAAGTCAAGGTCATCAAGACATCACTGGGTGATAGGAAATTCTCAGCCCCATTATAATCTTATGGGAACACCTTAAAATATGCAATTGACCCAAACGTTGTTATGCGGTTCATGGCTGTATTATGTGAAAATAAATAGTTAAGTAAATAATGAAACAGTAAGTTATATGTGGGTAAATGAATTATAATTAATATAGGTAAATCACTAATGTCTAATACTAAAATTGGCAAAGAAGGCTTTGGAGAAATGGAAGAGATCTAATATTTTGATGGAAAGTCTTCCCTTGACATATTTAAGTCAATATATAATCTATTTTGTCTTAGAGATAGTTACAAATAAAAGTACATTGTCATTAACAAGTAATAGTAAGAGTGACTTATATAGATATTTAAGAGAAGAGAGTTCTTATTTATGTATTCTAAAATAGGTATGAGGAAGAGTCATATTTGTAAGAAATAACTTCCTTAATTTTATGGTTATTTTTACTTCTGTAATTTTTTCCCATTTATGATAGCAATGGATTTTATAAAATTTTAAGAAAATACAACTGACGCTTAATATTTAATCTCAATATTTTGAAATTTAACTTCAGAGTGAAAGAATAGAAATATTTTTTCTCATATATATGTACTGCATATAACATATAAAATAATTTTTATTCATAGTATTAAAAATAAAAAGAACTATTAAATTTGCCTAATGTAAAATAATCTTTTTGTTTTAGATATAGAATCCAAATATTAGATAGATTTTTGTGCCACTGTTCTCTTCTGTGTTAATATATTCCTTTGTGTCAATGTAATAACAATATACACTTGCTAATAGAACATCTTTAAAAATATTTTGGTAGTCAAAAAATTAAAAGATATTGCAAGATAACCTTACATTTCTATTTACACATTTGCATCTTAATCATACCATCATTAAAAGATTATAATCACCATCAGCAGAATTGTCTTTGAATAGGAAGCCCAGTAATAAATAGCTATAATATCATAAATATTACCTCATTTTTCACACTCTAACAGTAATTTTAGTTCCCACTGTAGACTTTAGATTCTAATTAATATTTAATGTTAAATATATTACTCTGTTCTAACAAAAATGAGATAACCAAATATTTTATTATCAAGTAAGAACAATGATACACATTTACACATTTTATAATTACAATGCAAAAGTCAATGTATTTAGCTTGATAAGCATAGGTGGATATTTTAAACCTCAATAAATACAGAATTTTATGTCCCTTATTAAAAAAATAAATCTCTGCATATGACGAGCCAGTTTTCTCAACACCATTTATTAAATAGGGGATCCTTTCCCCATTGCTTGTTTTCATCAGGTTTGTCAAAGATCAGATGGTTGTAGATGTGTGGCATTATTTCTGAGGGCTGTGTTCTGTTCCATTGGTCTATATATCTGTTTTGGTACCAGTACCATGCTGTTTTGGTTACTGTAGCATTGTACTATAGTTTGAAGTCAGGTAGTGTGATGCCTCCAGCTTTGTTCTTTTTGCTTAGGATTGTCTTGGCTATACAGGCTTTTTTATGGTTCTATATGAAATTTAAAGTAGTTTTTTCTAATTCTGTGAAGAAAGTCAATGGTATCTTGATGGGAATAGCATTGAATCTATAAATTACTTTGGGCAGTATGGCCATTTTCACAATACTGATTCTTCCTATACATGAGCACGGAATGTTTTTCCATTTGTTTGTGTCCTCTCTTATTTCTTTGAGCAGTGGTTTGTAGTTCTCCTTGAAGAGGTTCTTCACATCCCTGGTAAGTTGTATTCCTAGGTATTTTATTCTCTGTAGAAATTGTGAATGGGAGTTTACTCATGATTATGATTTGGCTTTCTGTCTGTCCACTGTTGGTGTATAGGAATGCTTGTGATTTTTGCACATTGATTTTGTATCCTGAGACTTTGCTGAAGTTGCTTATCAGCTTAAGGAGCTTTTGGGCTGAGACAACAGGTTTTCTAAATATGCAATCATGTCACCTGCAAAGAGAGACAATTTGACTTCCTCTCTTCCTATTTGAATACGCTTTATTTCTTTTATCTTGCCTGATTGCCCTGGCCAGAACTTCCAATACTATGTTGAATAGGAGTGGTGAGAGAGGGCATCCTTGTCTTGTGCCGGTTTTTAAAGGGAATGCTTCCAGCTTTTGCCCATTCAGTATGATATTGGCTGTGGGTTTTTCATAAATAGCTCTTATTATTTTGAGATATTTCCATCAATACCTAGTTTATTGAGTGTTTTTTAGCATGAAGTGGTGTTGAATTTTATCAAAAGCCTTTTCTGCATCTATTGAGATAATCATGTGGTTTTTGTCATTGGTTCTGTTTGTGTGATGGATTATGTTTATTAATTTGTGTAAGTTTAACCAGCCTTGCATCCCAGGAATGAAGCTGACTTGATCGTGCTGGATAAGCTTTTTTATGTGCTCCTGGATTCGGTTTGCTAGTATTTTATTGAGGATTTTGGCATCGATGTTCATCAGGAATATTGGCCTGAAAGTCTCTGTTTTTGTTGTGTCTGTGCCAGGTTTTGGTATCAGGATGATGCTGGCCTCATTAAATGAGTTAGGGAGGATCTCCTCTTTTTCTATTCTTTGGAATAGTTTCAGAAGGAATGGTATCAGCTCCTTTTTGTACCTCTGGTAGAATTCAGCTGTGAATCTGTCTGAACCTGGTTTTTTTTTCTTTTTTTTTTTTTTTTGGTTGGTAGGCTATTAATTACTGCCTCAATTTCAGAACTTGTTATTGGTCTATTCAGGGATTCGACTTCTTCCTGGTTTAGTTTTCGGAGTGTGTATGTGTCCAGAAATTTATTCATTTCTGCTAGATTTTTCTAGTTTTTTTTTTTTTTTTTTTAGTTTATTTGTGCAGAGGTGTTTATAGCATTCTCTGATGGTAGTTTGTAGTTCTGTGGCATCAGTGGTGATATTCCCTTTATCATTTTTTATTGTGCCTATTTGATTTTTCTCTCTTTTCTTCTTTATTAGTATGGCTAGAGGTCTATTTTGTTAATCTTTACAAAAAGCTCCTGGATTCATTGATTTTTTGAAGGGTATTTCATTTCTCTATCTCCTTCAGTTCTGCTCTGATCTGATTTCTTGACTTCTTCTAGTTTTGAATTTGTTTGCTCTTGCTTCTCTAGTTCTTTTAATTGTGATGATATGGTGTCGATTTTAGATCTTTCCTGCATCCTCATGTGGGCATTTAGTGCTATAAATTTCCCTCTAGACACTGCTTTATTTGTGTCCCAGAGATTCTGGTACATTGTGTCTTTGTTCTCATTAGTTTCAAAGAACTTCTTTATGTCTGCCTTAATTTCATTATTTAACCAGTAGTCATTCTGGACTCCTTCCTTACCCTTTATACGAAAATCAACTCAAAATGGATTAAAGACTTAAACATAAAACATAAAACCATAAAAAACCCTAGAAGAAAACCTAGGCAATACCATTCAGGACATGGGCATGGGCAAAGACTTCATGACTAAAACACAAAAAACAATTGCAACAAAAGCCAAAATTGACAAATGGGATCTAATTAAACTAAAGAGCTTCTGCATAGCCAAAGAAATTATCATCAGAGTGAACAGGCAACCTACAGAATGGGAGAGACTTTTTGCAATCTATCCATCTGACAAAGGGCTAATATCCAGAATCTACAAAGAACTCAAACAAATTTACAAGAAAAAAACAAACAACCCTATCAAAAAGTGGGTGAAGGATATGAACAGACACTTCTCAAAAGAAGACATTTATGTGGCCAACAAACATACGAAAACAAGCTTATCATTACTGGTCATTAGAGAAATGCAAATCAAAACCACAATGAGAGAGCATCTTGCACATTTTAGAATGGTGATCGTTAAAACGTCAGGAAACAACAGATGCTGGAGAGGATGTGGAGAAATAGGAAAGCTTTTACACTGTTGGTGGGTGTGTAAATTAGTTCAACCATTGTGGAAGACAGTGTGGTGATTCCTCAAGGATCTAGAACCAGAAATATCATTTGATGCAGCAATCCCATTACTGGATATATACCCAAAGGATTATAAATCATTCCACTATAAAGACACATGCACATGTATGTCTTTTGCAGCAATATTTACAATAGCAAAGACTTGGAACCAACCCAAATGTCCATCAGTGATAGACTGGATAAAGAAAATGTGGCACATACACACCATAGAATACTATGCAGCCATAAAAAAGAATGAGTTCATGTCCTTTGCAGGGACATGGAGGAAGCTGGAAACCATCATTCTCAGCAAACTAACACAGGAACAGAAAACCAAACACCGCATGTTCTCACTCATAAGTGGGAGCTGAACAATGAGAACACATGGATACAGGCAGCGGAACATCACACACCGGGCCTGTTTGGGAGTGGGGGGCAAGAGGAGGGATAGCATTAGTAGAAATACCTAATGTAGATCACGTGTTGATGGGTGCAGCAAGCCACCATGGCACATGTATACCTATGTAACAAACCAGCACGTTCTGCACATGTATCCCAGAACTTAAAGTATAATAAAATAAATACATACATTCATACATACATAAAACAGCAGTACTTGGGGATTTTATACAATTGGCAAATGAATTGCTGACTCGGGTAGCATTAAGAATGTAGTTTGGAATCTCCACAAACACACTCATGTCATGTTCCTTTCACCACTCAGAGCCACTGAACTGCTGCTGCATGGCCATGACAAACTGTTGGTGGCTGCTGTTCTATGGCTTGAGGGACTTAGTTACCTAAGACTAAACATAAATATTTGTCTTCCAAATGAGTTCATGAAAATCATTTGAAGGAGTGAAGTCCAATCCCAGAACTCCTTGCTTTCTTTAAATAACCCATTCATATATATTTTATATTCCATTTATTCTTAATACCCTCAGGCACCAAATCAGTGAGATGATGTGTGTTTTCAACATGCGAATTTCAAGATGATTTTACTCAAACCCAAAAGATACTATCATACACAAATTTTCCAATGTTGCAAACGTCTTAATATTTTAATATCTAATATCTTGACTTTATCTTTCACAGTCTTAAGATGCTTTCACAGAGAAGAAGAGAAAACATCTGAATGAATGCGCTCCTGAGAAGAAAGAGATATTGTCCACTGTGACATCACATTATAAAGTGATGTGGAAATTTAGTTAATTTATTATATATCATATAATTATTATTTAAGGTCTTGGCATCTTGCAGGCATGGAATTCACAGCGCAAAGCAGATTGGCTAGATACAGAAAGAAGAGTCCACATTGATGCTAATAACTTTGGATAACCTCCTAACTTACTTCCTAGACCTTATTAGCTCCAGCAATCTCCACTTTTCTCCTTCTACTCGTTATCAAGTTTCCACTTCTCTGACAGCAGAGCACCACCACCCAAATTTCAAAGAGTGAATATTTCCACCTTTCCACGTTTCTTGCTCTTTGTGAACTTGTTCTTCACCTCCTTTGTTCTGTCTAGTCTATTAGTCTTTGTTAAAATCCCATACACATGTACCTTCTATCCTGTATGAACCCCAAAATAGAAAATTTCAATGTCTCTTCCCTGGTCTCCCAGATTTGCTCACCCCTTTCACCTACATTGTGAATTGCCTCTTCTTGGGTAAGCACAGAATTTAGTTTTCTCCAACAGAAAACAAAAGCCTTAGATTCATTTTTATAGAAAGTATTGGTAACCATGTGGATGTATCCTGTCACAAATTCATCCTTTCTAACTTCATTGGCTAACAGTAACATAATAACTGCATGATGGCTAACATTATACAGTTGGCATTTCAACTGTATGATGTTTAGGACTAGTAAAAAGAAAAGCAAACTTAGGGAGAATATAGAAAAAAAAACAACATGTTTCCTTGTACTCTCCTAGAGTCCTCTGGAAGAGTGAAAGGAATTGAAAAGCTTTTCTCAAAATGTGAGTTTCAGATTGGTAGCAACATGTTAATTATACTCTGTTACTTATCACAGAATGTTGCATTGAAAAATCCACATTCACTCATGGGCTGTTTATTTTTTATTAAGTATTATATTGACTAGTTAAAATATGCTTGATCTACTACCCATCTAAAACAACTCCTTCTTATTTACATTTAATCTTTCTATCTTTATTGTATATCTCTAATGAAGTTCTTAAAAGGATCCCAGCAGCTTACTCCTGCTCAATCAAAGCCACAGTTCACCTTTTTAAGACCTGTGCAATTACTTTAATACAAAGCAGAAGACCACATGCATTGGCTCTATGCTCAAATTAACTGCCCTTTTTAGACAAATCCCCCAAATCCTTGACTTTTCAGACTTTTGGTCATATCAATCTGTGTTACTGGCACTTAACTGATTGAAGCTGTTGTAGTTGTATCTCACTGGACTGAGATTTCTGTTAAATCAGGCTTCTAGGATCTCTCCCCTACTAACTTCTCACAACAGATCATGTCACATTGTCATAATCATAAGGCTTAGAAATTTCCGATTTACTCATTACCATATAGAACAATGGTTAAGTGTCCAGGATCTCAGGTTAGATGACATGTACTTAAATTCAAGCTCAAAGGGACAGATGTCAGCTAATAGGACTGTCTAGCACTTGTGCCCCTACAAAAGCACCAATATGAACAATTATCATGTACAAATATATCTTCAGAAATGACAGGTGATAGATTATAGCACCTTAGTATATCAAAGAAATAAGAAAAGCCACAATGATGAGAGTAGGAATAATAGCTTCACATTACCCTCACTACCTCTCTCCCAACTTGAGGTAGCACAGTATGGAAAGAGATACCCTCCATATGGGGGAAGGGGAAGGAAGTAAGCAATGGTTCTAGCCTTGGACCCCAACACTGAGAATTCCCCAGTAAAACCCGGTGCTAGGCAGAACCCCAGGGCCCCAGACTCTACACAGGTGCCTGTGTCTGAGCCTCCAGCCACTTCAGCTTGAGGCCAGATCCTGTAGCTTCAGGTTCTAGGCATACTAGATGGAGTCTGTCTCAGAACCACCCCACTGCCAGCCTGAACCCAGTGGCCCCAGGCTCTGGACTATTCTCAGCACTGAGGTGGCCCTCATGCCCCCGTGCTTCAGACCTGCCCTAGCACCAAGTCAGCAGCCCAACTTCAAATACAAGGTAGACACTCAGAGACACAGATTCCATGCCTTCCCAGTGCCAGGCTGGTCTCCTGTGGCCCAACCCTCCAGACTGGCACCTGTGGCACTATGTTCTAGCAACCCAGGGATTAGGCCTGATCCAGCAGACCCAGAATCCAGGCTGGTCCCAGCAGATTACAATTCTGGACTGGCACGTGCTTACCCAGGTCCCTGGCCATCCCCCACAGGGCAAGCCTTCACAGACCTAGCCTCTAGGCTAGCACCTGCACAACAAGTCTCCAGACCAGCATCAGTGGACATAGGATCCAGGCTAACACCCACAATCATACTCTCCAGGGCAGCCCCCATAGACACAGGCTCCATGCCAGCCCCAGCATCAGGTCAAACCCAGGCTCCAGAAGACACAGGTATAGGCCTATTCCAGCAAACCCGAGGTCTAGAACCACTCCAGGAAACTGCTTTGTCAGGTTGAATCCTATGAACTGAGACTGCATGAACACCCCTGAAAACCTAGACTCCAGTCTAGCCTTTATGGACCCAAGACCCACATGTACTATTGCAGACTTAGGGTACAGACACACCCCACTGCCAGGCCAGCATTAGAGGACTAAAGTTAAAGGTTCACCCCCATGTCATATCAGCCCCTGTGGGCCCAGACTTCAGGTCAGCCTCCACACATACTGGGTTTTGGGCCATTATCATGGACCCAAGCTTTAGTCCCATGTCTACAGATGCAATTAACAGGTCCACTCCAATGGATCCAGGATTCAGGACCAACACTGCAGACCCAGGTGCCAGGCCTTCCCACCTGCTGACCAAGGCACCAGGCCAGGCTGCACAATGACTTCCAGCAGCAAGCCTACCTCCAGATATGCAGGCAGCCTACTCAGAATCTCTGGATGGGCCGACTGGCAGAGGGCTGTCCCAGACAAAGCCAGTTTATAAAGACTAAAATAATTGCCCATATTTTTGAAAGAGCAGGCATAAATGTAAGGAGAAAAGAAAAAGATGTACAAAGCTCATTTAAAGATATAATAGCAGAAAATTATCCAAATTTGAAGAAATATATAAATATCCCATCACAGAAAGACCAAAGGTTTCCAAACAGATTCAGTGTAAACAAGATGACACAAAGAAATACTATAATCAAACTGTCAAAAATCAAAGAAAAAGAATCATGAAAGCAGCAAGGGAAAAGGACATAACATATAAGGAAGTTCAAGGTTAGTGGCAGATTTATAAGCAGAAAACTTATAGGCCAGGAGAGAGTGGGATGATACATTAAAAGTGCTAAATAAAAAAGAAAAACTGTCAACCAAGAATTCTGTATCTGCCAAAGATGTCCTCCAGAATGAAGGAGAGATGAAGAATTAACCAGACAAACAGAAACTGAGAGAGTTCATCACAATCAGGCCATTATTACAAGAAATGCTAAGGGGACTTCTACACACTGAAAGAACCTGATGCAAATTAGTAACACGAAAAAACATGAAAATATAAAACTCACTGGAAAAAGAAAGTAGATGGTCAAATTTAATATACCATTATAATACTATAATGGTGGCATGTAAATGACCACCATTATTCTTTAGTATGAAAGTTAAAAAATAAAACTATTAAAAATAAAAATAGCTATTATAATTTGTTAAGGGATACTGTATTAGACAGAGTTCTCTGGAGGGACAGAACTAATAGGATATATATATATATGAAAGGGAGTTTATTAAGGAGACTTGACTCACACGATCACAAAGTACCACAATAGGCCATCTGCAAGTTGAGGAGTAAGGAAGCCAGTAGTGGCTCTGTATGAGTCCCAAAACCTCTAAAGTAGAGAAGCCAACAATGCATGTTTCGTTCTGTGGTTGAAGGCCCAAGAACTCCTGCAAACCACTAGTGTAAGTTCAAGAGTCCAAAAGCCAAATAACGTGTCTGATGCTCAAGGACAGGAAGCATTCAGTATGAGAGAAAGATGAAGACCAGAAGATTCAGAAATTCAGGTCCTTCCACCTTCTTCTGCCTGTTTTTCTAGCCATGCTGGCAGTGGATTGAATGGTGCCAACCCATGTTGTGGGTGGGTCTTCCTGGGGGTGGCGGGAGCAGACTTCCTCTGCCAGTCCACTGCCTCAAATGTTAATCTCTTCTGGCAACACCCATAAACACCCAGAAACAATACTTCATATCCTTCAACACAATCAAGTTGACACTTAATATTAACCATCACAGATACACAATATACAAAGATATAAATTGTGATATCAAACTTTAAAAAATTTTTTATTATTATACTTTAAGTTCTGGGGTACATGTACAAAACATGCAGGTTTGTTACATAGGTATCCATGTGCCACGATAGCTTGCTGCACCGATCAACACGTCATCTACATTAGGTATTTCTCCTAATGCTATCCCTCCCCTAGCCCCCCACCCCCCAAAAGGTGCAGGTGTGAGATGTTCCCCTCCCTGTGTCCATGTGTTCTCATTGTTCAAGTCCCACTTATGAGTGAGAACATGCAGTGTTTGGTTTTCTGTTCCTGTGTCAGTTGGCTGAGAATGATGGTTTCCAGCTTCCTCCATGTCCCTGCAAAGGACATGAACTCATCATTTTTTATGGCTGCATAGTATTCCATGGTATGTATGTGCCACATTTTCTTTATCCAGTCTATCATTGATGGGCATTTGGTTTGGTTCCAAGTCTTTGCTATTGTGAATAGTGCCACAATAAACATATATATGCATGTGTTTTTATAGTAGAATGATTTATAATCCTTTGAGTATATACCCAGTAATGGGATTGCTGGGTCAAATGGTATTTCTGGTTCTAGATCCTTGAGGAATCGCCACACTGTATTCCAAAATGGTTGAACTAATTTACACTCCCACCGAGAGTCAAGACCCATCAATGTGCTGTATTCAGGAGACCCACCTCATGTGCAAAGACACACATAGGCTCAAAATAAAGGGATGGAGGAATATTTACCAAGCAAATGGAAAGCCAAAAAAAAGCAGGGGTTGCAATCCTAGTCTCTGATAAAACAGACTTTAAACCAAAAAAGATGAAAAGACACAAAGATGGGCATTACAAAATGGTAAAGGGATCAATGCAACAAGAAGAGCTAACTATCCTAAGTATATATGCACCCAATACAGGAGCACTCAGATTCATAAAGCAAGTTTTTATATACCTACAAAGAGACATAGACTGCCACACAATAATAGCAGGAGATTTTAACACCCTACTGTCAATATTAGACAAATCAATGAGACAGAAAATTAACAAGGATATACAGGACTTGAACTCAGCTCTGGACCAAGAGGACCTAATTGACATCTACAGAACTCTCCACCTCAAATCCACATAATATACATTCTTCTCAGCACCACATCACGCTTATTCTAAAATTTACCACCTAATTGGAAGTAAAACACTCCTCAGCAAATGCAAAATAACATAAACCATAACAAACAGTTTCTCAGACCACAGTGCAATCAAATTAGAACTCAGGATTAAGAGACTCACTCAAAACCGCACAACTACATGGAAACTAAAAAACCTGCTCCTGAATGACTACTGGGTAAATAATGAAATTAAGGCAGAAATAAAGAAGCTTTTTGAAACTAATGAGAACAAAGACACAACATACCAGAATCTCTGGGACACATTTAAAGCAGTGTCTAGAGAGAAATTTATAGCACTAAATGCCCACATGAGAATGCAGGAAAGATCTAAAATCGACACCCTAACATCACAATTAAAAGAACTAGAGAAAAAAGAGCAAACAAATTCAAAAGCTAGAAGTCAAGAAATAAGATCAGAGCAGAACTGAAGGAGATAGAGATATGAAATACCCTTCAAAAAATCAATGAATCCAGCAGCTGTTCTTTGAAAAGATCAACAAAATAGATAGAACACTAGCCAGACTAATAAAGAAGAAACGAGAGAAAAATCAAATAGACACAATAAAAAGTGATAAAGGGGATATCACCACCAATCCCACAGAAATACAAAGTACCATCAGAGAATACCACAAATACCTCTACACAAATAAACTAGAAACTCTAGAAGAAATGGATAAATTCCTGGACACATACACCCTCCCAAGTCTAAACCAGCAAGAAGTCGAATCCCTGAATAGACCAGTAACAAGTTCTGAAATTGAGGCAATAATTAATAGCTTACCAACCAAAAAAGGTCCAGGACCAGACGGATTCACAGCTGAATTCTACCAGAGGTACAAAGAGGAGCTGATACCATTCCTTCTGAAACTATTCCAAAGAATAGAAAAAGAGGGAATCCTCCCTAACTCATTTTATGAGGCCAGCATCATCCTGATACCAAAACCTGGCAGAGACACAGCAAAAACAGAAAATTTCAGGCCACTAACCCTGATGAACATCGACGCTAAAATCCTCAATAAAATACTGGCAAACTGAATCCTCAGCACATCAAAAAACTTATCCAACACAATCAAGTCGGCTTCATCCCTGAGATGCAAGACTGGTTAAACTTACACAAATTAATAAATGTAATCCATCACATAAACAGAACCAATGACAAAAACCATATGATTATCTCAATAGATGCAGAAAAGGCTTTCAATAAAATTCAACACCTCTTCATGCTAAAAACACTCAATAAACTAGGTATTGATGGAACATATTTCAAAATAATAAGAGCTATTTATAGCAAACATTTTTAATGTGTGAGAAAGTAAAAGCGTAAAGTTTTTGTATGCAATTAAAGTTAAGTTGTTGTCAGATTAAAATATCCTTTTTTAGCAGGGAGCAACTCACTCTCACCAAGAGCCTCTGCAATCCTGACAAGGATAAATTCTGACTACCATGGACACTTGAGTTGGCAAAGAGAGCTGCTTAGAGAAGGGGCGGGGCAGAACTCCAGCCAGTGTGAGCCCAGAGGGTTTGCTGCGGGAATGTCTGTAATGGAGTATAGGCAGGGACACCCATTTCCCTAGGCTCAACTTGCTGCCATAGGAGACTTTAGTCCTAGGGGAACTGACAGATCTCAACTCCACACGGTGGCCGTGCGCATGAGATGGGGCTGGTCTGACTTCAGCACCCCTCAGTCTGCTGGACTCTCCGGGGACTCCTAGCCAGGCCATAGCTGCTTGCTGTGCAGTCTCAGATGCCCAGGGGAGGAGGACCTCCTGGGGTCCCACATCATAGCTCCTGTGCTGGTAGAATGCACCTCACAGACAGAGAGCTCCAACAGAGCAGCACCTGAGGACACACACCAGCCTGTCTGCGCTTCCTGCACTGCAGCCTCCCCTGTGGCAATCTGCCTGTATGCACTTGCCCACAACCACCCCAAATGCTTTGCCAGTGCACGTGTGTCCAAAAGGACCTGGCCTTCCCTTCCCTGCAAGCACATGTGTGCATGTGCACTCCGCTGTGCCACTGCTGCCAGTGTTAGTGCATTCTGCTCCCCACCCCTGCTGCACTGTTATCGCTGTAGGAGCATTCTTGGGCATGAAATCCACCAGCTTCACCCTTGCCAGCACCTAGCCCCTGTACCAACACTACCACTAGGCAAAACTAGGCATGGAGACCAGCAGACCCACCCTCACCCTGAGCAACCACGGCCGCAGCCACCCGTGTGACGGTGAACAGAGGGCACACACAGCCCTGAGCCCACTAGAACCCCGACCTCATGCTAACACTACCACAGGCGCAAATGCTTGCACAGACACTAGTAGGGGGCACCATGCCCTGCTGTGCCATGCTAACACCAACCACTACTGTGAAAATCTGCACAGAGGCCAGTATCCTGCTGCACTGTCACTGGCATGAGCAAACAAAAACTGGTACTGCTGCCACCTCCCTACTAAGGGCTTTGGGTGACACTACCCATTGGAGTGTTGTGACCAGCAGCCTGGGAGCACCTCAGCCCCTCTAGCACAGCTTCCCAACTTCGAGGGGCCAGAGAAGAAATCCAGGATTGGTAACATTCACCCAAGGTTAGGGCATGCAGCCCAGGATTCCTGAGTCGAGCCTCACCCCACAACTAAAATCTTTCGAAAATAAAGCCAGTTGACTGAACCCACATTATACCACTACCAAACTCCCAAGGGAATCAAATAGGATAAAGGAATAGAACAAAAACAAAAGGACAGCAACTTTAAAGGCTAAAGGAACATCAGTCCACAAAGATGAGAAAGTACCAGTACAAGAACTCTAACAACTCAAAAAGTCAGAGTGCCTTCTATTCTCCAAACAACACTAGTTCTGTAGGAAGGGTTCTTAACTGAGCTGAGATGACTGAAATGACAGAAGTATAATTCAAATTACATACTGGGCCAAATGGATAGAGGTTTATGACGATCTCCACCCCAAAACAACGAATATACATTATTCTCATTGCTACATGGTACATGCTCTAAAATCAACCACACAATCAGAGATAAAGCAATCCTCAGCAAATAAAAAAGAACTGAAATCATACCAAACACTCTCTTGGACAACAAACAATAAAAATAGAAATCCAGACTGAGAAAATTGCTGAAAACCTTACCATTAAATGGAAATTAAACAAGCATCTCATGAAACACTTTTGGGTAAATAATGAAATTAGTGTAGAAATTAAGAAGTTCTGTGAAACGAATGAGAACAAAGACACACCAAAGCAGAATCTCTGAGACACAGCTAAGGCAGTGCTAAGAAGGAAATATACTGCACTAAACGCCCACATTAAAACATTAGAAAGATCTCAAATTAACAACCTAACATTACAACTGAAAAGAACAAGAGCAAAACAACCCCAAAGCTAGCAGAGGACAAGAAATAACCAGAATCAGAGCTGAACTGTAGGAGATTGAGAGACAGAAAACCATTAAAAAGATCAAAGAAGCCAGGAGCTGAATATTTGAAAAAAAAATGATAGGCTGCTACCTAGATTAATAAAGAAGATAGAAAATCCAAATAAACATGATTAGAAAAGACAAAAAGGATGTTACCACTGACTCCATAGAAATATGTTAATACAAATCATCATCAGATACTAGTTAGAACACCTCTATGGACACAAACTAGAAAATCTAGAAGAAATACACTCTCCCAAGACTGAACCAAGAAGAAATCGAATCCCTGAACATACCAAAAATGAGCAACAAGATTGAATCACTAATAAATACCCTATCAACCCTACAACGCCCAGGACCAGATGGATTCATAGCCAATTCTACCAGATGTGTGTTGAAGAGATTGTACCATTCTTATGGAAACTATTCTGAAAAATTGAGTGGAAGGAATTCCTCCCCAACTCATTCTATGAGACCAGCATCATCACGATACCAAAACCTGGCAGAGACACAATAAAGAAAGAAAACTTCAGGCCAATATCCTTGAACTTTTATGCTAAATCCTCAACAAAATACCACAAACCAAACACAGCAGCACATCAAAAAGCACCACCATGATCAAGCAGGCTTTATCCCTGGGTTTCAAGATAGTTACAACATATGTAAATCAATAAATATGATTTATCACATAAATAGAACAAAAGACAAAAAACATGTGATCATCTTAATCGATGCAGAAAGTGCTTTCAACAAAATTCAAGATGTCTTCATGTTAAAGACTCAGAGAACTAGGCATTCAAGGAACAAACCTCAAAATAATAAGAGCCATCTATGACAAACCCATAGCCAACATCAGACTCAATGGTCAAAAGCTGGAAGCACTATCCTTGAGAACTGGCACAAGACAAGAATGCCCTCTCTCATCACTCTTATTCAACGTAGTATTATAAGTTCTGTCCAGAGCAATCAGGCAAGAGAAAGAAATAAAAGTCATCCAAATAGGAAGACAGGAAGTCAAACTATCCCAGTTAAGAGATGACATGATTCTATATGTAAAAACCCCATAACCTTGGACCGAAAGTTCCTTAAGCTGATAAACAACTTCAGCAAAGTTTCAGGATACAAAATCAATGTACAGAAATTACTAGCATTCCTATGCACCAACAATAGCCAAGCTCAGAGCCAAATCAGGAAAAAAATCCAATTCAAAATTCCACAAAAAGAATAAAATACCTACAAATACAGCTAACAGTGGATGTGAAAGATCTCCACTCTGAGAATTACAAAACAATTGCTCAAAGATATCAGGGGTGACAAAACCATGGAAAAACATTTGATGCTCATGGATAGGAAGAATAAATATTGTTAAAATGGCCATACTGCCCAAAGCAATGTACAGAATCTATGTTATTCCTAAAAGTACATTTATAAAACTACAAAAAAACCATTTTAAAATTCATATGGAACCACAAAAGAGCCCAATTAGCCAAAGCAATCCTAAGCAAAAGAAACAAAGCTGGAAATATCATGTTACCTTACTTCAAACTATACTCCAGGGCTACAGTAACTAAAAGAACATGGTACTGGCACAAACACAGACACATAGAACAAAGGAACAGAATAAAGAGCCCAGAAATAATGCTGCAAACCTACATACATCTGATCTTCCACAAAGCAGACAAAACAATGAGGAAACAACACCCTATTTAATAAATGGTGCTGGGATAACGGGCTAGACATATGCCGATGATTGACACTGGACCCGTTCCTTATCCTATATAAAAAAGAAATAATGCTGCAAACTTACACACATCTCATCTTCCACAAAGCAGACAAAACAAACAAAGAGGAAACAACACCCTATTTAATAAATGGTGCTGGGATAACGGCCTAGACATATGCCGATGATTGACACTGGACCCGTTCCTTATCCTATATAAAAAAGAAATAATGCTGCAAACTTACATACATCTCATTTTCCACAAAGCAGACAAAACAAACAATGAGGAAACAACACCCTATTTAATAAATGGTGCTGGGATAACTGGCTAACCATATGCAGATGAGTGACACTGAACCCATTCCTCACACACACACACACACACACACACAAAATTCCTTACACTATACACTGTATTAAAAAATCCACAAGATGGATTAAAGACTTAAAGAAAATCCCCAAACTATAAAGACCCTGCCAGGCAACCTATGCAATACCAGTCTGGAATTAGAAATTGGCAAAGATATCATGATAAAGACACCAATACCAATTGCAACAAAAACAAATACTGATAAATCAGATCTTATAAGACTAAAGAGTTTCTTCACAGCAAAGGAAACTCTCAATAGAATAAACAGGCAACCTACAGAATGCAAGAAAAAATTTGCAAACTATGCATCTGGCAAAAGTGTAATATCTAGCATCTGTAAGGAACTTAAACAAATTTACAAGAAAAAAATTAAACAACCCAATTAAAAATGGGCAAAGGACAAGAACAGACACTTCAAAAGAAGACATAAATGCAGCCAACAAGTATATAAAAAGGAGCTCAATATCACTGATCATTACAGAAATGCAAATCAAAACTATAATGAGATACTACCTCACACCAGTCAGAATGGCTATTACTAAAAAGTCAAAAAATAACAGATGCTGGTGAAATTGTGGAGAAAAGGGAATGCTTATACACTGTTAGTGAGAGCATAAATGAGTTCAACCATTGTGGAAAGCAGTGTGGCACTTCCTCAAAGAGCTGAAGACAGAACTACCATTCAACCCAGCTATCCCATTACTGGGTATATACCCAAAGGAATATAAATCGTTCTACCGTAAAGATGCATGCATGTAAATGTTCACTGCAGCACTATCTACAATAGGAAAGACATGGAATCAACCTAAATGTCTATCAATGGATGACTGGATAAAGAAAATATGCTAAATATACATCATGGTATACTATGCAGCCATAAAAAAGAATGAGATAATGTCCTTTGAAAGAACATGGGTGGAGCTTGAGGCCATTATACTTATATTTAGTGAGGGCTAAAGGATGAGAACACATGGACACCAAGAGGGGCACAACAAACACTGGGGCCTACTTGAAGGCAGAGTGTGGGAGGAGAAGATCAGAAAAAATAACTACTGGGTACTAGTCTTAGTACTTGGGTGATGAAATAATCTGTACAACAAACTCCTGTGACACAAGTTTGCCTATATAACAAACTTGCACATGTACCCCTGTACTTACAATAAAACTTTTTTTAATGTAGCCTTTTAAAACTGTAAGATGTTTTTTGTAAGCCTTGTGGTAACCACAAAGCAAAGACAGCAATAGAGGAAGAAAAGAATGAAGTGTCTACAAGTCAGCCAGAAAACAATAAACAAATGACAACAGTAAGTCCTCACATATTGATAATTACCTTGATTGTAAATGAAATTAAATTCTCCAATCAAAAGGCATAGAGTAGCTGAATGGCCAACAAAAAATACGCAGTCACACACTGCCTACAAGATACTAACTAACTTCTCCTGTAAGGACCCACATAGAATAAAAGGGAAGGGATGGAAAAATATATTCATGTAAATAAAAACTAAAAGACAAAAATAGCTACATATATGTATAAAAAAATAGTTTTAAGTAAAAAACTCCCTCCAGAGAGAAAGAAGGTCATTCGTGATAAAGGGGTAAATTCATCAAGGGGCTATACCGATTGTAAATGTATATGCACCCAACATCAGACCACCTAAATATATAAAACAAGTATTTATAGATATGAAGAGAGAGATAGACTGTAATACAATAACAGTAGGAGAATTCAATATCCACTTTCGGCAATGGACAAATCTTTAAGAAAGAAAATAAATACCAAACACTGGACACATGTTACACCTTAGACCAAATGGACCTAGCAGATATACACAATGCAGTACATCCAATAGATGTACTGCATTGTGCAGAATATACATTCTTCTCAAGCACATAGAGAATATCTCCAGAATAAATAAAATGTTAAGCCATAAAGAAAGAAGTCTCAGCAAATTTAAGAAGATGGAAATAGCATTAAATATCTTTTCTGACAATGACATGAGTGTAGAAATAAATAACAGGAATTTTAGAAAATTCACAAATACATGGAAATTACACAGCATGCAACTGAACCACCAATGGAGAAACAGAGAAATTATAAATCAAATTTTAAAATGTCCTGAGATAAATTTCGCCTCTGCCACTTAACTAGTTTTGAAACATTAGGAATTAATATAATTTTTCTGAGTTCACCGTCATCATCTGTAAAATGGGTATAACAATAGCACCACGTTTTATGTTGCTGTGAGGCAGAAATGAGGTAATTTATATAAATGACTTAAGCTGGTGCCTTATATATGGCAAGCTCTCAATAACTGTAAGCTATTTTCATTAGTGAAAGCAAGTCATGACACTGTAAAACACTTTAACTAGTATCTGTATTTTTTTCTGGTATAAAAAGCTGACATTTAGGAAGCCCTATTTTTTTTTTAGATTACCTTTACCAATAGATTTCTTGCAGATTCATATCCACAGTAGAAATAACTTATTTCTAGTTTTCAAAACATATTTTTAAACCTGTCCCTTAGAAGACTCATGTGTGATCCACACGAGGAAAACATACTTCCAAGTGCATTCTTTGTCTCAGGGCAAAAATATCATAAAATATGTAAACCAATTTGTAATCTCCTTATTTGCCAAAATCTCATCTATTACATTGTGTTGAGTTATTGCTCAAAATCTCCCTCTCCCTTAGGTAACATCCCCTCATTATCAGGAATAGGTAGTTCCTTCATACATTATTTCCATATCATAAATTACTCAGATAATTGTCATTACGATGATGCTTTAGATTTGTTTAGAGTCCACTGTTTTGATATGAAGAGTAACTGGCCTATATTCTTCCACAAACCTTGTAAAAATTATTTCATTACTGTTTGTGAAAGTTCATGGAATGATTGTGTAGCATTACCTCTTTAATAAACATTGAATGGAAAATTAGAAATGAAAACACTCCCTAAATTCACTCTTGACTTAATTGTTCATTAAAATAACCTCATATTGGATGTGTGTTTTACTCTTAAAAAATTGGCAAACTGCTAATACATCTCACTTAACTGGGCCAAGTCCATGTCTCATTTAACTTTGACTCCCTAGCACCAACTCATTTATTAAGAACAAATGTTTGTTGAATCGAATTAAACAGCCAAACAGCAGACAAATGAAAGTTGTGGTTAGTAAGATAGGCCGGACTCAAACACTGCTCTTGTGAAAAAGCATTTTTAATTACCTTATTTTCTAGGATAAAATAATCATTTATAAAAATGGTTATATATTTTCCATATTTAGAAAATAATAGTTCTGTATTATGTTAATGTCTGCCTGGGAATAAAATAAGTATCTTATCAAATTCATTGGAATTATAAGAATATAAGTATACCCAAAAGTAGCTGTGAGGATACATTTAAATTAAAACAGCTGCAAGAGTTTATGGTTAGGTGTCGCTTCATGCTCAATATTGTTTGGGAAAAATGCAGTTTCAATTTATAGAATTACAACATGTATTTTAGGGCTGGAGAGAAGCTTCACATGTCCTTTACTGAACCTAGAGAGGAATGCACTCCAAAAGGATGTCCATCCAAAATTGAATAGTGACATAGAAAATGCTGAGGATCTCTACTGGAGGAAAGAGGTGGACTGTAAGATGCTGCACATTACTTGTATATTTATGTAACATCCCAGGACTTTCTTATTAAAATACTGTTAAGCCATATGTGCCTTATTTTTTTTTTCATAGCTCAGTGCCAGAATTTTGAGGAATTTCAGCATGATTTGGTGAGAAAAGAAACAGGTACTTGTTTTCCAAAAGAGTGAAGGCACTGACCGCTTTTGTCCGAAGGTTGTATTACTGACCAAAAATGAGCAATCTTGGAAAATCAAAAGGAAGAACTTTCCTGCTGATAGGATGAATATATAGGTAGAGGAAGGAAGGAGTATAAGCTATGTGGGAGCACTAAACCACCTCTCAACTTTAAGTATTAGATAAATATCAATGTCATCATTCTCAGAAACCATTCATTTAAAAATGAAAATTGGAGGAAAACAGAAAAGAAGTATACTGTTAGGAGTAATCCATCAGGAAAGAAAATGGTCGTGTGTGTTATCTACACACACTCATGCTGAGGGGCTTGAATTCCACTTTTTGCTTTGAAATTTTCTATGCTGGAATTTTCAAAGCAAAAGCAAGTTTTGCGTAATGACTTCTCAGTGGAAGAGCCGTTAAGCTGCCAGGCATATGCTTCTGGAATAGCACGCCATGAGATTCTTTGATGTTGTTTACCAAGTTATTTTCTTTGGAGTATTGTTCTGTAAAATTTGGTAGAAAAAGCATCTCATGATTAGGAAGTTGGGAAAATGCTCAATATTTTATCCTCCTGTTGTAAATTCACAAAATATATTTTTATATTGAAGACTGAAAATTCCTAGAGTAAAAAATGTAAACTGAAAACAAAGCAAAAAAAATTTGCTAATTTAATAAACACAAATATTAACTCACAGTATTATTCATAATAAGTCCAGAGTGAACAGATACAATTTCTAGTATTATAATCTGTGAAAACTCTTTGTTTGGACTTTCACTTATCTTCATCATTTAAAAAACAGTTACACAATTGATAAAACAAAACACGTTCTGGCTCACTGTCAGTGATTAGCTCTCATCTATGCATTCAATACATTTCTACTGAGTACCTATTAGTTACCAGATATTTTTATAGGTACTAACATAAAAACTTGTTCTAAACATTCCTCGTATTTTCATTTTTTTTGTAGCTGAGCAATATTCAACGTTCTGCATCATCCCTTCTTGTGGTGCAAGTTTTCTTTTGAATGTGTCTATAGTAATACACGCAGTAGACGCCGTGATGTACTCATAAGGAAGTGGACCATAAGTAGTTGGTGGCTTATCTCTTTCTCTCTCTGTGTGTGTGTGTGTGTGTGTGTGTGTATGTGTGCGCATATATTTACACATCTGTGTATATATGCATATGAATAAACAAAATCACTTTTTTTTATTTTGAGAAGGAATCTCACTCTGTCTCCCAGGCAGGAGTGCAGTGGTGCGGTGCGATCTTGGCTCACTGCAAGCTCCGCCTCCCAGGTTCACGCCATTCTCCTGCCTCAGCCTCCCGAGTAGTTGGGACTACAGGCACCCGCCACGTCGCCCAGCTAATTTTTTGTGTTTTTAGTAGAGGCGGGGTTTCACCATGTTGACTAGGATTGTCTCGATCTCCTGACCTCGTGATCTGCCCGCCTCGGCCTCCCAAAGTGCTAGGATTATAGGCGTGAGCCACCGCGCCCGGCCCCTGTCTGCAGTTCTTAAAAGGGACCAGAATGGGTCAATACAAAATATGCCAAGTTGGGGCTGAGGGTGGTGGCTAACTGTAATCTAATCCCAGCACTTTGGGAGGCCGAGGAGGGCGGGTCACCTGAGGTCAGAAGTTCAAGACCAGCCTGGCCGACATGGCGAAACCCCATGTCTATTAAGAAAAATTACAAAAATCAGCTGGACGTGGTGGCGTCTGCCTGTAATCCCAGCTACTTGGGAGGCTGAGGCAGGAGAGTCGCTTGAACCTGGGAGGTGGAGGTTGCAGTGAGCTGAGATCGCACCACTGTACTCGAACTTGGGTGACAGAGTGAGACTCTGTCTCAAAACAAACAAACAAAAAAAACAGAGATCATAAGGTTGACAAAACAGGCTGGATGCAGTGGCTCATGCCTGTAATCCCAGCACTTTGGGAGGCCAAGGCAGGTGGATCACAAGGTCAGGGGATCGAGACCATCCTGGCCAACATGGCAAAACCCCTTCTCTACTAAAATACAAATATATATATATATATATATACACACATATATTAGCTGGGCATGATGGTGGGTGCCTGTAGTCCCAGCTACTCAAGAGGCTGAGGCAGGGGAATCGCTTGAACCCAGGAGGCAGAGGTTGCAGTGAACCAAGACCACGCCACTGCACTCCGGCCTGGGTGACAGAGTGACACTCCGTCTCGGAAAGACAAATTAGCCACATTGGCATATAAATTATTCTGAACTGAGGCATTTGAGTATCAACAGATCTAGAAAGAAACTTCTTGGAGCTTCCCTTTTCTGACTAAAAGCAAAAACTTCTGAGAAATGATGAGTGTCGTAAATTCTCTCTCTGGGAAAGTTGTATGCCCATGAAGAAGACAGCATTAGCCAGGTGCAGTGGCTCATGCCTGTCATCCCAACACTTTGGGAGGCCGAGGCGGGTGGATCACCTGAGGTCAGGAGTTCGAGACCAGCCTGGACAACATGGTGAAACCCCGTCTCTACTAAAAATACAAAATTAGCCGGGCACAGTGGCAGTCCAGCCTGAGCAACAAGAGTGAAACTCTGTCTCAAAAAAACAAACAAACAAACAAAAAACACAAAAAAACTATCTGCACAAACAAACCTTATTTAAATAGCCCTTATCTTCCGTTAATTTTCCCCATATACTCACCTTTCCACAATTTATTTCCCATAGAAGCTCAAACCTGCTCTTTGCCTAGTTACCTCCACAATGTATTGCTGTTTGTTAAAATGATATATAAGACCTGAACCTAATTGCTTCTCCAAGAGTGTTTTTTCTTTTATATTAACACCCCATGCATATACAAATTAAAAATTGAGCAGGGCACAGTGGCTCACGCCTGTAATCCCAGCACTTTGGGAGGCCGAGGTGGTCGGATCACGAGGTCAGGAGATTGAGACCACGATGAAACCCCGTCTTTACTAAAAATACAAAAAATTAGCTGGGCGCAGTGGCGGGCGCCTGTAGTCCCAGCTAATGGGGAGGCTGAGGCAGGAGAATGGAGTGAACCCGGAAGGCAGAGCTTGCAGTGAGCCGAGATCCCGCCACTGCACTCCAGCCTGGGTGACAGAGCGAGACTCTGTCTCAAAAAAAAATAAAACAAAAATTGAAATCAAATTGGTGTGCTTTTCTTCTGTGAATCTATCTTTTGTCAGTTTAATTCGCAGGCCCCATTCACGAACTTAATAGTGTAGAAGACAATGGTTTCTTTCCTGCCCTGCATTGCTAAGTGCAAGATGGCTGTGAAGTGCCTTATGGGGAAAATACGTGTGTTGGAGAAGCTTCTTTCAGATATGAATGATAGTGATGGTGGCTGTGAGTTCAGTGTGAATGCACCAACAATACATGTTAAGTAAGGTGTCTCTTATTTTATTCTATTTTTTTTTTGAGACAGAGTCTCACTTTGTTGCCCAGGCTGGAGTGCAATGGTGTGTTCTCAGCTCACCACAACCTCTGCCTCCTTGGGTTCAAGTGATTCTCCTACCTCAGCCTCCCCAGTAGCTGGGATTACAGGCATCAGCCACCACGCCCGGCTAATTTTTTGTATTTTAGTAGAGACAGGGTTTCACCATGTTGGCCAGGCTGGTCTCGAACTCCAGACTTCGGGTGATCCACCCGCCTTGGCCTCCCAGAGTGCTGGGATTATAGGCGTGAGCCACCATGCCCGACCAAATAAGGCGTCTTTTTTTTTTTTTCTTTTTTTTTTGAGATGGAGTTTCACTCTTGTTGCCCAGGCTGGATTGCAATGGCATGATCTCAGCTCACCGCAACCTCTGCCTCCTTGGGTTCAAGTGATTCTCCTGCCTCAGCCTCCCCAGTAGCCAGGATTACAGGCATGCACCACCACGCCCGGCTAATTTTTTGTATTTTAGTAGAGACGGGGTTTCTCCATGTTGGCCAGGCTGGTCTCGAACTCCTGACTTCGTGATCCACCTGCCTCGGCCTCCCAAAGTGCTGAGATAGAGGCGTGAGCTGACCAATTAAGGGGACTTTAAACAGAAGGACATGTCAAACAAGGTCATGCATTTATTGGTTGATTAGTTGATTACAACTGTGAGGAGAAACTTTTGGGATCTAACCTTGTATGTCCTCTAGAAGGTAATGGCTCTGTATTTGTTCTTCCACCGCTTGCAGGAAATCTATGGGCTGTAGCTGCTCATGCAGAATGCAAATTGCTTATATGTACCATACTGTCATGCACCATACAAACCTAGGCCCCCCCTTTTTTTTTTTTTTATGAGACGGAGTCTCGCTCTGTCGCCTAGGCTGGAGTGCAGTGGCATGATCTCGGCTCACTGCAAGCTCCGCTTCCCGGGTTCACGCCATTCTCCTGTCCTCAGCCTCCTGAATAGCTGGGACTACAGGCGCCCACCACTGTGCCCGGCTAATTTTTTAATATTTTTAGTAGAGACGGGGTTTCACCATGTTAGCCAGGATGGTCTCGATCTCCTGACCTCGTGATCCACCTGCCTTGGCCTCCCAAACTGCTGGGATGACAGACGTGAGCACCTATGCCTCTTTTTCATTCCACCCTGAGGGAGAGTCACAGCCTCTTTTCCTCCTTCTTTGGGTGTTTTCCGGACCCTGAGTCTAGACCCTGGATCTTTCTCAGGTTTGTCTGGGACCTACCACCCCCACCCCACCCACTCCTAGGCCAAACCAGAAAGCAGCAAAGGTAGACACGGGGGAAGGAGCAAGCTGGGAGGTCAGCTTACCAACGGTAAAGGCTTTAAATGGAGGAAAGTCAGCCGGGTGTGGTGGCTCACGCCTGTAATCCCAGCACGTCGGGAGGCTGAGGTGGGTGGATCACACGAAGTCAGGAATTTGAGACCAGCCTGACCGACGTAGTGAAACCCTGTCTCTACTAAAAATGCAAAATTAGCTGCGTGTGGTGGTGGGCGCCTGTCATCCCAGCTATTCAGGAGGCTGAGGCAGGAGAATCGCTTGAACCTGGGAGGCAGAAGTTGCAGTCAACCGAGATCACGCCACTGCACTCCAGCCTGGGCAACAAGAGCAAAACTCCATCTCAAAAAAAAAAAAAGGAGGAATTCCGTTTCCTTGTCCTGTCTCTAATACCCTAAATAGCTCAAGGAGAGGCCAGCATGTGTAACTTTTGGGGGCACATAGCATCAACACATAAACCTTCCCCTAATCCAGAAAACCTCTCCACACAGGTAGAAAACAAAGGCAATTATTGAATGGGCCCAGTGGCTCACGCCTCTCATCTCAGCACTTTGGGAGGCTGAGGCAGATGGATCACGAGGTCAGGAGTTCGAGACCAGCCTGACCAACATGCTGAAACCCCGTCTCTACGAAAAATACAAAAACTACCAGGGCACAGTGGTTCACACTTGTAGTCCCAGCTACTCGGGAGGCTGAGGCAGGAGAATCGCTTGAACCCAGGAGGCGGAGGTTGCGTTGAGCCAAGATTGTGCCATTGCACTCCAGCCTGGGTAACAAGAGCAAAAATTCCATCTCAAACAAACAAACAAAAAGGTAATTATTTTGTTACTGAACTGGCATGAAACCTGAATGGGATGAACATGTCAGGCAATCTATAATAAAGGATTGCTAGACAGAAAGAAATCTTCCGGCCAGGCACAGTGGCTCATGCCTATAATCCCAGCACTTTGGGAGGCTGAGGTGGGCAGATCATGAGGTCACGAGTTCGAGACCAGTCTGACCAACGCGCTGAAACCCCATCTCTACTAAAAATACAAACAAATTAACCGGGCGTGGTGGCGGGTGCCTGTAGTCCCAGCTACTCGGGAGGCTGAGACAGGAGAATCGCTTGAACCTGGGAGGCGGAGGTTGCAGTGAGCCAAGATTGTGCCACTGCACTCTAGCCTGGGTGACAGAGTGAGACTCTGTCTGAAAAAAAAAAAAGAGTAAAGGCGTAAAGAATGGCTGTAATTCCAGAACTTTGGGAGGCTGAGGCCGGAGGACCACTGGAGCCTGGGAGTCAACACCAATCTGGGCAACATAGTGAGACTCCATCTGTACAAAAAACTTGGGCTAGGCGTGGTGGATCATGCCTGTAAACCCATCACTTTGGGAGGCCAAGGAGGGTGGATCGCTTGAGGCCAGAAGTTCGAGACCAGCCTGGGCAACATAGGGACACCCCGTCTCTACTAAAAATACAAAAATTAGCCAGGCGTGGTGATGCATGCTTCTAATGCCAGTTACTCGGGGAACTGCTTGAACATGGGAGGCAGAGGTTGCAGTGAGCCAAGATGTTGCCACTGCATTCCAGCCTTGGTGACAGAGCGAGACTCTGTCTCAAAAAAAAAAAAATTTTTTTTAAATGAAAAATTACCCGGGTATGGTGACGTTCAGCTGTGGTCCCAGCTATTTCAGGAGACTGAGAGAGGAGGATCGCTAAGCCGGGGAGTTTGAGGCTACAGTGAGCCACGATCGTGCCTTTGCACTCCAGCCTGGAAAAAGGAGCAAGATCCTGTCTCAAAAATGTAAAAAGGAGGCCGGGCATGGTGGCTCACATCTATAATCCAAGCAGTTTGGGAGGTTGAGGAGGGTGGATCACCTGAGGCCAGGAGTTCAAGACCAGCCTAGCCAACATGGTGAAACCCTGTCTTTACTAAAAATACAAAAATTAGCTGGGCACAGTGGCAGGCACCTGTAATCCCAGCTACTAGGGAGGCTGAGGCAGGAGAATCGCTTGAACCCAGGAGGCAGAGGTGGCAGTGAGCCGAGATCACGCCACTGCACTCCAGCCTGGGTGACAGAGAGAGACTTCATCTCAAATAAATAAAATAAAATAAAATAAAAAGGCTGGGCACAGTGGCTCATGCCTGTAATCCCAGCACTTTGGCAAGAGAATTGCTTGAACCCAGGAGGCAGAGGTTACAGTGAGCCAAGATCAGCCTGGGTGACAGAGCGAAACGCCATCTCAAAAAAATAAAATAAAATAAAAATAAGCTGAGCATGGTGGTGGGCATCTGTAATTCCAGCTGCTTGGAAGGCTGAGGCAGGAGAATCACTTGAACCTAGGAGGCGGAGGTTGCAGTGAGCCGAGATCATGCCACTGTACTCCAGCCTGGGTGACCGTCCAAGACTCAGTCTCAAAAAATAAATAAAATAAAATAAGGAACTAAAGGATCTCCATCACCAGGGTGCGAAGGAAGCTTTGCAATTTTCTTCCCAGACATCTGCAAACCTCTCCAAAGTCTTTTCTATCCTTTCTCTCAGGAGGGGCTATCAGCGGCTCAGGGGGAGTGGGGCAAAGTCCAACAGCCTGGGGGGAAGTGAAGAAGATGCAACCACACTTTGGCTAACTACTGCTGTGTCCCACTGACCAGTAGAGAGAAAAGTTCAGCTTCGGCCTGGCGTGGTGGCTCACACCTGTAATCCCAGCACTTTGGGAGGCCGAGGCGAGCAGATCACGAGGCCAAGAGATTGAGACCATCCTGGCCAACATGGTGAAACCCCATCTCTACTAAAAATACGAAAATTAAGGCTGGGCACGGTGGCTCACACCTGTAATCCCAGCGCTTTGGGAGGCCGAGGTGGGCGGATCACCTGAGGTTGGGAGTTCGAGACCAGCCTGACCAACGTGGAGAAACCCCGTCTCTACTAAAAATACAACATTAGCCCAGCATGGTGGCGGGCACTGGTAATCCCAGCTACTTGGGAGGCTGAGGCAGGAGAATCGCTTGAACCTGGGAGGTGGAGTTTGCAGTGAGCCAAGATCACGCCATTGCACTCCAACCAGGGCAACAAGAGTGAAACTCTGTCTCAAAAAAAGGAAAAAAAAAATTAGCCGGGCGTGGTGGCAGGTGCCTGTAGTCCCAGCTACTGGGGAGGCTGAGACAGGAGAATCGCTTGAACCCGGGAAGCGCAGGTTGCAGTGAGCCGAGATCGTGCCACTGCACTCCAGCCTGGGTGACAAAGTGAGACTATGTCTCACAAAAAAAAAAAAAAGAAAAAAAAAGAAAAGAAAAAATTAGCCAGCCATGGTGGTGCATGCCTGTTATCCAAGCTACTAAGGAGGCCGAGGTGGGAGGATTGTTTAAGCCTGGGATGTTGAGGCTGCCATGAGCCAAGAGGCGCCACTGCACTCCATCCTGGGCAAAGGATCTTCCTAGCAATCACTTACTTTCCCTCAATAGAATTCCTCTTTTCCAGGAGAGAAGATCCAAGCCCCAATAGAATTTCTCTTCTTCCTCTTCTTCCACTCCAAAAGCCTGTTTTTCCAGGATGGCAACCTCATTCTTTCTGTAACTACAGGATGGTGTACAAGCTTGTACGTCCCTGGGAGCGTGGGTCTTTGTTCTGAAGGCTCCTGTGCATACACATTACAGAAATTTGCATGCTTTGGCCAGGCACAGTGGCTCACACCTGCAACCCCAGGACTTCAGGAGGCCGAGGCGGGCAGATCACCTGAGGTCGGGAGTTCGAGACCAGCCTGACCGACCTGGAGAAACCCCGTCTGTACTAAAAATACAAAATTAGCCGGGCATGGTGGTGCATGCCTGTCATCCCAGCTACTCGGGAGGCTGAGGCAGGAGAATCGCTTGAACCCAGGAGGCGCAGGTTGTGGTGACCTGAGATCGTACCACTGCACTCCAGCCTGGGTGACAAGAGCAAGACTCCATCTCAAAAAAAAAAAAAAAAAAAATGCTGGGCGCGGTGGCTCACGCCTGTCATCCCAGCACTTTGGGAGGCCGAGGCGGGCGGATCACGAGGTCAAGAGATCGAGACCACGGTGAAACCCCGTCTCTACTAAAAATACAAAAAAAATTAGCCGGGCGTGGTGGCGGGCGCCTGTAGTCCCAGCTACTCGGAGAGGCTGAGGCAGGAGAATGGCGTGAACCCGGGAGGCGGAGCTTGCAGTGAGCTGAGATCGCGTCACTGCACTCCAGCCTGGATGACAGAGCCAGAGTCCGTCTAAAAAAAAAAAAAAAAGAAAAAATATGCATGTCTTGTTTCTTAGTAATCTATCTGGTTCATTGTTAGTGATTATTCAGCAAACCGTTAGGGGGGCAAGCGTGTTGGCCCCATGCCCTCAACGTCTCTGTGTCTGGGGCGTCGGCTGCTGGTTTTGTGTTCACACAGGAAGACAGAATTAGGGAACTTGCTCCCCACGGCATGACTCAACAGGATGAGAGACGCAGGCATGGGTTTAGGAGGTGGTGGTGCTGCTGATCTCATTCAGGAGAGCCCAGGCGTTGGGCAGCCCCATGACGCCAGTGTTCCCTCCCGGGTGGATGGGCAGGGCTGAACGTGAGTCTCCACGGCTCTTCTCGGGCCAGCCCATCTCCAGGAGATACCTTTCTCCTGTCCCTTGTTAGACGCTGTGCACTGAAGACCTAGCCTTACCCAAAGGGGAGTCTTGCCTTGGGTCTTGGCTGGACGGTGGTGATCTCTCAGGTCCTGGAATGGCCCCTGGTAGTATCTTTGCTGGCCTGGGGGCTTTGGATGGTTCACGGTCTAACAATGTGATTTAAGGTGAAGGTCTTGGAACAAGTGAGATCAGTTCCAACTTCCAGGAGGGAGCCTGAGAAATAGCAGATAGATCCCAGCTATCTGTCTGTCTATTTATCTATCATCTATCTAATCTATTATCTGTCATCTATCATCTATTTATCTATGTATCTGTCTATCCATTTTATCTAACATCTATCATCTATCTATGTATCTATGTGTCTATCCATCTATCTATTCTATTTATCATCTATCTATTGGTCTATTTATCTATGTATCTATCTATATATTTGTCTATCTGTCCTTCTATTGGTCTATCTATGTACCTATGTATCTATCTATGTATCTGTCTATCTAGTCTATCCACCTTCATCTATTTTTTATCAATCATCTATTTATCATCTATCATCTATTATCTATCATTCCGTCTATCATCAATCTATCCTCTATTATCAATCTATAGTATATCTGTCTGTCATCTATCCATTCATCCACCTATCTATCATCTACTTATCCATTCATCTATCATCTGTTTTATCTATTTTCTTTCTATCTATCTATCTAGTCTATCATCTATCTAAAATTCATCGATTATGGCTGGGCAAGGTGGCTCACGCCTGTAATCCCAGCATTTTGGGAGGCTGGGGCGGGCAGATCACTTGAGATAGGGGGAGTTCAAGACCAGCCTGGCCAACAGGGTGAAACCTCATCTCTACCAAAAATATAAAAAATTGGCTGGGTGTGGTGGCACACACCTGTAATCTCAGCTACTCAAGAGGTTGAGGCAGGAGAATCATTTGAACCTGGGAGGCGGAGGTTGCAGTGAGCTGAGATCACACCACTGCACTCCAGCCTGGGTGACAGAATGAGACTCTGTCTCTTAAAACAAAATAAAATTCCATCTATCATCTATCAAGCATCTATCAGTCAATCATCTATCTAGCTATCATCTGTTACCTATATATCTATTCATCTATCGTATATATTTTTCATCTGTCATCTATCAATCATCTATCTGTCTTCTATATAATCTATTTTTTAAATTTCTTTTGAGACCCATTTTCACTGCATCTGGCCTCATCATAGAATCTTTCTCCCCTCCCTCTCTTTTCTCCACCTGCACAACCCTGATCTCACACAGGTGAGCTGCGACCCCCCCAACAGTGTGAATCCCACCTGAATGCATCTTATGAAGTCTTCTCCAGTTTAGGCATGCAAAGGATTGAATGTCTCCATTGCTCTTCCTTTGGTGGAGTGGGGTTGGGCAGGTGCACTGGGGTTGGGCAGGCGCAGTGCGGTTGGGCAGGCGCGGTGGGGTTGGGCAGGTGCCGTGCGGTTGGGCAGGTGCCGTGCGGTTGGACAGGGGCCGTGTGGTTGGGCAGGTGCAGTGTGGTTGGGCAGGTGCAGTGGGGTTGGGCAGAAGCTCCCTCTCAGCCAATATTGACAGCCTCTGCCCACCCATCCCTTGGACAGGGTCCTTAGGTGCCAGAGAACACAGGGGAGGGGCTGATCTCCACAGCCGCAGGGGCCTCAGTCATCCTAGGCCCTGTCTCTGCTGGCTGTTTTTTATTTTATTTTATTTTATTTTATTTTATTTATTTTATTTTATTTTATTATTTATTTTGACACACAGTCTCGCCGTGTCACCCAGGCCGGAGTGCAATTGCATGATCTCGGCTCACTGCAACCTCTGCCTCCCAGGTTCAAGCAATTCTCCTGCCTCAGCCTCCTGAGTAGGGCACCTGCAATTACAGGCGCCACCACACCCAGCTAAGATTTTATGTGTTTAGTAGAGACGGAGTTTCACCATGTTAGCCAGGCTGGTCTCGAACTCCTGACCTCAGGTGATCCGCCCACCTCGGCCTCCCAAAGTGTTAGGATGACAGGCATGAGCCACCGCGCCCGGTCACGGCTTTTTTTTTTTTTTTTTTTTGAGACAGAGTCTTGCTCTGTCACCCAGGCTGCAGTGCAAAGGTGCCATCTTGGCTCACTGCAACCTCCACCTCCTGGGTTCAAGCGATTCTCCTGCGTCAGCCTCCCAAGTAGCTGGGATTAGAGGTGCCTGCCACAACACTTGGCTTTTTTTTTGTATTTTTAGTAGAGATGAGGTTTTGCCATGTTGGCCAGGCTGGTTTTGAACTTCTGACCTCAAGTGATCTGCCTGCCTTGGCCTTGCAAAGTGCTGGGATTACAGGCATTAGCCACTGTGCCTGGCCACAGCTCCTCTCTGTCACCCAGATTGGAGTGCAATGGCATGATCTTGGCTCACTACAACCTCCGCCTCCCGGGTTCAAGTGATTCTCCTGCCTCAGCCTCCTGAGTAGCTGGGATTACAGGCATGTGCCACCATGCCCAGCTTTTTTTTTTTTTTTTTGTATTTTTAGTAGAGACGGGGTTTCACCGTGTTGGCCAGGCTGGTTTTGAACTCCTGACCTCAAGTGATGCACCTGCCTTGGCCTGGCAAAGCGCTGGGATTATAGGTATGGCCACTGCACCCGGCCTCTGCTGTCTCTTTGACACCGGAGGCCTCTGCTTCTGAGCTAAATGGGGCCTGACGTCTCTGAAACCCACAGGTTCCTACCCAGGGATGTGGTGCTCCCTTGAGGAGGTGGTCCTGCTTCCTGGGGCTGAGGGTCTCCTCTTCTCATTTCTTGCGGGCCCAGGGGATTCCACAATTTTTCTTCCTTGCTGTTAGATGCTTCTCCCCGCCAAGAGCCTGGTCCCATCTCTTCCCCAAGCTTTGACTTGTGAATCAAAACGTCAGGGGTAGAAGGTTCTGGAAGGCTGCCTCTGCCCTATCGTCAAATCTCTGCTGAAACTCGGAAGCAAGGGGCTGGTCGGGGTTTGCAGGAGGGACGTGGAACGCTCATGAGGAAGGAAAAGAGCTGCCATCTCATCGTCAGATCCATCCCAAGCTCAGCTCTCTCTCGGCTCCAAGCCCTGAAGTCCCCTATAGGCTCTAGACCACCTGTCAGCCACCATCTCAGTTGATGTTTAAGCATCTGTGGCGATTGAATCACACACTGATAGTGGGAGGCAAAATAATGTCCCGTAAATATAGCCACGTCCTAATCCCATGTGGCAGACAGAATAATGGCCCCAAAGAGGTCCACGTCCTCATCTCTATGTGGGAGACAGAATAATTACCCCAGAGATGTCCATGTCCTAATGCCATGTAGTAGACAAAATGATGGCCCCAAAGATGTCCACATCCTGATCCCATGTGGTAGACAGAATAATGGTCCCAAAGATGTCCACGTCCTAATCCCATGTGGTAGAATAATGGTCCCAAAGATGTCCACATCCTAATCCCATGTGGTAGAATAATGGTCCCAAAGATGTCCACGTCCTAATCTCATGTGTTACACAGAATAACAGCCCCCAGCATGTTCTCACCTGGATGAGCATCCTGTCGACACATTACAGAATGCTCTCTATGGAAGGAGGACTTTTATTCCAGGGATATTGTCATGGAGAGATGATTCAGACGTCCACGTGGGCCTGACATGTAATTATAATTGTCCTTGTAAGGGCCAGGTGCGCTGGTTCACGCCTATAATCCCAGCACTTTGAGAGGTTGAGGCAGGTGGATCACCTGTGGCCAGGTCAACATGGTGAAACCCCATCTCTACTAAAAATACAAAAATTAGCCAGGTGTGGTGGCAAGTGCCTGTCATCCCAGCTACTCGAGAGGCTGAGGCATGAGAATTGCCTGAACCTGGGAGGCAGAGGTTGTAGTGAGCTGAGATCGTGCCACTGCACTCCAGCCTGAGTGACAGAGCGAGACTCCATCTCAAATAATAATAATAATAATTGTCCTTATAAGAGGGAGGCAGGAGAGTCACAGTCCAGTGAGATATGAGGAGGCAAGAGCAGGCCTGAGTGACAGCAACCACCAATGAAGAAAGTCAGCCTTTTCTAGATGTGGGAAATGGAGGGAAATGAATTTCTGCCTGGTCTTAGTCTGTTTTCTGTTGCTACAAAGGAATTCCCCAGGCTGGGTAATGTATTTTAAAAAGAGGTTTATTTGGTCGGACGCGGTGGCTCACGCCTGTCATCCCAGCACTTTGAGAGGCCAAGGGGGGGGCGGATCACGAGGTCGAGTTCGAGACCAGCCTAACATGGTGAAACTCTGTCTCTACTAAAAATACAAAACAAAACACAAAATTAGCCGGGCGTGGTGGCTGGCGCCTGTATTCCCAGCCACTTGGGAGGCCGAGGCAGGGGAATTGCTTGAACCGGGGAGGCGGAGGTTGCAGTGAGCCGAGATTGTGCCACTGCACTCCAGCCTGGAGACAAAGTGAGACTCCATCTTAAAAAAAGAAAAAAAAAAAAAAAGGTTTATTTGGCTGATGATTCTGCAGACTGTACAGGAATCATGCTTTCAGCATCGGCTGCTGGTGAGAACCTCAGCAACTTCCACTCCTGGTTGGAGAGGAAGGGGAGCTGGTGTTACATGGTGGGAGAGGCAGCAAGAGGCAGGGAAGGAGGTACCAGCCTTTTTTTCTTTTTACCTTTTTTTTTTTTTTTTTTTTTTGGAGACAGTCTAACTCTGTTGTCCAGGCTGGAGTGCAATGGCAAGATATTGGCTCACTGCAACCTCTGCCTCCCGGGTTCAAGCAATTCTGCTGCCTCAGCCTCCTGAATAGCTGGGACTACAGGTGCACCTGCTGCCACACCCAGCTAATTTTTTGTATTTTAGTAGAAACAGGGTTTCACCATGTTGCCCAGGCTGGTCTTGAACTCATGAGCTCAGGCAATCTGCCAACCTCGGCCTCCCAAAGTGCTAGGATTACAGGCGTGAACCACCGTGCCTGGCCACCAACCTCTTTTTCATAACCAGCTCTTTCAGGAGCAAATAGAGAAAGAACTCATTCATTACTACAAGAAAGGCACCAAGCCATTTATAAGGAGTCCGCCCCCCTTGATTCAAACACCTCCTGCCAGGTCCCACCTCCAACCCGGAGAACCAAATTTGAAACCGAGATTTGCAAGGGACAAACAACCAAACTGTATCATCACTTTGTCCTCCAGAAGGAACCAGACCTACTAAAAACTGGATTTTTAACCCAGGGAGGCCTGGCACTGTACAATAATAAATTAATTTTTTTTTTTTTCAGATGGAGTCTCGCTATGTCATCCAGGCTGGAGTGTGGTGGTGTGATCTAGGCTTACTGCAACCTCCGCTTCCTGGGTTCACGCCATTCTCCTGCCTCAGCCTCCCAAGTAGCTGGGACTACAGGCGCCTGCTACCATGCCCGGCTAATTTTTTGTATTTTTAGTAGAGACGGGGTTTCACCATGTTAGTCAGGATGCTCTCAATCTCCTGACCTTGTGATCTGCCTGCCTTGGCCTCCCAAAGTGCTGGGATTACAGGCACCGTGCCCGGCCATGATTTTGTTTTTTCTTTTTTTAGATGAGATGGAGTTTTGCTCTTGTGGCCTAGGCTAGATTGCAATGATGCAATCTCAGCTCACCAGGTCAGTTATTTAAGGAGGAGGCTATACAGTGCCTCAGTGGTTGGGTTGGAAGAAGATGCAAAAGCTTCTTGGAGTCTAAGCATCTTTGCGAAATATCACCTTTTTTGAGACAGAGAGATGGGGTCTTAGTTTGTTACCCAGGCTGGAGTGCAGGGGTGCAATCATAGCTTACTGTCAGCTCGAACTCAAGTGATCCTCCCACCTCAGCCTCCCAGATAGCTGGGACTACAGGCACAAGCCACCATGCCCAGCTAATTTTTGCATTTTTTGTAGAGATGGGATCTTGCTATGTTGCCCAGGCTGGTCTTAAACTCCTGTCTCAAGCAATCCTCCAAAGTGTTAGGATTACAGGCATGAGCCACGGCACCCAGCCAAATATCAGGTTTTTATTATTTATTATTATTATTTGTTTTGAGATGCAATCTTGCTCTGTCACCTAGGTTGGTGTGCAATGGCGTGATCTCGGCTCGCTGCAACCTCCGCCTCACGGGTTCAAGCAATTCTCCTGCCTCAGCCTCACGAGTAGCTGGGATGATGGGCGTCCGCCACCGCGCCTGGGTAAATTTCTGCATTTTGAGTCCAGATGGGGTTTCACCATGTTGGGCAGGCTGGTCATGAACTCCTGACCTCAGGTGATCTGCCCGCCTTGGCCTCCCAAAAGTGCTGGGATTACAGGCGTGAGCCACCGTGCCTGGCCCCAAATATCATGTTTTTAAATAAAAACATAGAAAATGATATAAAAGCTCACGGCATCATCAACAAGAAAACAATTCCCCAGTGTCGCGGAGGCGGAGATGTCCATGCCATTCCTACACCCTCTGGGTCTCAGGTAATTTCCTTCACGGTCAAGACCTCTTCGCGGTAGTCTTTCCCTTCCTCTGGGGTGAATTCCTCCTAGATGATCTGAGAAAAAGGAGGATTCAGGCTGTCAGATCTTCACGAGCTCAGCCTGGGACTCAGCGGGCTGTGTTTCTTTTCTTTTCGTCCCTCAAGACAGTCTCACCCTGTTGCCCAGGCTGGAGTGCAGTGGTGTGATCTCAGCTCACTGCAACCTCGGCCTCCCGGGTTGAAGTGATTCTCCTGCCTCAGCCTCCCGAGTAGCTGGGATTACAGGTGCCCACCACCACAAATTTGACTGATTAGATGAGGCCCACCCTTCCCCCTTTAGACTTTTGACTGGTTAGATGAGGCCCACCCTTCCCCCTCTATATCTTCAACTGATTAGATGAGGCCCACCCTTCCCCTTTAGACCTTCGACTGATTAGATGAGGCCCACCCTTCCCCCTATATACCTTCGACTGATTACATGAGGTCCACCCTTCCCCCTTTAGACTTTTGACTGGTTAGATGAGGCCCACCCATCCCCTATATAGCTTCCACTGATTAGATGAGGCCCACCTTTTTGCCTTTAGACCTTTGACTGATTAGATGAGGCCCACCCTTCCCCCTTTCGACTTTCGACTGATTAGATGAGGCCCACTCTTCCCTATATACCTTCAAATGATTAGATGAGGCCCACCCTTCCCCCTTTAGACCTTTGACTGATTAGATGAGGCCCACTCTTCCCCCTATATACCTTTGACTGATTAGATGAGGCCCATCCTTCCCCCTTTAGCCGCCACCGGCTAAATTTTGTATTTTCAGTAGAGATGGGGTTTCACCATGTTGGCCAGGCTGGTCTCGAACTCCTGACCTTGAGGTGATCCACTCGCCTCGGCCTCCCAAAGTGCTGGGATGACAGGGGTGAGCCACTGCGCCTGGCCCGGGGCTTTTCCTGGGGTAAAGATCTGAGACAGATCCACCTATGCGGCCTCATAGTTGATGATGAACAAGGTGGCCTTTGGAAGAACTTGTGAGCGTGAAACCTGGGCAGGGTACAGCAGGTGCTAAGCCCCTGGGGCTGATGGAGCTCAGAGAAGGGAAGGTTGAAGCCTGAAGCTGTCATCCTGGCACCTCGATGTGGGGGACCCCTGGGGCTCAGTGGAAAGTGGGGGCCAGGGAGGAGGCTGGCGTAGGGGTGGAAGGTAAGGGAATGACAGATGGCCGGGTCTAGGATGGGGGTGTGCAAGTGGCAACTAGGGGGATGTTAACTATGTGGCAGGGAAGAGGGCGCTGGGGGCAGCCCTGGGCTGGAACTGGAGTTCCCCATGGGAGAAAGACACAGCCCCTGAGCTGGAGAGAGGTGGGTGGGAGAGGGGCACCCACGGGGTTTTGGGATGCGGGTCACCCAGATCCCTCACCCTTAGTCACCCTCTCTGGAGTCTTGCTGTTGAGCCTCTCTCTCGGTCTGTCTCTCTTCCCTCCCCCTCTCACCGTCTGCCACCCCCATCTTTGGGTTTCTATCTCCATCTTCCTGTGTGTCTACCTCTTTTGGGTTCGGTCTCTCTGTTTCCCTTTCATCTCTTGCTCTCTGTCTCAGATACCCGGCACCAATGACGTGTCCCCATGACTGGGCTGCAGTCCCCAATTATTGCATCAAACCCTGACTCAGGGGCTGCTACGAAGGTGTTTTGTAGATGTCAAGTTCGCAATTGATTTCTAGGAAAAGAGATTGGACTGGTCAATGTGGGTGGGCTTTATCTAATCAGTCAAAGGTCTAAAGGGGGTGGGCCTCATCTAATCAGTTGAAGGTCTAAAGGGAGAGGGTGGGCTCATCTAATCAGTTGAAAGTCTAAAGGGTAAGGGCGGCCCTTATCTAATTAATAAGCTGAAGGTCTAAAGGGGAAGGGAAGGTCTAAAGAGGAAGGGTGGGCTTCATCTAATCAGTTAAAGGTCTAAAGGGGAAGGGAAGGTCTAAAGGGGAAGGGTGGGCTTCATCTAATCAATCGAAGGTATAAAGGGGAATGGTGGGCTTCATCTAATCAGTCGAAGGTATAAATGGGGAGAGTGGGCCTCATCTAATCAGTCAAAAGTCTAAAGGGGGAAAGGTGGACCTCATCTAATTAATAAGTTGAAGGTCTAAAGGGGAAGGCTGGGCTTCAAAAGGGGAAGGCTGGGCTTCATCTAATCAGTTGAAGGTCTAAAGGGGAAGGGTGGGTCTCATCTAATCAGTCAAAGGTCTAAAGAGGGAAGGGTGGGCCTTATCTAATTATTCAAAAGTCTAAAGTGAGAAGGGTGGGCCTCATCTAATCAGTCGAAGATTTAAAGGGGAATGGTGGACTTCATCTAATCAGTCGAAGGTGTAAATGGGGAGAGTGGGCCTCATCCAATGAGTTGAAAGTCTAAAGGGTAAGGGTAGGCCTTATCTAATTAATAAGTTGAAGGTCTAAAGAGGAAGGCTGGGCTTCATCTAATCAGTCGAAGGTCTAAAGGGGAAGGCTGGGTCTCATCTAACCAGTTGAAGGTCTAAAGGGGGAAGGGTGGGCCTCATCAAATCAGTCAAAAGCCTAAAAGTGGCTGGGCGCAGTGGCTCACGCCTGTAATCCCAGCACTCTGGGAGGCCAAGGTGGGTGGAGCACCTGAGGTCAGAAGTTCAAGACCAACCTGGCCATGGTGAAACCCCGTCTCTACTAAAAATACAAAAAATTAGCTGGGCGTGGTGGTGTGAGCCTGTAATCCTAGCTACTCGGGAGGCTGAGACAGGAGAATCGCTTGAACCTGGGAGGTGGAGGTTGCAGTGAGCCGAAATTGTACCACTGCACTCCAGCCTGGGCAACAAGAGCGAAACTCCATCTCAAAAAAAAAAAAGTCTAAAGGGGAAAGGTGGGCCTCAACTAATCAGTCGAAAGTATAAAGGGGGAAGGGTGGGCCTCATACAATCAGTCAAAGGTATAAAGGGGAGGGTGGGCCTCATCTAATCAGTCAAAGGTCTAAAGTGGGAAGGGTGGGCTTCATCTACTCGGTTGAAGGTCTAAAGGAGAAGGGTGGGCCTCATCTAATCAGTCGAAGGTCTAAAGGATAAAAGCTGAGGTTCCCTGGACAAGAGTTTTATTTCCTTTTTAAAAATTTCATCTCCTACTCTGAGAATGCAGGACGGTTCTGCCTCTGGGATGCAGCAACAGCCCTGACCTGACTTCCCAGCCTGCCAGCCTACTGCAACATAAGACGCAGTCCCTGAGCCGGAGAGAGGTGGGTGGGAGAGGAGCGCCAGTGGGGTCTTGGGGTGCAGGTCACATGGTTCCTCGTCCTTGTTCACCCTCTCTGGGCTCTCGCTGAGTCTAAGTCCCACTCCTCTGTCTTCTCTGTCTCTCTCAGTGTTTCTGTGTCTCTTTTCTCTGCCTCCCTCTCTCTTTCCTCCCTCTGTCTCTCTCTTCCACTCCCATCCCTTGGTCTCTCTGTCTCTGTCTCTGTCTCCCCTCTCCGTGTCCACCTATGTCTCTCTGTTTCTCCCTCTGTCTGTCTTTTTCTCTTTGTCCTTGTCTCTATCTCTCCTTCTCCATCTCTCTCTCTTTTTCTGTCTCTGTGTCTGTCTCTGTGTCTGTCTTTGTCTGTCTCCCCTCTCTGTGCCTCTGTTCTTCTCTCTCTCCTCTCCCTACTGCGGTTGTTTTTTTGTTTTGTTTTCTTTTGTTTTTGATATAGAGTTTTGTTCGTTGCCCAGGTTAGAGTTCAATGGCGCAATCTCGGCTCACTACAACCTCCGCCTCCTGGGTTCAAGTGATTCTCCTGCCTCAGCCTCCAGAGTAGGTGGGATTACAGGTGTGCACCACCACACCTGGCTAATTTTTGTAATTTTAGTAGAGACAAGGTTTCTTCAGGTTGGTCAGGCTGGTCTCGAACTCCCGACCTCAAGTGATCCACCCGCCTCGGTCTCCCAAAGTGCTGGGATGACAGGTGTGAGCCACCGTGCTCAGCCTCCGCCTGGGTCTTTATGTTTGTTGTTTGTCTGTTTCTCCATCTGTCTGTCTCTCTTATTGTCTTTTTATCTTCATATGTCTCTGTCTTCCTCTCTGTGTCTCTCTTTCCCTCTCCCTTTTCTCCCTCCCTCTCTCTGTTTCTCGGTGTGTCTGCCTTTGTTTCTGTCAGTCTGTCTGCCTGTTTCCCTCTCTTTTGTGTCTCCTTCTCATTCTATGTTCCTTGCTCTCTCCACCATCTCTCTCCTTCCATCTTTCTCCGCCTCTGTGTCTTGTCTCTTTATTTCTGCCTCTCCTTTACCTTCTTTTTTCTTTTGAGATGGAGTCTCACTCTGTCACCCAGGCTGGAGTGCGGTGGTGCAATCTTGGCTCACTGCAACCTCCGCCCCCTGGGTTCAAGCCATTCTCCGGCCCCAGCCTCCCGAGTAACTGGGATTACGGTGTGCACCACCATGCCCAGCTAATTTTTTGTATTTTTAGCAGAGATGGGGTTTCACCATGTTGGCCAGGCTGGTCTCGAACCTCTGACCTCAGGTGATCCGCCTGCCTCAACCTCCCAAAGTGCTGGGATGACAGGCGTGAGCCACCGTGCCCGGCCCTCTCTACCATCTTCTCCTTTTTTTGACCACTACCCTGCCTCAGTTTCTCCTGATGGACCTCACAGATACGACCCTAACCCCAATCCGGGAGAAGGCCCAGGAGCGGGATACAGATTCCAGCCACACCCGTGGCAACGCTGCAGTCGCAGCTGGTGGAGAAGCAAGACAGTCGACACTCAGAGGCCGTGTCCCACGCTCCCCACTACCCGCTTTCCATCCCAGGTCACCGCTCCGCCCACCCCTACCTACCTCGTCTTCCACCTCATGGTTATCATTCAGTTTGTCTTTGATCTGTGGAACTGGTGGGAACAGTTGCTGTATCCTAAGGAACCTGAGACACAGAGAAAAAGTGTGAAGAGAACGAACCCCAGGTCACCAGAGTTCCTTCCATCAGCGTCCTGTGCCAAGGGATGCTGTGTGCAGGGTGTCTGCCCTCAACTACGCAAAACAACTTCACTAAGAATCACCAAGTGATGAAAATCTTAAGGAACTAGGCCGGGCGCGGTGGCTCACGCCTGTAATCCCAGCACTTTGGGAGGCTGAGGCGGGTGGATCACTTGATGTCTGGAGTTCGAGACCAGCCTGGCCAACATGGTGAAATCCCGTCTCTACTGAAAGTACAAAAATTAGCTAAGCATCATGGTGCATGCCTGTAATCCCAGCTACTGGGGAGGCTGAGGCAGGAGACTCGCTTGAACCTGGGAGGTGGAGGTTGCAGTGAGCCGAGATCACACCAGTGCATTCCAGCCTGGGGAACAAGGTGAGACTCCCTCTCAAAAAAAAAAAAAAAAAAAAAAAAGACTGGGAAAACAGGAGCTCCTACAGGAATACACAGTGATGTTCACAGGGAATCTTTCTAGAATCTTCCCTCAGCCCCTCAGGCACAGGGATGGGAATGGAACAGGCAGTCAGCTCTGGGCAGCTTCAGGGAGTCTGAGGTCACTGGTGTTGAAGGGCTGAGCTCCAGAGCGGAAACGCCTGCCTTGATCCCACCAGCCTTGAAGACTGTGGTTTCTGGGTTGGAGGTGGTTTTTTTTGTTTGTTTTGAGACGGAGTCTTGCTCTGTCACCCAGGCTGGAGTGCAGTGGTGCAATCTTAGCTCACTGCAAGCTCCGCCTCCTGGGTTCAAGCAATTCTCTTGCCTCAGCCTCCCGAGTAGCTGGGATGACAGGCACCCGCCACCATGCACGGCTAGTTTTGTATTTTTAATAGAGACGGGGTCTTCTCCATGTTGGTCAGGCTGGTCTCGAACTCCAAACCTCAGGAGATCCGCCCGCCTCGGCCTCCCAAAGTGCTGGGATGACAGGCGTGAGCCGCTGCGTCCGGCCAAGGCTATTTCTCTTTCTCAGAGACAGAGACAGAGACTTTGGAGAAAGCGCTTTTTTCCTGGCCTGGCCTGGCCTGTTTGCCTGGGGGAGGCCCAGGTGTTTCACAGATTACCTTTTAAAGAGGAAGCCAAGGATGAGGCCACAGACAAGGGTTCCCATGATCAGGAGCACGTAAATGCACACAGAGCTGAGGTTTCTGCCGTCAGAGCCTAGAGAGACATACAGGTTTGCGTCTGCGGTGAATCGCTGATGGACGTGCGAAAGGAAATTAAACCTCTTTGGGTGTCCAAACGCATTTAGCCAAAGGGAACAGTCAAGCTGGGAATGGGGACCAGCAAACCTGCCTCCCTCTTTTTGGTTCCTAAGATGGCTCTGAGATGAAAGGCAACCCGCCTGCCCCATGTTTTGCCCACAAGGAAATTTGTGGTGAGCTGTTACAACTTCGCCACCATGGGCTGGGCGCGGTGGCTCAGGCCTGTAATCCCAGCACTTTGGGAGGCTGAGGAAGACAGATCACTTGAGGTCAGGAGTTCGAGACCAGCCCAGGCAACATGGTGAAACCCCGTCTCTACTAAAAACACAAAAATTGGGCCAGGCACGGTGGCTCACACCTGTCACCCCAGCACTTTGGGAGGCCGAGGCAGGTGCATCATCTGAGGTCAGGAGTTCGAGACAAGCCTCACTAACATGGTGAAACCCCGTCTCTACTAAAAAAAAATACAAAATTAGCCAGGCATAGTGGCGTGCGCCTGTAATCCTATGTACTTGGGAGTCTAAGGCAGGAGAATCGTTTGAACCCGGGAGGCAGAGGTTGCGATGAGCCGAGATCGTGCCATTGCACTCCAGCCTGGGCAACAGACAGAAACTGTCAAACAAACAAACAAACAAACAAACAAATAAATAAATAAATAAATAAATAGCCAAGTGTGATGCATGCCTGTAATCCCAGCTACTCAGGAGGCTGAGGCAAGAGAATCGCTTGAACCCGGGAGGTGGAGGTTGCAGTGAGCCGAGATCGTGCCGCTGCACTCCAGCCTGGGTGACAGAGTGAAACTCCATCTCAAAATAAATAAATAAATAAAAATAAAAATACAAAAACTGGCCAAGCGTGATGCATGCCTGTAATCCCAGCTACTCAGGAGGCTGAGGCAGAGAATCGCTTGAACCCAGGAGGCGGAGGTTGCAGTGAGCCGAGATCCTGCCATTGCACTCCAGCCTGGGTGACAGAGCGAGACTCTGTCTCAAAAAAAAACAAAAAATAAACAAACAAAAAACATTTCTTACAGGTGCAGTCACTCCAGCCCACCAGACACGAATGCACCTCTATCATCTCTGTATCCCATTTTGTCTGTGTGATCTGGGAGGTGGAGGTGCACTACTGTACTCCAGCCCCCATTTTTTCCTCCGTCCCCTTTGTTTAGGTGAAAGCTGCATACTTCTCAATATCCTGCCCCTTCCCCTTTTCAATTTGGAGCCCTCAAAATCATCTTCAGAGAAAAGCATGGACCTGTCTCCTGGGCGGCCGAGACCTGGCTTTGAAGAGAGCTTCCTCGGCTGGGCACGGCGGCTCATGCCTGTCATCTCAGCACCTTGGGAAGGCGAGGCGGGCGGATCACCTGAGGCCAGGAGTTCGAGACCAGCCTGACAAACATAGAGAAACCCTGTCTCTACTAAAAATACAAAATTAGCCGGGTGTGGTGGCAGGTGCCTGCAATCCCAGCTACTCGGGAGACTGAGGCTGGAGAATCACTTGAACCTGGGAGGCGGAGATTGCGGTGAGCTGAGATGGTGTCATTGCACTCCAGCCTGGGCAACAAGAGCGAAACGCCATCTCAAATAAAAAAAAAAGGGAGAGAGCATCCCCTTGGCCAGGGAGCCAGAATGGTGATGGTTTGACTGGACAAAGACTGACTGATTATTTCCCAGTGGGGTAGAGGGAGGTGGGGCTTTAGGAGGGCTATCAGTGGAGTCCTTCTCTGGCTATTAAGGAATTCTAGCTCATCTATCCTGAAAAAAACACCAGCAAAGCAATGTTGCATGACCCCGTATGAGTATGAGACCACCTCCTACCTTTTTTTTTTTTTTTTTTTTTTTTGGATAGTGTAATCCCACACCTCCTCCCGGTTCAAAGATTCTCTGCCTCACCCTGGTACTGGATTACAGGCATTGAGACAGAATCTTGTTCTGTCACCCAGGCTGGAATGCAGTGGTGTGATCCCAGCTCACTGCAACCTCTGCCTCCTGGGTTCAAGTTATTCTCCTGCCCTCAGCCTCCTGAGTAGCTGGGATTACAGGCATGTGCCACCACGCCTGGCTAGTTTTTGCTTTTGCTTTTATTTATTTATTTGTGTTTTTTTTGAGATGGAGTCTTGCTCTGTCACCCAGGCTGGAGTGCAGTGGTGTGATCCCAGCTCACTGCAACCTCCACCTCCCAGGTTCAAGTCATTCTTCTGCCCTCAGCCTCCCGAGTAGCTGGGATTACAGGCATGTGCCACCACACCTGGCTAGTTTTTTTTGTTTGTTTGTTTTTGTTGTTGTTGTTTTTGTTTTTGAGATGGAGTCTTGCTCTGTCACCCAGGCTGGAGTGCAGTGGCGTGATCCCAGCTCACTACAACCTCCACCTCCGGGGTTCAAGTGATTCTCCTGCCTCAGCCTCCCGAGTAGCTGGGATTACAGGCATCTGCCACCACGCCGGGCTAATTTTGTATTTTTAGTAGAGATGAAGTTTCACCATGTTGGCCAGGCTGGCCTCAAACTCCTGACCTTGTGATCCACCTTCCTCGGCCTCCCAAAGTGCTGGGATTACAGGCGTGAGCCACCGCACCCGGCCGAGTTTTTGTATTTTTAGTAGAGATGGGGTTTCATCATGTTGGCCAGGCTGGTCTCAAACTCCTGACCTCATGATCCGCCCGCCTCGGCCTCCCAAAGTGCTGAGATTACAGGCGTGAACCGCTGTGCCCGGCCCTTCTCTGGTTATTAAGGGAGCCTAGCTCATCCGTCCTGAAAAAAACATCAGCAAAGCAATGTTGCTTGACCGAGTATGAGACCACCTCCTTCTTTTGAGCCTCAGCGATAAACTCAGAGCCTGACACAACTCCCAGCGATGTTCTCAACTCAGTATCAGCGCCCAGGACAGAGCACCTGACCTCTGTGCCTGCTCCAAGGTGGTGGCAGACGGCACAAACATCCCTTACCTCCGCCCAACGCTTACCAAATTCAGTGGCTTCACTCCAGGAACTCCAATTCAGGATGCGGACGTCTGCAGCTCTGATCTTCACACTATGTTTTGCTCTGGGCTCAGAGCTTGGAAAGTTGTATCTATTTTCCAAATCACCAGAAACATTAATCTTTGGAGGAAAAAAGAAAGTTAGAGATAGGTGTCTTCTGCATGGAGGAAAAGGTTGTCTTTTTCATTCTTTTGTCTTTTAAATTTTTTTCTCCTTTTTTTTTTCTTTTTTTTCTACCACTCTGAATACACTTGGTCTGATCGGGTCTTGGAAGCTAAGCAGAGTCAAGCCTCATTAGTATTTGGATGGGAGACAAGTTGGGAAAATTTGGGTGATGTAGGCTTTAAATTATTTTATTTTATTTATCTATCTATCTATCTATCTATCTATCTATCTATCTATCTATCTATCATCTATCTATCTATCTATCTATCTATTTATATTTTTGAGACGGAGTCTCCCTCTGTCACCCAGGCTGGAGTGGAGTGGCACAATCTCGGCTCACTGCAAGCTCCGCCTCCCACGTTCACGCCATTCTCCTGCCTCAGCCTCCCCAGTAGCTGGGACTACAGGCGCCCAGCACCATCCCCAGCTAATTTTTGTATTTTTAGTAGAGACGGGGTTTCACCATGTTAGCCAGGATGGTCTCAAACTCCTGACCTCGTGATCCACCTGCCTCGGCCTCCCAAAGTGCTAGGATTACAGGCGTGAGCCACCGCGCCCAGCCTATTTTATTTTATTTGAGACAGACTCTTGCTCTGTTGCCCAGGCTGGAGTGCAATGGCATGATCTGGGCTCACCGCAACCTCCGCCTCCTGGGTTCAAGCGATTCTCCTGCCTCAGCCTCCTGCATAGCTGGGATTACAGGCACCCGCCATCAGGCATGGGTAATTTTTGTATTTTTAGTAGAGACAGGGTTTCTCCATGTTGGCCAGGCTGGTCTTGAACTCCTGACCTCAAGTGATTTGCCCGCCTCAGCCTCCCATGGTGCTGGGACGACAGGCTTGAGCACCGTGCCTTCCTAAAATTTTATTTTTTGAAACAGAAATTTTTAGCCAGGTGTAGGTGTGGGCACCTGTAGTCCCAGCTACCAGGGAGGCTGAGGCAGGAGAATCACTTGAAGCTGGGAGGTGGGGGTCGCAGTGAGCGAAGATCGCACCACTGCACTCCAGCCTGGGGGACAGAGCAAGATTCCGTCTCAAAAATAAATACATACATAAATAAATGATTCAGGAGCAACAACTGATATTAACAGAGCTTCAGATGGATAGTTTAGCAAGGGATATTAAGATCCCCAAGTCTAGCATACGCATTGGACAGAGGAGGATACTGAGGGTCAGAGTGGATGCAAGACTTGGTAAACATCCGGCAAACAGTACTCACTCTAAAAGCATTTTAGAGGGAGATATAATTTCCTTAGACAGTCACTGGAATATATTTTTAACCCACTCAGAGGAAAGAGGAGTAAAATAGGAAAATCAGTACAACAGGCTGAGCGTAAATATTCCAACCATTGGGACATGAAGGTTGAGGCCAAAAGCAGACCCTGCCCAGTGAGAACTATGAGGGGGCCCTCACCCATGTGAGATCTGCATCCTCCGGTTCAGGGTCACAACCCACCGTGTCCACCCCTGGGCCACAGTGGCACTAAGAGTCCCGTAAACCAAGACTATAGGGTTACGCTGGGTTCGTGGTGGCTGTAGGGTGATGCTAGGGTTGTCAGTGGTTCAACTGTATGTGGGTCAGAGTATTCTCCTGTCTACACTGGATCCAGGTAGACGTGGGGCAGGCTCTCCTTCTTGTCTACACTGTGTCTAGGTGGAGGTGGGGCAGGGTCTCCTCCTGTCTACACTGGGTCCAGGCAGACATGGGTTGTGGGTAGGGGACTGTAGGGTTACACCGGGAGTCATGTGGGGTTACGCTAGGGGTCGTGAGTAGGGGACTGTAGGGTTCCAACAGGGGTCATGGGTAGGGAACTGTACAGTTACACTACGGGTCATGGGTAGGGGACTGTAGGGTTCCGCCAGGGGTTGTGAATAGGGAATTGTAGGGTTCTGCCAGGGGTCATGGTTAGGAGATTGTAGGGGTCATGAGTAGGGGACTGTAGGGTTCTGCCAGAGGTCATGGTAGGGGACTGCATGGTTACACTAGGGGTTGTGAGTAGGGGACTGTAGGGTCATGCTAGGGCTCGTGAATAGGGGACTGTAGGGTTACAATAGGGGTTGTGAGTAGGGGACTGTAGGGTCACACTACAGCTCGTGAATAGGGGACTGTAGGGTTACCCCAGGGGTCATGAGTAGGAGACTGTAGGGGTCGTGAGTAGGGGACTGTAGGGTTCTGCCAGGGGTCATGGGTAGGGAAGTGTACGGTTACGCTAGGTGTGGTGAGCAGGGGACTGTAGGGTTACGCCAGGGGTCATGGGTAGGGGACTGTACGGTTATGCTAGGGGTTATGACTAGGGGACTATAGAGGTCGTGAGTAGGGGACTGTAGGGTTACGCTAGGTGTGGTGAGTAGGGGACTGTAGGGTTACACTAGGTGTGGTGAGTAGGGGACTGTAGGGTTACACTAGGTGTGGTGAGTAGGGGACTGTAGGGTTACACTAGGTGTGGTGAGTAGGGGACTGCAGGGTTACACTAGGTCTGGTGAATAGGGGACTATTGGGTTACACTGAGGGTCGTCCGTAGGGTCTGTGGTTTCACTTACCAGTAGGTTTTCAGTGCCAGGCTGTGTATTCTAGAAACAAAACAAAACACAATACAAGGTCACTGTTTCCATTTCTAAAACACTTCAGATGGTTCACAGTGTCTCCCCTGGTGTGGGCACCGAATGGGAAAGAGTCCCCGAGGAGTGGCAGGCAGGTCTCCCTCCTGCCCTGAATCTACAAGACAGGTAGGATGAGGAGCTGCAAACACAGAATTCTTCCTGGCCAGATATCTTCCTGTAACCCATCTAGAAAGGTCCCACTGGCCTTGGGACAGGGTATTCTCCTGTCGTCCACGTAGACATGGGGCAGGGTCTCCTTGTCTACATTGGGTCCAGGTGGTTGTGGGACAAGATCTACTCTTGTCTACACTGGATCGAGGTGGACGTGGGGCAGGGTCTCTTCCTGTCTACACTGGGTCCAGGTGGTTGTGGGACAAGAGCTCCTCCTGTCTACACTGGGTCTCCGTGGAGGTGGGGCAGGGTCTCCTCCTATCTACACTGGGTGTAGGTGTAGGTGGGGTTGGGTCTCCTCCTATCTACACTGCGCCCAGGTAGACATGGGGCAGGGTCTCCTTCTGTCTACACTGCGTCCAGCTGGAGGTGGAGCAGAGGCTCTCCCTTGCTTGTGGCATCGTCCCCCACACCTCCCGGTCGACTTCCTGGTTCCATGGTTGCAGGATCATCCTTGTCCATCCTCCCTGCAACCTCCTTCAAGGTGGCTTCACAGGCCACAGACCCTTCACCTCTTCCTCTGCTACCCGAAGTGCGTTCACCCCAGAGTCACCGCTCACCACCCACCCATCCTTCCCCCAGGACACTTCCCCGGGATTCCCAGGCTCCTCTGTGGCCGTGTCGCATACGCCTCCCTCCTGGTGCCCAGCCCTGGGGAGCTCTCACCGACCTTTCTGTGGACATCCAGCTGGTACTGAAAGTCCAGGTACGACAGCTTCTGATAGGTCCTGGGCTGTTTCCACCGTACAAGGCAGTGCGTCGTGTTGCAACGTACAGTGACATTGCCGGGAGGGTTGAATCGTTCTGTAATGAGGGTGCAGGACACACCCCTGAACCTGAGAGATCCTGTCTACACTGGGTCCAGGTGGAGGTGGGGCAGGGTCTCCTCCTGTCTACACTGGGTCCAGGTGGAGGTGGAGTAGGGACACCTCTTTGTCTACACTGGGTCCAGGTGGACGTGGAGTAGGAACACCTCTTTGTCTACACTGGGTCCAGGTGGAGATGGGGCAGGGTCTCCTCTCGTCTACACAGGGTCTAGGTGGATATGGAGTAGAGACACCTCTTTGCCTACACTGGGTCCAGGTGGAGGTGGGGCAGGGTCTCCTCCTGTCTACACTGGGTCCAGGTAAACGTGGAGTAGGGACACCTCTTTGTCTACTTTGTGTAGGGAAAAGAAAGAGAGATCGGGGGCTGGGCGCAGTGGCTCATGCCTGTAATCCCAGCACTTTGGGAGGCCGAGGTGGGCAGATCACGAGGTCAGGAGATTGAGACCATCCTGGCTAACACGGTGATACCCCGTCTCTACTAAAAATCCAAAAAAATTAGCCGGGCGTGGTGGCAGGTGCCTGTAGTCCCAGCTACTCAGGAGGCTGAGGGAGGAGAATGGTGTGAACCCGGGAGGCGGAGCTTGCAGTGAGCAGAGATTGCGTCACTGCACTCCAGCCTGGGTGAGCGACAGAGTGAGACTCTGTCTCAGAAAAACAAACAAACAAACAAACAAACAAAAAGAGAGACAGAGATCAGACTGTTACTGTGTCTTTGTAGAAAAGGAAGGTAAGAAATTCCATTTTGATCTGTATTTTGAACCATTGTTTTGCCTTGAGATGCTGTTAATCTGTAACTTTAGCCCCAACCCTGTGCTCACAGAAACATGTATGGAATCAAGGTTTAAGGGATTTAGGGCTGTGCAGGATGTGCCTTGTTAACAATATGTTTGCAGACAGTATGCTTGGTAAAAGTCATCACCATTCTCCATTAACCAGGGACACAATGCACAATGCTGAAAGCCGCAGGGACCTCTGCCCAAGAAAGCCTGGATATTGTCCAAGGTTTCCCTCACTGAGACAGCCTGAGATATGGCCTCGTGGGAAGGGAAAGACCTGACCGTCCCCCAGCCCGACACCCATAAAGGTTCTGTGCTGAGGTGGATTAGTAAAAGAGGAAGGCCTCTCGCGGTTGAGATAAGAGGAAGCCCTCTGTCTCCTGCCTGCCCTTGGGAATGGAATGTCTCGTGTAAAACCCGATCGTACATTCCTTCTATTCTGACAGGAGAAAACCGCCCTGTGGCTGGAAGCCAGATATGCTGGCGGCAATACTGCTCTGTTACTCTTTACTACACTGAGATGTTTGGGTGGAGAGAAGCACAAACCTGGCCTGCGTGCGCATCCAGGCATAGTAGCTTCCCTTGAACTTATTTGTGACACAGATTCCTTTGCTCACATGTTTTCCTGCTGACCTTCTCCCCATTATCACCCTGTCCTACTGCCGCATTCCTCTTGCCGAGATAGTGAAAATAGTAATCAATAAATACTGAGGGAACTCAGAGACTGGTGCCGGTGCCGGTCCTCCGTGTGCTGAGCGCCGGTTTCCTGGGCTCGCTGTTCTTCTCTATACTTTGTCTCTGTGTCTTATTTCTTTTGAGTCTCTCGTCCCGCCTGATGAGAAATACTCACAGGTGTGGAGGGGCTGGACCCCTTCACACTGGGTCCAGGTAGAGGTGGGGCAGTGTCTCCTGCTGTCTACACTGGGTCCAGGTAAATGTGGAGTAGGGACACCTCTTTGTCTACACTGGGTCCAGGTGGAGGTGGGGTCCAAGTGGAGGTGGGGCAGCTACCATGTACAGGAGAGATACCCACTGAGGCAGGGGGTCCAGGGTGGGAGGTGGGGATGGGCTCGGGGGGCAGGAGTCACACTTCTGTGGGAGTCCTGAGCCTGAAGAGGCTGAGAATGTCCAATGGGATGAAGGAGTCCATGGGTGGGATGCGGTGGGCTTGGGAAGAGGAGAGTGTATGGGCATATGGGCCTGGCTCCAAGAGGCCAGCCAGGAGTGGGGCACTGGGACACGAAGAGATGTTGATGAGGAAGAAATGAACAAAAAGAAGAAGGAAGGAGGAAAGGAGTGGAGGTGAAGGAAGGAGAGGAAGAAGGAAGGAAGGAAGAAGGGAGGGAGAGAGGGAGGGAGGGAGGGAGAGAGGGAGGGAGGGAGGCAGGCAGGGAGAGAGGGAGGGAGGGAGGGAGAGAGGGAGGGAGGGAGGGAAGGAAGGAAGGAAGGAAGGGAGGGAGGAAGGAAAGAAAGAAAGAAGGGAAGAAAGAAGAAAGGCAGGAAGGAAGGAAAAAAGGAAGGAGAGAAGGAGGGAGGTCAGGTGTGTTGGCTGACACCTGTAATCCCAGCACTTTGGGAGACTGAGGCCAGCCCGGCCAAGATGGTGAAACCCTGTCTCTGCTAAAAATACAAAAATTAGCTGGGCATGGTGGCGGGCACCTGTAATCCAAGCTACTAAGGAGGCTGAGACAGGATAACCGCTTGAACCTGGGAGGCAGAGGTTGCAATGAGCTGAGATTGCACCACTGCACTCCAGCCTGGGCAACAGAGTGAGACTGTATCTCAAAAAAAGGAAAGTTAAATCAGCTCAGTTCTAATTTGTTACAGCACCAAAATTACACAAATTTTTGTTTGTTTTTGAGACAGAGTCTTGCTCTGTTGCTCAAGCTGGAGTGCAGTAGCACAATCTCACCTCATTGCAACGTCCACCTCCTAGGTTCAAGTGATTCTCCTCAGCCTCCCGAGTAGCTGGGATTACAGGCACCTGCCACCATGCCTGGCTAATTTTTGTATTTTTAGCAGAGATGAGGTTTCCCCATGTTGGTCAGGCTGGTCTCCAACACCCAATCTCAGGTGATTGGCCTGCCGTGGCCTCCCAAAGTGCTGGGATTACAGGTGTGAGCCACCACACCTGGCCTCAGTTACACAGATTTTAAGGCAAATTTCATTTCACCTATAAACAATAGGAAAATCATGTGTTATTCTCACCTATTTTCTTTGTGTCCAAAAGTGAATCGAAGAATTGGATGCCAATTTCTCAGCTGGTTCCGTTAACCAGAAAGTAATTGCGAGACGTTAATCCTGACAGGTTATCCAGGTGACATCCCACATGGGTTCCCGAATCTTGTATGTAATAAGAACACCGGATCTCCCTCTTTCTCCTGGAAGATTAGAAAGTGTTCAGAGAGCAATCAGGAAAACAAAACAAAACACAAAAACACAAAACAAAACAACACAAAACAAAACAAAAAAACCACAGGCCCAGTGTGGTGGCTCACGCCTGTAATCCCAGCACTTTGGGAGGCCAAGGCGGGAGGATCACTTGAGGTCAGGCGTTCGAGACCAGCCTGGCCAGCACGGTGAAACCCCATCTCTACTAAAAATACAAAAATTAGATGATTGTGATGGAGTGCACCTGTAGTCCCAGGTACTCGGGAGGCTGAGGCAGGAGAATCGCTTGAACCCGGGAGGGAGGCACAGGTTGCAGGGAGCTGAGATCACATCACTACACTCCAGCCTGGGTGACAGAGCAAGACTCTGTCTCTAAATAAATATATGGAGCCTGGTGTGGTGGCTCATGCCTGTAATTCCAGCACTTTGGGAGGCCAAGGCAGGCAGATCACTTCAGGTCAGGAGTTCGAGACCAACCTGGGCAACATGACAAAACCCCATCTCTACTAAAAATACAAAATTTAGCTGGATGTGGTGGCGGGCACCTGTAATCCCAGCTACCTGGGAAGCTGAGGCAGGAAAATTGCTTGAACCCAGGAGGTCGAGATTGCAGTGAGCCGAGATGGTGCCATTGCACTCCAGCCCGGGCAACAGAGCAAGAACATGCCTTGGAAAATCAAATCAAATCAAATAAAACCAGCATGGTTTCTCTCGCATCCCTGCATTCCTCATAATTCTTCACATGAGGTGAACACTTTGAGTTTTGTATGTACAAAAAATACTGGACGTCATGGAGGGCCGTCGAACCCCTCGCCCAGGTACAGTTCATGAAATCCACACTGTAGATGAAACAGGAGAAATTGTGAGCAGCGGTACCCTCCCTTTCTGGGAAGAGGCAGAAACAAAATAAATTTTCACTCCGAAGTTCAACGAGGTGTACTTTGATGCTGGTGGGATGGTGGGGGGTAGTGCTGTAAACAGATCACTGAGCTGTCTTGCTTACCTGAGTTTGGATAAAGCAGTTTTTGCTGAAATTCTCTTTGACTGGTATTCACGTGAACCTCAAATGTGACTCCTTCATGTAGACAAATTTCACGAAATGTGCACGAACATTCGTTGTTACTGAGCTGAAGAGTTGCAACCAGACCGAGCCGATTAGGAAACAACCTTCTGTCTCCTACACTCTTCGGGCTGCAATGCAGTAGCGTGATCTTGGCTCACTGCAACCTCTGCCTCCCAGGTTCAAGTGATTCTCCTGCCTCAGCCTCCCGAGTAGCTCGGATTACAGACACCTGCCACCACACCCAGCTAATTTGTGTATTTGTAGTAGAGACAGGGGTTCACCATGTTGGCCAGGCTGGTCTCAAACTCCTGACCTCAGGTGAGCCACCTGCCTCGCCCTCCCAAAGTGCTGGGATTACAGGCATGAGCCACCACGCCCGGCCATGGTATTGGTTTTTACCTGGATTTGGCAAAACACGGCTGCCTCCCTTTGTGAAATTGTCTCCCTACGCTTCCTCCGAAGACTCTGAGTGGATACGCTGAATACCAGCTTGCAGGTGAAAACTCAATCTGATACTCTAGCAGTGCTGAAAGTATCAGACTACAGGCCAGGTGCAGTGGCTCACACCTGTAATCTCAGCACTTTGAGAGGCCGAGGCTGGTGGATCACCTGAGGTCTGGAGTTCGAGACCAGCCTGGCCAACATGGTGAAACCCTGTCTCTACTAAAAATACAAAAATTAGCCAGGTGTGGTGGCAGGCACCTGTAATCCCAGCTACTCAGGAGGCTGAGGCAGGAGAATCTCTTGAACCCGGGAGGCACAGGTTGCAGTGAGCTGAGATCACACCACTGCACTCCAGCCTGGGCAACAGACGAGATTCCATTCCAAAAAATAAAGATCAGACATGGTGGCTCACATCTGCAATGCCAGCACTTTGGGAGGCCAATGGGGGGGAGGCAGATGACAAGGTCAGGAGTTCAAGACCAGCCTGACCAACATGGTGAAACCCCGTCTCTACTAAAAATACAAAAAGTAGCCGTGCATGGTGGCAGGCGCCTGTAATCCCAGTTACTCGGGAGGCTGAGGCAGGAGACTCGCTTGAACCTGGGAGGTGGAGGTTGCAGTGAGCCAAGATCACACCAGTGCATTCCAGCCTGGGGAACAAGAGCAAAACTCCATCTCAAAAAAAAAAAAAAAGTATGTCATCTGGGGTAACATAGCAAGACCACTCATCCATCCGTGTAACATCTATCTGTAGAATTGATTATCAATCTCTCAATCTATTATCACCTATCAATCAATAAACTATCTATCACCTATCTATCAATCATCTATATTTCTCTCTTCCTCTCCCTCCTCTTCTGTTCTCTCTTTCTCTGTTTCTCCCTCCTTCCCTCCCCTCTCCCCGCTCTTCTGTCTCTGTCTCCTGTGTTCCAAAAACCCTGACCTTAATCCCTTGGGGGACCAGGACAGTGACATAGTGACAAAGTCACTGACACTTTAGTTTTCTCCACCCTTCTTCCACCACAGACCCAGGCGCACATCCAACTGCATTTGCCAGGATTTCTGTTATCTTAGGGCAAAATACGCTCTTGGGCTAAAATACAGTAAAATATACTCTGCCTCAGGGAATCAGGTGCCGGTGTGTTCCAAAAACCCTGACCTTAATCCCTTGGGGGACCAGGACGGTGACATAGCGACAAAGTCATTGACACTTTAGTTTTCTCCACCCTTCTTCCACCACAGATCTAGGTGCACATCCAACTGCATTTGCCAGGATTTCTGTTATCTTAGGGCAAAATACACTCTTGGGCTAAAATACAGTAAAATATACTCTGCCTCAGGGAATCAGGTGCCAGTACACATTGCGGACACGAGCCAACAGCACTTTCCCAGTCCCCCTGAGATTGTGGCTCTGACATTTCTCCAAATACCACACTTGTGTTGTGTCCATGGCCCTCTTGCTTTTATTTAATTTGATTTATTATTATTATTTTTTGAGACAGAGTTTTGCTCTTGTTGCCCAGGCTGGAGTGCAATGGCGCCATCTCGGCTCACCGCAACCTCTGCCTCCCAAGTTCGAGTAATTCTCCTGCCTCAGCCTCCCGAGTAGCTGGGATTACAGGCATGCACCAGCACGCCCGGCTAATTTTGCATTTGTAGTAGAGACGGGGTTTCACCATGTTGGTCAGGCTGGTCTCGAACTCCTGACCTCGGGTGATCCACCCGCCTCGGTCTCCCAAAGTGCTGGGATTACAGGCGTGAGCCACTGCAACCTGCTGGCCCTGTTGCTTTTAACTCAGAAAGGGCTGTGTAAAGGACAGGGGTTGACCAACTTAAATTCATCGTCCTGGAGTCAAACCTCACATTGAGACTAGAAGCTGGTACCACTGTTCGCGGATCTGCAAGGAGCGGGCACTGGATTCAGAATTTCCTCTTTTCCTGTTTTCTTTTCCTTTTTTTTTTTTTTTTTTTGAGACGGAGTCTGGCTCTGTCACCCAGGCTGGAGTGCAATAGCGCGATCTTGGCTCACTGCAAGCTCCGCCACCCAGGTTCAAGTGATTCTCCTGCCTCAGCCTCCCGAGTAGCTGGGATTACAGGCGCTGACCACCATGTCCAGCTAATTTTTGTATTTTTAGTAGAGACAGGGTTTCACCATGTTGGTCAGGCTGGTCTCGAACTCCCGACCTCAGGTGTTCCACCCACCTCGGCCTCCCAAAGTGCTGGGATTACAGGCGTGAGCCACCACGCCCGGCCGACCCTGTTTTCTCTCCTCCCACTCAGCTCTGGGAGGTGAAGTTCAGGGCTGACTTTCCTCTGTCACCCACGTGGCCCCAGGACGTCCCACATCCTCAGGTATCTGTTCCTCCCTTGTCCGTCTTCCCTCCTTTTCTCAGCCCCCTTGCTGTTTCTGAAAAAGGAGATTTCCACTGCAGAAATACTCAAACATCACCTGAACACTGGGGGTGGTGGCTCACGCCTCTAATCCCAGCACCTTTGGAGGCTGAGGCAAAAAACTGACCTGAGCCCAGCAGGTTGAGCTCCGTCTGGGCAACATAGCAAGATCGCATCTCTTAAAAAAACAATTAAAAAAACATTTAAATGAGGCAGGCGTGGTGGTGCACATCTGTAGTCCCAGCTTGCTCCTTCTCCACATGGAAATGTTTACTGCAGAAATCATCAAAAACTGGCCGGGTGCGGTGGCTCACACCTGAATCCTAGCACTTTGGGAGGCTGAGGTGGGCAGATAACCTGAGGTCAGGAGTTCGAGACCAGCCTGGCCAACATGGTGAAACCCTGTCTCTACTAAAGATACAAAAAAATTAGGTGGACATGGTGGTGGGTGCTTGTAATCTCAGCTACTCAGGAGGCTGAGGCAGGAGAATCGGTTGAACCTGGGAGGTGGAGGCTGCAGTGAGCCAAGATTGCGCCACTGCACTCCAGCCTGGGAGACAGAGCACGATTCCATCTCAAAAAAAAAAAAAAAAATCAAAAACCAGTCTTGGCAACATAGCAAGATCCCATCTCTATAAAAGTAAAAAAAAAAATTAAATTAGCTTGGTGTGGTGGTGTATTTTTGTAGTCCCAGCTACTTGGGAGGCCGAAGTGGGAGGCTACTTGATCACAGAAAGTTGAGGCTGCGGTGAGCCGAGATCATGCCACTGCACTCCAGCCTGGGTGACAGAGCAAGATCCTGTCTTTAAAAAAAAAAAAGAGAGAGAGAGAAAGAAAACCGCTTGAATGAGAACAGGCAAAGGCTCTTTATCCAGAGTGATGTGGCTCTGAACACGCTTCCCAAATTATGGAACTTTGGCAGTTTAAAATAAAGCTGAAGGAATTTGAGAAAACTGCAGAAACAGAAAGCTGTCTTTGCCTGTCTTCCCTGAACCAGGTCACAAAAACCTGGAAATATTTTCTTGAAGCAGACCCTCACACCCTCAGTCAAGAGGGTCCCTCTCGGAAATGCAAATCTAAACCACAATGAGCTGTCATTCCACACCAGTCACAATGGCTGTTATTAAGAAGTCAAAAAACAAGAGGCTGGGTGTAGTGGCTCACAGCTGTAATCCCAGCACTTTGGGAGGCCGAGGTGAGGGATCACCTGAGGCCAGGAGTTTGAGACCAGCCTGGCCAACATGACAAAACCCCGCCTCTATTAAAAATACAAAAATTAGCTGGGCATGGTGGCGGGCGCCTGTAATCCCAGGAATTTGGGAGGCTGAGGCAGGTGGATCACCTGAGGCCAGGAGTTTGAGACCAGCCTGGACAACATGACAAAACCCCATCTCTACTAAAAATACAAACAATTAGCTGGGACTGGTGGCAGGCACCTGTAATCCCAGCTGCTAGGGAGGCTGAGTTTACAGTGAGCTGAGATTAAGCCATTGCACTCCAGCCTGGGCAAAAAGAGGGAGACTCTGAAAAGAAAGAAAAAGAAAGAGAAAAAGAAAGAAGGAGGGAAAGAAAGAAAGAAAGAGAAAGAAACAAGGAGAAGAAACAAAGAAGGAGAAAGAAAGAAAGAAAGAAAGAAAGAAAGAAAGAAAGAAAGAAAGAAAGAGAGGAAGGAAGGGAAGGAAGGAAAGAAAGAAACAATGGAAGGAAGAAAGAGAGAGGGAAGGAGGGGAGGAAGGAAGAAAGAAAAAGAAGGAAGGAAAGAAGGAAGGAAGGAAAGAAATAAAGAAAGAGAAAGAAAGAAAAATGAATCAGGAGGGAGAGAAGGATGGAAGGAAGGAGAGAAGGAAGGATGGAAGGAGGGAGGGCAGGAGGAAGAGAAGGAACCAAGGGAGGGAAGAAGGGAGGGTGGAAAAAGGCAGGAAGGAAGGCAGGAAGGAAGGCAGGCAGGCAGGAAGAAACACTTTGGCCCCATGCAGACCTGGGTCCTCATCCTGGCCCCATCACTGGGCCAGGATGGTGGTTGGGTTAAACTATGGAGGTCTCTGAGCCTCCGTTTTCTCATCGTAGAATGGGTGGATGGGAATTAACAGCAGAAAAGGAGGTGAGGACAAGAGGAGCTCTGAGCTTCTGGTGGGTTGGCCAGTGCTTATTGGGTCCCTCATAAACATTAGAGATGAAATGCAGATGGACCCAGGGATCCAGATAGGTCCCCAGATGCAGGACATCTAAACAGGGGCCGCAGGGAAGGTTCAGCCAGGTTTCCATACTTACCCAATTTCTCTGGGATCAGGAGGAATGCTGGGTGTGGCAACTCACAGAGCAGAAGGCTTGTCACCAGGAGAAGCATCGTGCTGGTCAGAGGGAAGGGAAGAGCTGCAGGAGAGAAAATGTCACACAGTGAGAAGGGCGACTCTCCCAGGACATTCCTGGCAGGGGACCCCAGGGAGGTGATTTGGGGAAACAAACCCAGGATGGTGGTCAGCTGCTGACCTGGTCAAATGAGGGGTCACGGCCGGCTGGGGAAGGTCTGCAGGGCCATTATTCTACCACATGATAATTACGATATGGACATCTCCGGGGCCATTATTCTGTCTCCCACATGGGATTAGGATTTTTTTTTTTGAGACAGAGTCACACTCTGTCGCCCAGGCCGGAGTGCAGTGGTGCGATCTTGGCTCACTGCAACCTCCACCTCCCAGGTTCACACCATTCTTGTGCCTCAGCTTCCCAAGTAGTTGGGACTACAGGCACCTGCCACCACACCCAGCTAATTTTTTTTTGTATTTTTAGTAGAGACTAGGTTTCACCGTGTTAGCCAGGATGGTCTCGATCTCCTGACCTCGTGATCCACCTGCCTCAGCCTCCCAAAGTGCTGGGATTACAGGCGTGAGCCACTGCGCCCGGCCCTGCTCTTTTATACTTTTTTTGAAATCTTGACTTTTGCAACAGCTATAAAAGGCAAGTGAAAAAAAAAAGAGGAAGAAAAAAAGGGTGAGTACACAAAACAACATGAATGAATTTTAAATACTTATGACTAAGGGAAAGAAGCCACTTTGAGATGGCTGCAGACTGAGTCATTCTAACACTTGGGCACTGTGGAAAAGACAAAATCATGGAAATAGTAAAAAGATCCGGAGTTGGTAGGCGTTGGGCAGAGGGAGGGATGAATACATGGACCTCAGAGGATTTTTAGGGCAGTGAAACTACTCTTACTTGATACTTCTTTATGCAAAAAAGGAAGAAGGAGAAGAGGAAGAAGAAGAAGGAGAAGGAGCAGGAGGAGAAGGAGGAGGAAGAAGAAGAAAGAAGGGGAAGGAGAAGAAGAAGAAAGAGAAGAAGGAGGAGGAGGAGGAGGAGCTACAAACTCAACCAATTGCCAACCAGAAAATGTTTAAATTCATTTATAGCCTGGAAGCCCCCACTTTGGGTTGTCTCGCCTTTATGAACCAAACTAACGTATTTCTTTTTTTTTTTTTTTTTTTTGAGATGGAGTCTCACTCTGTCGCCCAGGCTGGAGTGCAGTGGTGCAATCTCGGCTCACTGCAACCTCCGCCTCCCGGGTTCAAGTGATTCTCCTGCTCCAGCCTCCCAAGTAGCTGCGATTACAGGCACCCACCATTATGCCAGGCTAATTTTGCATTTTTAGTAGAGACGCTGTTTTGCCACTTTGGCCAGGCTGGGCTCAAACTCCTGACCTCAGGTGATCTGCCCGCCTCAGCTTCTCAAAGTGCTGGGATTACAGGCGTGAGCCACTGCACCCGGCCTTTGTAGCATCTTTAGTTCAAGTGTCTGCACTTGGTGGGAACCATCTGTCCACCCTGAGGTTCCTGCTCCAAACCTCCTCTCTGAAAGCTTGCGTCTCTCAGCCAGGCGCAGTGGCTCATGCCTGTAATCCTAGCACTTTGGGAGGCCGAGGCAGGTGGATCACCTGAGGTCAGGAGTTCGGGACCAGCTTGGCTAATATGGTGAAACCCCGTCTCTACTAAAAATACAAAAATTAGCCAGGCGTGGTGGCGGGCGCCTGTAATCCCAGCTACCCGGGAGGCTGAGGCAGGAGAATCTCTTGAACCTGGGAGGCGGGAGGTTGCAGTGAGCCGAGATCGTACTACTGCCCTCCAGCCTGGGCGACAGAGCAAGATTGCAACTCAAAAAAAAACAAAAACAAAAACAAAAAAGGATTGTGTCTCTCAGACCGTTCCTCCGCAAGAGGAACCTCGCTTGCTAAGGGGAAGTAAAAGCATGTAGGCCACACCTGTTTCTTCTTCTCCTGCCCAGCACCCCCGCTCATCTGTAGCCCACATGACATAGGGATGTGGCCGCTTACCCCACTGGACTGCGGCACCCCGCTTCTTGGAGCCTGCTTCTGGGTCTTGCAGGTGTTTCTGGGCTCTGGACAGACTCTCCTGTGGCACCCTAGAGATAAACGTTCTGTCTGGGTGGGCCTGACGTTGAGATTCAGATACAACTCCCCAGGTGGTGGTAACAGGTGTAGAAGTCCTGTTCCATGAGACTGGCCCCCTCTGCTGAGTCACCAAATGTTTGGAATATTTGTGTACATCTCTTGCACTACTTATTATTATTATCATTATTATTTTGGAGATGGTCTTGCTCTGTCGCCCAGGCTGGAGTGCAATGGCACAATCTCAGCTTGCTGCAACCTCCACATCCCGGGTTCAAGCAATCCTCCTGCCTCAGCCTTCCAAGTAGCTGGGATTACAGGCACCCACCACCACGCCTGGCTAATTTTTGTATTTTTAGTAAAGACGGGGTTTCACCATGTTGGCCAGGCTGGTCTCAAACTCCTGATCTCAATGTTGGCCAGGCTGGTCTCGAACTCCTGACCTCAGGTGATCCACCTGCCTCGGGCTCCCAAAGTGCTGGGATTATAGGCACGAGCCATTGTGCCTGGCCTCTGGAGTAGCTAGTCTTCCACTATTTTACTTTCATAGTAAACTTGCTCGCCCTGAATTTTTTTTTTTTTTTTTTTTGAGACTGAGTCTCATTCTGTCGCCCAGTCTGGAGTGCAGTGGCGCCATCTTGGCTCACTGCAACCTCCGTCTCCCAAGTTGAAGCAGTTCTACTGCCTCAGCATCAGAGTAGCTGGGACTACAGGCATGCACCACCACGCCTGGCTAATTTTTGTACTTTTAGTAGAGATGGGGTTTCACCATGTTGTCCAGGCTGGTCTCAAACTCCTGACCTCAGGTGATCTGCCCACCTCTACCTTCCAAAGTGCTGGGATTATAAGCATGAGCCACCACACCCAGCCTCTGCAGTAGCTATTCTTTCACTATTTTACTTTTGTAATAAACTTGCTTTGGCTTTGCACTGCCGACTCACCCTGAAATTTTTTTTTTTTCTTTTTTTTGAGATGGACTCGCTCTATCGCCCAGGCCAGTGGCACGGTCTCCGCTCACTGCAAGTATCGCCTCCCGTGTTCATGCCATTCTCATGCCTCTGCCTCCCAAGTAGCTGGGACTACAGGTGTGCATCACCACACCCGGCTAATTTTTGTATTTTTAGTAGAGACGGGGTTTTGCCACATTGGCCAGGCTGGTCTTGAACTCCTGACCTCGTGATCCACCCGCCTTGGCCTCCCAAAGTGCTGGGATTACAGGCGTGAGCCACCGCGCCTGGCCGCCCTGAATTCTTTCTTGTGTGGGATCCAAGAACCCTCTCTCTCGGGGGCTAGATCCTCACCCCTTTCCTGTAACACAAGCACCTTTGGTTGGTGCTTTGAAGGAAATATGAGATGGGGCAGGAAGGGGTTATAACAAGTGACTTCTAAGCTTTCTGTCATTTCTTCACCTCCTTTCCCTGTCTTCTCAGATACTGTGTAAGCTTTTATTTATTTATTTATTTATTTATTTATTTAGAGACGGAGCCTCGCTCTGTCGCCCAGGCTGGAGTGCAGTGGTGCGATCTCGACTGACTGCAACCTCCACCTCCCGGGTTCAAGTGATCCTCCTGCCTCAGCCTCCCAAGTAGCTGGGATTGCAGGCGTGACCCACCACACCTGTCTGCTACTGTGTAAGCTTTCTAGAAGGCCAAAATATGCCTCCCCAGATAAGACTGTGGGAAATCAGTATATGCCACTCCAAAATACATTTCACCCCAAAATGTATTTATTTGACATATTTTGAAATGATCCTGCAAAACTGTCTCTTGGCTGGGCGCAGAGGCGCACGCCTGTAATCCCAGCACTTTGGGAGGCTGAGGCAGCAGGATCCCTTGAATCCAGCAGTTTGAGGCTAGCCTGGGCAACACAGTGAGACAAACATAGTGAGACCCCATCTCTTAAAAAAAAAATGCAGGCCGGGCACGGTGGCTCATGCCTGTAATCCCAGCACTTTGAGAGGCCGAGGCGGGTAGATGACGAGGTCAGGAGATCGAGACCATCCTGGGCAACATGGTGAAACCCCGTCTCTACTAAAAATACAAAATTCGCCGGGCGTGGTGGCACATGCCTGTAATCCCAGCTACTCGGGAGGCTGAGCCAGAAGAATCGCTTGAACCCGGGAGGCTGAGGTTGCAGTGAGCTGAGATCGCGCCATTGTACTCCAGCCTGGGCAAGAAGAGCAAAACTCTGTCTCAAAATAAATAAATAAATAAATAAATAAATAAATAAATAAATAAATAATACAAAAATTAGCCAGGCATGGTGGCGTGTTCCTGTTATCCCAGCTACTTAAGAGGCTGAGGCAGGAGAATCGCTTGAACCTGGGAGGCAGAGGTTGCAATGAGCCGAGATCGTGCCACTGCACTCCAGTCTGGACAACAAGGGCGAGACTCTGTCACACACAAGAAAACTCACAAACACATATGTGTGCACACAGATACACACGGGCACAAAAATGTACACACATAAACACATGTACACAGTACCCGTGTGTGCACAGGCATGCATGTAGTCGTGCAAATGTGCAAACAGATATGGCTACACACAGGCATGCACACATATAGACCCACGTACACACACACACACGGATATTTGTGCACACAATGCACACATGTACAAGCACACTCTGACATGCATGCGTGTGCAAAGGCACATTTGCACACACACACATATGCACACTCACCACCACTTTCCCTCCAGAAGCAGCTCCTGCTGTGAGCACCAGGCTCCAGAAGGGTCAAACATCCTTCATTACCCGCAACCCAGTTTCACAGCCAGTCCCCGCTGCCTGACTCTCGTTTCTCCTCCAGCAGGCACCTCTGTCCTGCGTTTGGGAGCTGTGTTCCCAATGGTCCTCCTTTGGCTCACGCTGCTCCTGATTGCCATGCCCTGTCTCCTGCAAACAAAGGAGGGTAAGAGCTGGAGAAAAAATCCACTTGCCACTTGGGGAGGGGAGTGGGGGGACAGACACACAATGTCAGCATGCCATCCTTCAGGGAAACTTTTCATGATGAGCTCATGGCAGAGTCTCGTGCCGTGGTCAGGAATGACTCAGAGACATCCCTGTACCCGTCGCCAAGTTCCCTGTAATGCAGCATCTTGCAAAACAGTAATACGACCTCACAGGCAAGGACCTGATCGTGACACAGACGCCATGTGAGGTGTTTTGATGAAACTCACACGCGGGGATCAACAGCGCCAATTACAATTTCCAGTTTCCTTCATTGTTGA
>NW_026652291.1:57029478-57046206 GCF_009828535.3 Hylobates moloch
GCTACCTGACCTGGACGTATACAGTGAGTACACCCAAGGCCTATGGCTACCCGGATGTAACCAGTGGGTACGCCCAGGCCCGCAGCCACCTGGATGTATCCAGTGGGTACACTCAGGCCCACGGCTACCCGGATGTAACCAGTGGGTACGCCCAGGCCCACAGCTACCCAGATGTAACTGGTGGATATGCCCAGGCCCACAGCCACCTGGATGTATCCAGTGGGTACACCCAGGCCCACGGCTACCCAGATGTAACCAGTGGGTACACCTGGGTCCACAGCTACCTGGATGTATCCAGTGAGTACACTTATCAGCAAAGCTAGACCTGCTAGACTGGGCCTTCAAGGTAGAACTTCCCAAACTTTGCCCCATATAATACACACAGAAAATGGTAGTATCTGTTCAGCTCCTTGAGGTAAACAGAAAGGGTGATGTGGCCAGTAGCGGCCAAACCAGGAGGTAAACAGAAAGGGTGATGTGGTCAGTAGCGGCCAAACCAGGAGAACCAGCTCTCAAACACACCTGAAGCCTTTGTGGGTCCTGTCGGGAAACTGCTGAGGCCCACGAGCAGCACAGATGCCTGTCACTCCCCAGCCCTAGTGCCCTCTTCTCAGGGCAGCCTTGCCTCTTCCCGCACTAAGCCCTCCTCTTTCTTGAGGAGAAGTAGAAAAAAAACTCCCTTATTTTCTGGGCAGAATTGGAAAGACTATTACGTGAATAGCTCACTCCTAATCTTTTTCTTTTGATCTTTTTTCTTCCATTTTTTCACATTCATTCTCTGTTTTACTTTTATTGAACAATTGTTCTTCTGTGTTTCTTTTATTATCCCATTAACAGAAATACCTTGGCGCTCTGTCTGTGAAAAATAAACTCAAAGGTTTTCATTGTTTCTGTGGGTTTTCTTTTTAATCTCCCATGGTTGTAAAATACTGTTCTTCTAAAATGAAGTAGAATCTAGTGGTTATAGAATTATATCTTTCACGTTTGCCCTTTTGGGAGCAAAATGCTGATATCCTCGGGTGAGAGCTGTTGGAGACAGCAAATCAGTGTCACTGTGTGCACAGCCGAGGGGCTCTTCCCACCCACAGCCTGCAAAGAGACTGACAAGGTGTGTAGCAAGCTGTACATGTGTTTTGGTGAACTAGGGATCCCTTCCTTGAGTCTTGCCCTCGGCTCATATTTGTCTTTCATTTTGGAAATTAGGAAACCAATATTGCTTCAAGCAGTGGAAATAACAGTGAATGCTCAAGTCAGAAGATGAATCTTGATTGGTTAGAATTATTTGAAGCCTATCTTGCAATCGTGAGCCGGGACGTTCTGGAGCAGGGATCCACAAGCTTTTTCTGCGAAGGGCCTAATGGTAGATACTTTTGGCTTTGAAGGATGTGGCCTACTCAGCATTGCTGTAGTAACCTAAAAGCAGCCACAATTCTCAGCACATGTGAGTGGCTGTGCTCCAATAAAACTTTATTTACAAACACAGGGTGCAGGCTGAATTTGGCCCCCAGGTTGTGGTTCGCCAGTCTCCATTCCAGCGAGAGACTTAGGAATGAGAATAAAGTTTTCTCGTCTGTTAAAATGGAGCTAACCAAGCCCAGATCATAGGATTCTCATGAGGGTCAGGTTGGAAATGTAAGTGAAAGTGCCGCCTAAACTGATAGCATGGTAGTCAGTGAGTGAACAAACAAATCGATGATTGTGATCATGTTGTCTGCTTTGTAGTAAGAGGTGTTTTGCAGAATGAATTTTTTAATTAAAATACTCTTAAAGGAAAATGTGCTTTAAAAAAATCGATATTGATTTGCTCATTTAGCAAGTGGCTATTGAGCATCTGTGTTGGGCACTCTGGATGAGGCTTTGGGGACATGGCTGTGAGGAAGAGAGGTGAGGTTCTTTTGCTTCCAGGACAGAGGGTCTGCAGGGAGGAGAAAGGCAGTGAAGGATGAGATGACTCCAGCCAGCCCAGGGGTGCTGCAGGTAAGGGGAGCAGGTGCAGTGGCATGGTGAGCCGGGGGCCTCCTCCAGACAGTGTGGCTGGGGGGGCTTCTCTAGGAGAGATTTAGAAGGAGCAGGAGTGTGAACTCTTGGGGGACATGCACGTTGCATGGGCTGGAGGGGACAGCAGGTGCCTTGGAGGAACAAGCTCGGCATGTGTGCAGGTGAAGGGAGGTGGATAGGATGGGGCTCAGTGACAAGCAGGGTGGCCATGATGGGCTGGAGAGTGGAGGGATAGGCAGGGGCAGAGGCCGAGAACAGGAGGAGCCTCGGGAGCTGCGAGCAAGCAGAGAAGGGACATGAAGCTCTTTGTAGCTTTCAAAGGGCAGTCCAAGACTGACTGCCTCAGGAACCCTGACACAGGCACAGAAGTGTTGAGACCTGTTAGGGGGCCCTGCAGCATCTGGCAAGACCCTGGACTCAGGTGGTTGCATGCGAGGTGGAGAGACAGGGTCAGCTTCAGGAAGAGCCCTGGCAGTGAAGTTTCTGTGACTTGCCGTGGTCCATGAGATTCTCAGCAGGTGCAGGAAGAGGTGGCGGCTGTGCCCTGGGTTCTGTGAGGTCTATTCACTTCTTTCCTTGAGGGGTATCAGCCCAGGGTCCCTCACAGAAGACTTGAGAGACACAGATCACTGTCGTACAGGGGGTTCCGGTTAATCGTTATTGGGTAGCACCGAGTCAGGCGAGCCTTCGCTGAAGCCATCAGGAACTCCTCCTGTCTTTCTTCGGTCTGACTCAGGGCTGCTGGGGGCCCTGACCATCCCCCACGAACAAGAAGAAACCCAGCGCTTGGGGCTCATGACATCTCCCAGAAATGTATCTTTATGGAGGTCTTTGAAACCTCCATAACTCTCAGAACAGATCCTAGAAAGGATCCTAGAAAGTGTTATCTTGTGGATGACATTTTATGTTCAATAATTAGCTTGTTTTTGTTTTTGTTTTTGAGATAAGGTCTCACTCTGTCACCCAGGCTGTAGTACAGTGGCATGATCATCACTCATTGCAGCCTCGGCATCCTGGGCTCAAGCGATCCTCCTGCCTCCCCCCGTCAAGTACGTGGGACTATAGGCGTGCACCACCATGCCTGGCTAATTTTTCATTTTTGGTAGAGACAGGGATCTCACTGTGTTGTCTAGGCTAGTCTCAAATTCCTGAGCTCAAGCAATCCTCTTGCCTCAGCCTCCCGAAGTGCTAGGAATATAGGTGTGGGCTACCTTTCATTTAAAGAGCAAAAGCAATCTTTTGGCTGATCTAAATAAATGCCTCTCCTCTCTTTAACGTTCATCTAAAACTTTTCTTCTTGGGTCCCTGCACGTTCCTACTTCTGTATCTATTACACCGTGACGCAGTATTTTTTTTCTCTCCAGGTTGTAAACAAAGATAGGCAACTCCTGGGAGAGGAACAGTGGAGGGCTGCCATCCCTCCTGAACAGTGTTCCTTTTGTATTGCTACAGTTACCTCTGTGATTGGCTCTCTAAAGCCCATGCAGGATACTCCACCAGGCTGGTGTGAGCCTCTCAGGGGAACGAGGCCCTGACCATTTCATTCACTCCTCTTCTCAGATATCGCTCCAGTGTTCACCCAGCAGCCAGCAGACACCACAGTTACTGACGGGATGACAGCCATTCTAAGGTGTGAGGTGTCCGGGTCTCCCAAACCTGCCATCACCTGGAAAAGAGGTGGGTAGCGTCCACCGCCCACAACAGCATGGCCCATGTAGAACATAACCTGTCAGGCCAGTGCTAGCTTCTTAGTCACTCTCTTTATTCATTTATGCATTCACTCAATGAAGATTAAATAACTCTTATGGCAGCAGTCCCCAACCTTTTTGGCAACAGGGACCTGTTTCTTGGAAGAGAATTTCTCCATGCTCTCCAATAGGGGCTGATTGTCTCAGGATGAAACTGTTCCATCTCAGATCATTAGATTCTTCTAGGGAGTGTGCAGCCTAGATCCTTGGCTTGCACAGTTCACTGGAGGGTGTGCATTCCTATGAGAATCTAATGCCGCTGCTGAGCTGACAGGAGGGGGAGCTCAGGCGGTCATGCTCGGTGGCCACTGCTCACCTCCTGCCACACAGCCCAGTTCCAAACAGGTCTGCAACCCAGGGCTTAGGGACCCCTGATTTACAGAATGCCTACCAAGTGCAAGATACCATGGGCACAAGGATAAATAGGACAGACAAGATCCCTGCCTTCTAGAGTGGGAAACACACATTAGAAAAGGATTGTGCAAATGTCACTTTTCTCTACCCACGCTCTTCAGAGAGTGCCTCAGGCTTTCTCAGGCTTCCTCGGGCCTTACCGTGTCGAGCATTGGATGTGAAGTCACTCTGCTAGCCACTCACTTTTCCCACTGTTAAGTGGAGCTCTTCCTTAGGACATTCTGAATTAAGGATCACGGCCTTTGTTTTGTTGAAGAAAGATGCTTCCAGGGCCACATTGTTCCATGCCTTCCCCAGTCAACCTGGGATGCTTCAGCCCACTGCGGGTTCATTCAGTTCCTGGGAAGGCTGCCTTTGCAGTTCCCATAGCCCCTTCCACGAGGGCCACCGAAGGAACAGCACACACAGTCCATCCTGAACAAGTCTGTGCTGAGCCTTGTTGATTCACACGGATGAGTTCCTCATACTTGCTGGGCTGTATCAAGCCGACATGTCAAAAGCGTTATCTTTCTCTTCCTGCTGGAAAGCCACGTGGCAGCTTCTCAAGTCTCAGAGGTACAATCCCTGCACTCAGACACGGCTCCTAAAGATCTGGGACACTGCAGATCAATAACAGGGCTGGGCTCTTATTTTCTCTTGTTTTCCTGCCTAATTTTGAACATAATAGCTTTATATAAAAATGTTTCAAATACATGCGGATATAAAGAAAATTAAAAACCGATCACCCAAAAATAGCAACCACGTTCATGAATCATAATTTGTTTAACCAAATCTCTCAATATTGAGCAAGTAAGATGTTCTGGTTTTTGTTATTCTAAACAGTGCTAGCAGATACTGCTTCAGTTATTTCTTTTCATACAATTTTCACTTTATACTGATTATTTCCTTCAGTTCTTTCTTTGTTGTATTAGTCCACTCTCACAGTGATATAAACACATACCTGAGATTGGGCAATTTACAAAGAAAAGAGGTTGAATTGACTCACAGTTCTGCATAGCTGGGGAGGCCTCAGGAAATCATGGTGGAAGGTGAAGAGGAAGCAGGCACGTCTCACGTGGCTGCAGGAGAGAGAAGGACCAAAGGGGGAAGTGCCAAACACCTTTAAATACATCAGATCTCATGAGAACTCCCTCGCTATCAGGAGAACATAATGGGGGAACCATCCTCAGGATCCAGTCACCTCCCACCGGATTCTTCCCCTGACATGTGGGGATTGCAATTCGAGACGAGACTTGGGTGGGGACACAGAGCCGAACCATATTACTTGCTTATGGCTCTAACCACTATCTTCATTTCCTTCAAGTGTTACGACTAACATGCCTCTTTTCTCTACTGTTCTTTAGAAAACCACATTCTGGCCAGTGGCTCTGTCCGGATTCCTAGGTTCATGCTTCTTGAGTCGGGGGGTCTACAGATCGTGCCCGTCTTCACCCAGGATGCTGGCAACTGCACCTGCTATGCGGCCAACACAGAGGGCTCCCTGAACGCATCGGCCACGCTCACCATGTGGAGTAAGGAGCAGCCCTCACACGTCAGCCTTCTATTAGCCGTGGTTTAATCATCGTGTCATCATGTGCTTTGGGGATGTCAGCATGCCCCCTTGGGCTTGCTAATTTAATCAAAAGAGAATGATTATTTTTACAACTAATTTATAGAAATCTGTTGAAATTAAATTTTCAGTGTCTAAAAGAATAACTAGAAAATGTATTCAGAGATTAACGGGGGCATTGCAGGAGAGATAAAAGATTGACTTCGTAAAGTCAGTGGAGATATTACACAAAACTAGCTCAAATCACAAAATTGATATGTTAATTTTATAAGCATTTTATAAGAAAATTAAGAATTAAAATCCTAAAGAAGAAATATTTTGCTATACAATTATTAGGAACAACTAAAACCGTTGTAATATATTAACTATCAATGTTTTTTGTATATTAGGAGTGAGCTAAAAGAAAATCTTTGGCTTTTGCAGTTTTTTTTAATCAAGACACGTTTCGGAAATGCACAGTAGTTTTCTGGAGCTTACGGATTGGACCACATGGCCCCCCATTGCCACCTTTTAGCTTCAATTGCCAAAATATTTTCTCTTCTCTGTTTTCAGGCTGTACTAATAAAAACTCATTATTCAAAAAGCAAAAGAATGCTCACTCACAGATTTTTACAAAGCTATTTACATGAGAAAGTTGTAACTTGCTTGAGGGAGTAATTTGTTGAAATGCTATTCTTCCAGAAAAAGTAAATCATTGTGCTTTATTTCATATTTGTTTAGCAGTTTCTATCATATAGTTGGTGTCCACTTTAAATAACGACTCTTTAAAATGATCATGAGTTTAAAGGAAATTAATCCAAGTTCCCACTATACTGTCAAGTACTAAAAAGGAGCTTTTGTTTCATTTGGTGGATGATTCTGTCAACCACTTCATTCATTACATGTCCCTAAATAGTAACCATACATTTAACCCATTTATGCCTGAGGTTGCAGTTTTTTGAACTTTTGCAATCAGAACTTGGCAATGACCTTGAGCAGTAGGATATTAAAAAGGTTATTGAAAAGTGGTATCTGAATCGCTGTAGATCATTCACCAGAAAATATTGTGGATCTGCTGAGATTCAACATTATAACGACACTAGCCTGACAGGGATAACACTTCGGTGGCTTTACAGAACATTTTCACACACACTGCCCACTTGAATCTGTGCAACTGTTAGTGATGTTAGCATTCCCTTCCATAGCCAGGAAGACTATGATGCAGAGATGATTTTCTGGACTCACCATTAGCAGAGGTCAGTCTTGGCCTCGAACTTAGCCTTGTGACTCCCAAGTTCTCACTCTGTTCCTGGAAGCAGAGCAGGTACCCCTTAGAGGTATGGGTGCTACAGTGACCCATCGCACAGGCAAGCTGCGGGTCCCCACCCCGTACTGGCTTGGGGGAGGTGGGCAAGTCACTGCATCTCTGAGCGTCCGTCTTCCTTCCTGAAAACAGAGTAGTAATATTCAGCTCTCACAAGAGTGTCTTGAGGAATAAACACAGCAACTTAAACAAAAGCACTTGGCAGACTCACAAAGTGCCATGGAGATGCTAGAAATGACTAGAATGATGGTCATCTAGGGAGAGAATCTAGTTTTTATTTTAGAGCCTAGAACCTCATCCACACCTGCGTGGGATGGTCCGCGTTCATTTACTTCTGTGGTGTTTGAGGTTAAAGGTGATTTAGGAGGGGCGGGTGGGTTGACAGACTTTGCTGCAATGGTTGACTTATTTGATTGATTTTAACTACCCTAGCATTGCTGAGAGCGATCCATTTTCACTCATTTTGCCAAGATGAGAGAAAACTCAGAGGTTGTGATATCAGATGACCAGGGCATTATCCCCCCCGAGGGCAGAAACTCTCAAACTTGTCATTTCGTCTGACTTGTGACTTGTGTTTTTTCAGATCGGACGTCCATCATCCACCCTCCTGAGGACCACGTGATTAAGGGGACCACGGCTACGCTGCACTGTGGAGCCACGCATGACCGCCGGGTTTCACTCTGGTCAGCACAATCAGTTAACAATGCTTTGGGGCTTGTTGATATTCTGTGAGTTTCTGAAGTGAAGTTGAGATGAGGAGGAAGAATTGGGGGAACTTTGATTTCAGCGGCAGGTCCCTGATGACGGCATCTTCTGGTTGTGGGCACCGTCATTAATCATGCAAATCCCATTTTCCATTCCAGCCTTACGTATTATTTACAGTGAGCTGTGTTCCACTTCATGACTTTAATGCTGCTTTTCATGATTTTTCCTGTCAAGGTTAATACACTCTCTGTAAAACGTACTTGTCAGAGGCTGATACTCAGAGAAAAATCCAGGGGGATCGACTAGGATTCAGCAGTGTTTACACGGGGGCTGTGTCCCTCCCGGGAGAGTTCTTTACTCTCGGGATAGTTTCATCATGAAATGGCGGGGGGCGGGGTGAGGGAGGCCTGTGCATGGGACATCGTCAGCCACAGCCCCCAGTGCACTCATGGGAAGGTACATGCCAAGGAGGAGACCAGACCTGAAGGTTCTCTGTTTTGAGATGGAGCCTTGCTCCGTCGCCGGAGCTGGAGTACAGTGGTGTTATCTCGGCTCACTGCAAGCTCCACCTCCCGGGTTCACACCATCCTTCTGCCTCAGCTCCCGAGTAGCTGGGACTACTGGCACCCGCCACCACGCCCGGCTAATTTTTTGTATTTTTAGTAGAGACGGGGTTTCACCATGTTAGCCAGGATGGTCTCAATCTCCTGACCTTGTGATCCGCCCATCTCGACCTCCCAAAGTGCTGGGATTACAGGCGTGAGCCACCGCGCCCGGTCGAGGGTTCTCTAAAGGAATGCCAACATCCAGTCTTTGTTTGAATTCAGGCCAGGAAAGTAACTGCAAAATATGAGACTCCAGAGGAAGTTGTGGCAGCAGACAGGTGGGCGTCAATGGGGAGCTGTTCCCTGAAGAGCAGCTATCTTCAGGATAGTTTTAAATTTTTGGAATCAGCCTTGAAAACCAAAAAAAAAAAATTCAGTCATCAGAGTATTTGCATTCTGGCCTTAGCCCAGAAGGGGCACAGTGCATGAGTCGAATGGGCAGACTACTCAAGATGCCCTGCTGCTTTCTGGGGCCTCTCACCCCGAGCAGAGGGGACGGCTGTGGGTGCACAGTCAGCAGCGGGACGCGGAGACTTGGCTGTTCTCTTCTCGCTTCTTGAGCGGGTGTTTGGCCAATTGTAAATTTCCATGTCTCCACCCGACTCCCTGGGGTTTCCCAGGGCTCAGAATCCAAATTAGGTTTAGGTACGAGGGTGTTGAATGCAAAACAAAACAAAAACCAGCAAGTGAAAGCCGACCTAGAACCCCCCTGGTGGCCATCCTGGAGACAGTCGTCAGGCCTGTGAAAGAGCTCTTTTCTAAATGATTTGGAGTATGACTTCAAAGAAGTCTGCTTTTCTGCTACTCTGACAGCTCAAAAAGAACCCCCTCGGATCTCTGTGGTTTCCTTGTAGCTTGTTATGTGCGATTAAATTGGAGGCCCCTTCCTGATATGGAACTGGGTTACTTGCTCTCGGGGTGCCCCTCATCCCAGGGTTGCTCTGTCCTGAGGAGCATCAGGCTGTAAGTGACCAGCCAGCCGCATGTGATGCCCCAGCGTGAGCAGTGTATCCGTCTCCCTCTTGTGGAATCAGCCCTGTTCTATCTCAGGGTAATTGCTGATAAATGGTAGTTTGTAAATGTCTGTGCTTATGAATATGAAGGCTTTAAAGAACTGGGCACATTTGGAAAATCCAATCAAATTTTTGTGGAAAAGAAAAACAGCACTTCCATTCCATATAGCAATGAGTGCTGCCCCTGCCCGTGGTCATCTAAAGACTGGGCAGGCTCTCAGTTGATGCTGTATTTGAAAAAGAAAAATGTGCTCAAATTGCTACAGATAGATTAAATGAGAAAGAAATGCAATTTTAAGGACCATCTGCAAGAATGGTCAAATTTTAAGAAAATATGTTTTTGAAGGGTGATTTTTTTTTTCATGAGTTGGGCAATTCCAATTTGCAGATTTTTTTAAACAGTCGTTGCCTCCTATCCAGACAATACTCTTGTCCTCCAGGAGCATTTACTGGGGCAGGAATGTTGGGTGCAGTTTTCATAGGTGACAGGTGTGCCCGTGGTTCTACAGACTTCTCATCTCTAAAACACAAGGTCAGACAGGCAGGGCCAGTCATTTTCATTGCCCTGTTTTTAATGTCAGCATCTGTTTTTGTATTATGACCAAGATATGTGGTTGTTTTTCTTTTCTTTATTATTTTTTGGTTTAATTCACTTGCCATAAAATTTACTCTTTCAGGCCAAGTGTGGTGACTCAGGCCTGTAATCCCAGCACTTTGGGAGGCCAAGGCAGGCAGATCACTTGAGGCCAGGAGTTCGAGACTAGCCTGGGCCACATGGCAAAACCTCATCTCTATTAAAAATACAAAAAAATTAGCCAAGCATGGTGGCATACACCTTTGGTCCCAGCTACTCAGGAGGCTGAGGCACAAGAATTGCTTGAACCCAGGAGGTGGAGGCTGCAGTGAGCCAAGATCGTGCCACTGCACTCCAGCCTGGGCCACACAGCAGGACTCTTGTCTCAAAAAGAAAAGTCACTCTTTTAAAGAGCGCAATTCAGTGGTTTTTAAAGTCCATTCACAAGATTGTTAGTTGCTTGTTTTTTAAGAGACAGGGAAGGACCAGGGTTTCTGTCCCTGTGAGGTTTGTAACTCAAGACCCTTTGCTTGGCCCACAGCTACGTTTGGAGGAAGGACAACGTGGCCCTGACTCCATCGAGCATATCTAGGATCGTGGTGGAAAAGGACGGGTCCCTTCTCATCAGCCAGACGTGGTCGGGCGACATCGGTGACTACACCTGCGAGATTGTTTCTGAAGGAGGGAACGATTCTAGGATGGCCCAGCCGGAAGTGACGTGAGTACTGAGATGTTTGGTATTAGCCAGTCCCCAGTTATCTCCGTTACTGTGCCCCGTTAGTGACTGCCACTTCACACGTGTCACGCCCGTCTTGTGTCCCAAGTCAGCGGTCAGAGGCCAGTACATCATGCTACATAGCTACATATATGGACAAGGTCTGTTTGTGGTTTCTTTAAACTTCGGAATTGAGAAGTTTCGTTTTTGGTGTAGATAGTGTGATCGTTGGTTTTTATTCCCGTTGATCCTTTTTGTCATATTTTTCCCATGGACACCTTATCCTGATAGGCCCTGTTTACCACTCTGCACTTAAGTAGCAAGTTCTTTTTTCCACATAATACTTGAGAGCCTCCAGTCCGTGAGAGATGCTGGGGTGGGACCGCTGAGGCGAGGTGGTTCCTGTGAAAGCCACCTAGACTTGGGGTTTCAGTGAGTCCCAGCTGCCTCTCTGTGGGTAGAGACTTTTCCGTTAAGTCTTGTGAAATGCTGAAAACAGAAAGCAACTGCGCGTTACTTCCAATCTGGACCTTCCTGGGGGGTCCAAAGAGCCCAGGCGGGAACCCGTCAGTCTCTTCCGTCTCTGCTCTCTCTCTCCCTCCACTCCCCTTTCTATTCATGGAGCAGGAAACCGAAATAGCTGCTGACACATTTTATTTTTCTGACATGTGTTTATTTGCTTTTTAAAAGTTGTGCCCTCTCAATATTCCTTGAGTGCATGAGTACAAAAATAAAACCTGAAAATAAAGAACCCCAACCAAGCACTTGTCAGGGCAGTGGCCGGCTCTGGGGACACACCCAGCCCATCCATTCCTGGCCACAGTTTGATGTGCTGGGCTGTTCCACAAAGGCAGTCTTGAGAGATTTTTCCTCATTGGACCCTGCCCCTTTTGATCCAGGAAAGATTCTGTATACAAAATCATTCCCCAAAATAGAGTTTGAACACTGAGTATAGGAGCCATGTCTCACTGATCCCTGAATCCCAAGACTCCAGCTGAGGGGATTAAAAATGAAAAGAATGCTTGCTAAGTGCCAAGCATGTGGCTTCTGTGTCTGCCACACACATGCGGAAATGAGTGAACTCACAAACAAGCTTTTCTCTAGCCCCTATTTGTGGATGTAAAAGGTTCACAATGTATAGCAGCCAGTTTGGAAAGCCCTGTGGTGTCATCAGTTCCTGAAAAAAATCCCATCCCAACTCCTGTTCTGTCTCCTTCCAGAATGACACTTTGTTCTCTTTAGACAGCAGAGGTCATTCTGGTTAGGAAGCGGCAGGAGTCCCTGTGGCTTTACAGAATCAGCCGTCGGCAGCGGGGTGGGGGTCCTAGTGCTGCAAATGTGAGGGTGTCACACAGAGGGTCCTCCAGAGAATCACTGGGGGTCCTGGGGCTGCGGCTGTGAGGCTGCCACACAGAGGGTCCTCCAGAGAATCACTGGGGGTCCTGGCCCTGAGGCTGCGAGACTGTCACACAGAGGGTCCTCCAGCTTTTGTGTACGCATGGGGCAGCCAGGTCTCCCCCAGCCTCTGCCTTCAGGCATTGGAGCCTACAACCCTGGGCTCGCTCTTTCTGCCCTTCATGAGCCCCAGCCATCCACTGCCTCTGCGGCTGGGTGCCCGTCATCCATGGGCTTCCCCAAAGGTCTCCTGATCATGACCCCTTAGCATTCAACCACAGTAGCACTTCCTGCCTTTCAGTTACCAGGATGCTGCCTGCAGTTCTTCCCTGCGCACAGCTGATCCTCCTAGCAGCACTGATTACGCTGCAGAGGACGAGCATATCTTCGTGGCTCCCTCTCCTCCTGGAACAGAAGCACCTTAGTGGCACTGTTTTGAATTTAGACTGCCTGATTTAGTGTTTGGTATATAACAAGTGTTCAATAAATATATGTTGATTGGTTGTCGCCTGCATGCATGCATGAAGGAATGAATGAATGTGTGTATGCCTCAGCGGCCCATTGGCGGGCCTCCTGTTCCCCACTCGTACCTTGATGCTCACATGCCCTGGTTTCCCCACCATGGGTAAACAAGTAAGCTCAGGTCATTCTACCAAAACCCAGACAGCGAGTACCCAAAGCGCTCGTCCAGCCCTGCTCCTGCCTCTTTCCTCCTTCTTTTCGGGTCTCAGATGGAGGATTTTTTTTTTTTTCATTTTGATAATATAGGAGGATATGGCCAGTGAGTTCCTAGGAGCTGTTGAGTATGCTGTGCACATTTTTAAAGCTACCTTTGAGAACCTTAGATCATCCATCGTTGGTATCAAATAAATAAGTGTTAGCAGTTCATAAAGACTGTCAGCAGAAGCCAAATTGCATACTTCCAATATAGCCCGTTCTTTTTATTCTGCACAATTTTATGTTTTACTGATTTACGTATCTTCCCTACTATTTTCTTATTTTATTTCCTCTAAGTAAAATACATTTTTTAGCAAATGTTGCTGTATGTATAAAACAATAGGCTTTCTGTAATGGTAAGACATCTCATCTCTAAATATAGAAATCTGCAAATTTGTGATTCAAACTAATTTAAGTACAAACTGGTTACAGAACTGATTTGGAAGACAGTTGTTCCTTGTGAATTGTTAGTGTCATGCAGGCTCCTCTATCCTGGATGAATTGGGAAAGGTGTTCCTTCATGGGGTGTCTCTAGATCCAACAGGGCTTGAGTCTACAACAATAATGGCAATAGAATGATAATAATAATAACCCGTGATTGCAGGGCATTCTGTCCTTCTTGGGTAACTTTCAAACTGAGCTCTGTAATGTTTCTATCATTTACTCAGATAAAAAAAAAAAGAGAGAGAGAAAAATCTAATATTGCCGAAGAGAAGGACTGAGAGGTAGTACTTACGACTAAACAATGTCCTTCAGAGGAGCCTGAAAGCCTGTTTTCTCCTTGCCTCTCCACTTTAGTTAAAAGCTGCTTTGTTAAATACAGAAATTAGGAGCATTAGAAGTGAGCCTTTCAAAAATAGACCAACTGTTGGCCTCTTCTCACGTCTGTTTGCCCCGTGTTTTACACTTAGCACTAAGCTTCGCCTCATTAAGGCTGAGTGGAGGGGTGGCCCCCGCACCCATGTCACACCCACAGCAGTGGGGCCAACAGGAGCAAGGGGGGATGCACAGGAGGTCTTGCCTGCCTTTCACTACTTGTGTGACTTTGGACAAATCACCTCACTTCTCAGCTTCTGCCTCTCACCTTGTAGACTGGGCATGGTATCATTCATCTCAAAGGATGGCTGTGAGGGCGGCACCCACCCGGGTTTGTAAGATCCTGGTGTGGAAGCCAGCTGGGGAGGGTTGCTCAAAGTCCTAGCTCTTCATGCTTTCTTGCGATGTTATACTAGAATGCTGTTCCCCCCTTTCCTAACAGCACCCTGCCTCCTGGGGCTGGGAACTTTCTAGCCCTTTACCCTGCATTATTCTGACCACATTCTATGACCTCCTGACACTAGACTCGAGAATGTGTCTGTTTGCTGTTGAGCCCTCAATGCCTGGATCAGTGCCATGTATAGAGCAGGAACCTAATGAATGTCTGGGTAAGCCTCACTCCACCTACTGAGCTGAAATGAGACGGTGTCTTTTGCCCTACTGAGGAGGACCAATTTAGGAGGGCTCTGCCTTCATCCTCCTGCTGAGAGAAGAGGCTTCTAAACTCTTCTCTTACGATGGTTCCATGAGGCAGCCTGTAAATTAACAACACAAGTCATCAATAAATGCTGGTCACCCCTTGTTTTAGTAGTGTCTTTCCTCTCGTTTTCCAGTGCCATGGGGACAGGAGCCGGTTTCCGGCATGACTTCATATTCCCCAAAGCATCTTCCTGTATTGAGCACACCAGAGGGACAGGCTCCTAAGGCCTTACGGATTAGTTGTCAAATCATTTAAAGACCCAATTAGCATTTCATTTCTCCTCCTGAAATCAGAGACTAATTCTCATGAGCCTGGAGTACAGAGAAAACCCAATTTACGGAGCTGACTTGGAGACCCTGAGGCATTGGGTGAGGTTTCTTTCTATAAAACCACTTTTGACAGAGCCCTCATAAGGAGTGAAGAGTTTAATACTGTTTCCCCCAGAGTTATCAAGCCCCGTCATCTTCATCAGAGTGAAGTCAAAGAAGATGGGTTTGACCAAGTCATCATTTGTGCATTAAAGGGCCAATGCTTTTTATGTAGGAGAAAAGTACTTATCTGATCCTTTTCTGCCAGAGCAATTCCCCCCTACAGCCACAATTTCACCAATTGCTTTCTTTCAAGTCTTTTTCAAAACTGTTTTTCTCACACACACCTCGCTTCATCTCTGTCCCGTACAGCTGGGTTTCCGTTACTGTTGTTAATTTCGGATATTCCTGAGGTGTCCTGTGCCTGATGGTGGTTTTCCCCCTATTCTCTTTAAATTACAAAGTGACTCAGCACTGGGCTTTGCTTCCATTGTTCTCTGGGACCTCTTCCATTTATCAGCCTGTGTGCTTATCACTGTGAGTCACTCTACTGATCATTTATCTCTTTTCAAAGTTGGCAGAGTAATGCTTCGACGCAATCTATACCCATTAGGTAAGATTTTCTGAAATGGATTCAGAATATATTAAAGCCTCATTTATCTGTTATTGATGGGTTACTCAAGGATCTCACAAAACTTCATTTTCTAAATAACCAAAACTTACTATTTAAAGAAATAGTGGCTGGCCGCAGAGGTTCACGCCTGTAATCGCAGCACTTTGGGAGGCTAAGGTGGGTGGATCACGAGGTCAGGATTTCAAGACCAGCCTGGCCAAGATGGTGAAACCCCGTCTCTACTAAAAATACAAAAATGAGCCAGGCGTAGTGGTGGGCGCCTGTAATCCCAGCTACTCAGAAGGATGAGACAGAGAATTGCTAGAACTCAGGAGGCGGAGGTTGCAGTGAGCCGAAATTGCACCAGTGCACTCCAGCCTGGGCTACAGAGCAAGACTCTGTGTCAAAAAAAAAAAAAAAAAATTATATTTCCAGAATAAGGCATGCCATCTTTTATTGCATGTCTCAGTTATTGCACGTTTGTTTTTGTTTTTTACAAACTTGAGGTTTGCAGCAACCCTGTGTTAGGCAATTCTATTGATGCAATTTTTCCAATGGCATCTGCTCACTTAGTGTCTCTGGTCACATTTGGGGAATTCTCACAATGTTTCAGACTTTGTCACTATGATTGTGTCTGTGATGGCGCTCCCTGATCAGTGATCTTGAATGTTACTATTGTAATTGTTTTGGGACACCATGAGCCATGCCCATGTTAAAATGGCAAACTTAAGCTATAAATGCCTTGTGTTCTGACTGCTCCACCAACTGGCCACTCCCTGTCTCCCTTTCCTTGGGCCCCTGTACTCCTTGAGACCCACAGTGTGAAATTTGGTCAGTTAATAACCCTGCAAAGGCCTCTGAGTGTCCACGTGAAAGAGAGGGTTGTACATCTCTCACTAGAAAGCAGACTGGAAATGATGAAGCTTAGGAAGGCATATCGAAAGCCAAGACAAGACAAAAGCTAGGCCTCTTGCCCCAGTTAGCCAAGCTGTGAATGCAAAGGGAAAGTTATTGAAGGGCATTTAAAGTGCTCCAGTGAACACACAAATGATAAGAAAGTGAAACAGTCTTATTGCTGATGTGGAGAAAGTTTGAGTGGTCGGAAGAGAAAAATCAAACCAGCCTCAACATTCCCTTAGGCCAAAGCCTAACCCAGAACAAGGCCATAGTTCTCTTCAGTTTTGTGAAGACCGAGAGAGGTGAGGAAGCTGCAGAAGAAAAATTGGAAGCTAGCAGGGGTTGGTTGGTGAGATTTAAGGAAAGATGCCATCCCCATAACATAAAAGTACAAGATAAAGCAGCAGGTGCTGATGGAGAAACTTGGTTAAGTTATTCAGAAGACCTAGCTAGGAACAGTGACAAGGGTGACTACACTAACAAGAAATTTTCAGTGTAGACGAAACAGCCTTTTATGGGAAGAAGATACCATCTAGGACTTTCCTAGCTACAGAGGAGAAGTCAGTGTCTGGTTTCAAAGCTTCAAAGGGCAAGCTGACTCTCTTGTTAGGGGCTAATGGAGCTGGTGACTTTAAGTTGAAGCCAACACTCATTTACC
>NW_026652291.1:57046216-57048168 GCF_009828535.3 Hylobates moloch
CCATCCTGGAAGGATCTCAGGGCCCACCTTGAGTCCCTCCAAGAAGCATAAGCTCAGCTGTGGTCTGAGAGGCACACCATCATGGCAAAAACCGTCCCAGTCACTCAGGAAGCTTCAACGGTCTAGAAGTTCCATCTCACATCAGATACATTCTTTATGATAAACTATCTTACTTGGTTATATCTGTCAGATTTATTCATACTTTCTTTTCAGGTGGGACTCTTTCAACAACTTTGGTTTGGTTTGAGACCAAACTGATTCAGATTGCAATGGGGGAATGGGAAATGGGGCTTGGGAGTAGTAGAATTGATATTTCTATCCTGGCATTTCCGCCTCTAATGGAGATTCAGTTATTGGAGAACTCAAACAGAAATGACAGTTCCACCCAGGTGCCGTGGCTTATGCTTATAATCCCAGCACTTCGAGAGGCTGAGGTGGGAGAATCGCCTGAGGCCAGGAGTTTGAGACCAGCCTGGACAACATAGTGAGGCCCTGTCTATACAAAAAATAAACTTAACAATTCTTTTTCTGATTCAAAACTTAATTCACAATTAAAGAGAAAACAAGACGACATCCTGGGCTCGCATTTATTCATCACGCTAATGTACAATGTAGTTCCAGTCTACATTAGAAATATTAGTATGCTTATAAATGGTGTGCATGGATTAGAGCTGTGTTTCTTAGGGAGCTGAAAGCACAAAACAGCTTAATAAATTTCAAAATGTAATCAGTACATATTTAACATTAAAAATATCAAGTATAATTATGGCTTTGTGTTCTGACCTGTGTGGGTCAGCAGTACCTGATGTCTAAGAGACCAAAAGCTGGTTAGCGGTGAGCCGGGTCACACTCAGCATCCCTTCTCCCCGTCACTGCCTGGCAGCATTCATGGAGGGGCAGCCATCCAGAACAGCCCCGGAACAGGGTCCTGCTCCGGATTCAGGAGATGTGAAGGTTCAGTATGGGGCCCGGGCAGCTCATGGTTTTAGGGTTGTAGACTCAGCCTTGGTAGAAACCATGTAGTAGGACTTTGCACCTTTGTCACCGGTAAGTCCCAGTAAAAACTTTTTTTTTTTTTTACTAGTAACTTTTATGTAAAGAATTTATTCGCTTTAATTGCATTTCCATTTCATAGCCTTGCTGATGTGCTCTTTACCATTTCCATGGGATTTTAGTATTTTCACCACACTTCCTTTTACGTGCTTCCTCCAAATCCCTGTAACTCCAGCAGAAGACATAATGACAATGTAACCTCATGCTGTCAATAAATGCGGCAACTGTGTGGTCTAAGAATACGTGCGGGCATTTTCGTTCATAACTCCAAATGGCTAGTGTTGGAAACATTCCCGTTAAATGTATCGGGCTTTTTCCTGTGTATGTGGCATTTCCATGACCAGCTTCTAGTTGTAAAAAACAAATTGATGACCATGTTTTCTCAGTTAAATAATGTATGCGTAGGCCGGGCACAGTGGCTCACTCCTGTAATCCCAGCACTTTGGGAGGCCGAGGCGGGTGAATCACGAGGTCAGGAGTTCAAGACCACCCTGGCCAAGATGGTGTGAAACCCCATCTCTACTAAAAATTTAGCAGGCGTGGTGGCGGGCACCTGTAATCCCACCTACTAGGGAGACTGAGGCAGAGAATTGCTTGAACCCAGGAGACGGAGGTTGCAGTGAGCCGAGATTGCATCACAGCACTCCAGGCTGGGCGACAGAGGGAGACTTGGTCTCATAAAAAATAAAGAATAATACTGTATGTGTAAACGTATGCGTCCCCTCCCCCTATTTATGTGACAGCGTCAGTACTTGTTTTGGTAGCTAGCATAAGTGTTTCAATGAAATTATGACCAGAAAACAAACGCTGAATAATGAAGCTGGGTTTTGTTTGTCCTTTTTTGGCGGGGGAAGAGAGTTAATATTTGGGTTTGGGGCATATTGTATGTTCTTCATTTC
>NW_026652291.1:57048178-57104677 GCF_009828535.3 Hylobates moloch
TTTTGTTAGAAATTGTTCAAATAATGATGAAAGACACAGGAAAATAGAATGTGGTCATGAAGTTTTCAGGTGAACCTGAGTGGAACGCTAGACACTGCCAGGATGTAAAATGTAATCGATTACAGTTTTGCCCTAAAACAAGCCTGTGTGGATTAGCAAACTCCTTCTATCCATTTTTTGAATTCATCCATTAAGACACAGATGTTGGTTTTTCTAGAAGGGGTCCAAAGACAAATTATGCTATAAATCATCATTCTGAGCACACCAACATTTTCCTTTTTTTCTGGCTTTATTTCTTTATCATTTTTCTTCTTGTAACAGGTATATTTGTGCTGTAATGATTTATTCTGGTTTCAGAACATTACCTTGTAATGAAAGAGAAATATTTCATATTTTAAAAGAAATGGAAAAAACAGTTGGTTATCCACATTTCTAAAACATTAGTAAAAGCTCCTAAATGTTCACTTGGGCTTTGGAAGGTTTTCTACAGTAAGGATTATAAATGAGCACTCTGTTTGCAAGCCCCATTCTTACCTCCTCTTGGGAAATTCTCAATGTGGCATTAAATGACATTGCACAGAAGATGTGTCTCTCAATCCCTATGACTTTCTAGACCTCAGGCTGTACCTGCAGAATAGGATAATGTTCCAGATTCTCCCAGCATTGCCTAAAACACTAAGTAAAAACTGAACAAAATAGATATGTGATGTTCCATTAGGGGTGGGCTTCCTTTGGTTTTTTAAAACCTACAGGAAAGGAAAGGACAGGAAGCTCGTGCTTTAGGGGAAGCCACCGTATACCAGCCTTCGCCATGCTGTGCCACATCCTTACACTCACTGTCTTACTCCATTCATCCCTGGGGGTCACGCAAGATAAGCATCATATCCCTATTGGACAGAGGCAAAAATGGAATCTCAGGTAGCTCACTTTCCCAAGGTGATATAGCCAGACAATGCTGAGAAATGCCAGAGCCGAAACGTAAGTCTGCTCGGCTCCCAAGCCCAGGCTATCATCTGCCCTCACTACAGTTTTATGTTTTTTGTTTTTTGTTTCATTCTGTATATATCAGGCCTGGCGAAAAATGACTTCCAGATTCCCACAGCCGCATGTATGTGGAATAGAAAAGACATGGGTGCGCCTCTCACTCCGCCACCATGGAGGGTGGGTTTGCAGTGGTTTCTGGGCACTTTGGACTACAGTGCACAATGAGAACTCTATTTTGCATTAAAACACACACACAGAGAATCCATGGAACAATAGTGACTCTCCCAGTGTATGATGTACTTTGGTATTTTCTGTTCTATTCCATCTTGTTTCGTTCTTTAAAACAATGCTGCTGTGACCACGGAATTGATTTCCCTATCCATGAGTGTATTCATGACCTACAGTTTGAAAAATCCTGAATTCCAGCAATACAGCAACACTGTTTGGTTTGACTGATTCTTGCCTCCCTTTCAGAAAAAGCCTTCACCAAACAGGATTCATCAGGGTCTGGGCTGTGAAGCCAGTCTTATCCCTCCAACTGTAAAGACAGGCATCTGAGTGAGGGCGTGAGCAGGGCTGCCAGCCGAGGCACAGAGTGGAGGCCTGGGGTGGAGTAGGGCGGGTGAGGTTTAGCATCTGTATCGGTGCAGATCACCTCTGTGCACACAGAGAAGGGGTTCTTGGGATTTAGCCTTCACCTGCCACTAGAGGACGTGTGGAAAAATAAACCAATCTAAGTTGCTGTGAGCATCACCTTATTTTGTGATTCACAGGCCTGTCTTTCCTGCTACCCTAGGAACAGCGTGAGGGCAGGGGCTGTGTCTGATTTGTCTTTTTCGTGTCTGTATCCACATATCCAAGGACAATGCCTGACCTATAAGTAAACAAAGCATAAACAGATGTCTGATTGACAACACAGGGCCTATTGTTCCTGTTTCAACACCCAGTGCTGCACCAGTTTAATCTCCATCTTCATCACCACAGCCTGCCTTCTTCTGCCCTGACTCTTGCTGTCTCGAAATCTCGGGAGAAAGCAGTCCTGAGCCCTATCACATGTGGGTTAGGCCTTCCTGTCTTTCTGCATTGTGATGTCCAACAGCAACCCTTCCTGGGTGCCGCCCACACTGAGCCTGGCTTTGCTCAGGAGCCTAAATGCAGAATCTTTCATCCTCCCCCTTGCTGCAAATGCTGAATCCGGGACTGCAGCCTAGAAGGTGCTTGGGGAAATTCGGTCCATGAACGCGTCCCCAGCGTTGGGGAGGTATGCCGCTCAGCACCCCGGACATGCCAGACCTCAGCACTGGTCCTCAGGGCCTCAGTCCCCATGCTGTATGGAAAGGCCACTTGCCCCGTGGCTGGAGAGGAGAGCTGGTCGTGGGAAGAGAGGAAGAGAAACCATGAACATGCAATTTTCAGATGTAGAGAATGCAGATAGATAGGTGCATGGGAAGCGGGGGTCGGGAGAGGGAGAGGAGGAGACACCAAGTCGGCAGGAGCCCAAGCAAGTGGCCAGAGCTTCCACCCTCGGCGGCCTTGGGCCCAAGCGAGTGGCCAGAGCTTCCACCCTCGGCTGCCTTGGGCCTGTGTTTTAGAAGCTCAGTGTTTGGCACAGGTGAAGATGTATTTTAGGAATGAAACTGGTATTTCATGAATAGAAATAACATCTTGTTCCCAACTGGCTTCACAGAGGACTGGGTTCACGAGGGCCAGGTGTGCAGACAGCCTGCCAGGGCCTGCGGGCCCTCCTCACGTGCTGTGCCCCCACCCCAGCCTAAACACTGGCCCCAAATGCTTCTCTTCAATGCCTGGCAAGTAAAGATTTGGAAAAAAAAACAAGTTCAGAAAGGGACACACAAAACTTTTTCAGTGTTATTTTCTTCTGAAGTCCATCAGAAGAGATACTCGAGCTTATTTGTCGAAGGTTTGTTAACCTAATAATGCGGTAGAAATTTTTAATGCAGTGAGAACTTTCAGGTCTATCAAAACTGCAAGCACCATAACAACGCGAGAACTCAGCCATGGCCCATAAGAATCTGGAATTAACGATAACACCCGGCACACAAACGGTAATATATACACCCACCCAGTGGTGTGCGGCCGGTGACTCTACCAGGTAATGAGCTCACTGCTCCCTGGTTTCAAAGGCGTATACATTTAATTCTATGAGGTAACCTGGAGAAATGGACACCTGCAAATCCCTGCTGTGTTCTGGATAGATGCATCAGTCCCTCCTAGTTTAAATCATGTACATTTGGGATCATGAAAAACGGGGTGTGCTGTTGTGCAGGACATGAAGATTTGTGCTGCTTGGCATCGTGGGGTAGAAGCAGCTCCCCTGCTGGCCGCTCGGCTCCCAGCCCCTGGCCTGCTAGAGGAGATTGCAGCCAGCAGGTGGGCCCTAAATGGTCCAGTGAAGGCTGCTCAGCACCCAGGAGAACTGATACTGCACCTGAGGGTCATGGACGATGAAATTTCACTGTGTAAAGACACTGAGATTTCATGGTTTATCTGTACCTGGGAAGGTGGTGTTGCTTTAGTAAATAGAACTGGGCATGTTAGAATATCGGACAGTGCACTCTTCCTCCTGTGCTAAATCCAGCTGATTTTACAGCGTTCTCAGTGGGCTCCTTAGCATGTTTAGGTGGGGTTTGCACAGTCCTGTAGGGATACTAAGTAGGATGTAGAAATCGCTCATTTCTTACCACAGAGGCCTGGATGTTCACATCCACCTGGCCCGGAAGGGCCCATGAATTGCTCCCCCAGCACCTCCTAATATCAGTTTATTAATTTTATTTGACATGTTGCAAATCTCCAAAACATCCTAGAGCTCCAAGCTCAGCATGAGTTTCCTCGGATTAACCATTAGTTTCAACTATTTCTCCATTTACGTAGATGGAAGAGAAGATGAATAGTAACGATCTTTACTCAGGGGTGTTGCAAATAGGCTTTATATTAATTTCATCACATTATTTGACTTAAATATCAGAAATAACAATGTGTGTGTCTCTTTTCAGCAGCAGGGAAAATACTTGCTGGACGTAGTCACAGACTCTGTGGGCTTTAACCAGCAGCACACGGTTCTGGTAGAGGAGAGGAGAAGGGGGAGAAGGGGTTTGTGGGGACGAGAGGGGGAGGTTTCTATCAACCAATTAATTAGGATCTAGGTAGAATAAAACCAACAAGCAAGGGAAGAATGGAGGAGGGGAGGGGGAGAGAGGGAAGAAAGAAAGGAGGAGGGAGGAAGGTAGGCAATTAAGGAGGGGAGGAGGAAGGAAGGGAGGAGAAAATAAGTAGAAAAGCAAATTGACAGTGGTGGTTCTCAGAGATGGTCTATGGACCCACAGCATCAACATCTTCTAGAAACTTGTTAGAAATACAAATTCTCGGGCCTTGCTCCAGACCCACTGAATCAAACTCTTACCATACAGGTTTCAACATGCCCTCCAGGTGATTATAAGGCCCACTCTTAATTTGGGAACCTTCTTTAGGCATTGATAGGTAGAAGAATGTAATACCAAGGACTAATAACCGTGAACCCCACCAGCTGTCATAGCAGAGGGTTTGTACCCACAGAGGGATCAGTCCAGGCTCCTGGAGAGAAACAATAAGCAACAGTCCCCATGAACCACAGCGTGTGACTTGTGACATCACCACGTGTGCAAGCAAATCTCTCAGAAGAAACCTCAACTGTTATACACTGTCCACTTAGACCACACTAAGTTTATAAAAATATTTTTTCTTGGCTGGGCACAGTGGCTCACACCTGTAATCCCGGCATTCTGAGAGGCCAAGGTGAAAGGATTTCTTGAGCCCAGGAGTTTGAGACCAGCCTGGGTAACATGGCGAAACCCCTGTCTCTACAAAATGTATAGAAATGAGTTGGGCACCTGTAGTCCCAGCTACTCAGGAGGCTGAGGTAGGAAGATCGCTTGGGTGACAGAGCAAGACCTTGGCTCAAAAAAAAAAATTTATTTCTTCAATAATAAATTAGCCTTAGCTTACTATAACTGTTTTACTTTACAAACTTTTTTTCATTTTCCTTGTTTTTGAGACGGATTTTCACCCTCGTTGCCCAGGCTGGAGTACAATGGCACGATCTCGGCTCACTGCAACCTCTGCCTCCCAGGTTCAAGCGATTCTCCTGCCTCAGCCTCCTGAGTAGCTGGGATTACAGGCGTGCACCACCACGCCCGGCTAATTTTGTATTTTTACTAGAGACAGAATTTCTCCATGTTGGTCAGGCTGGTCTCGAACTCCTGACCTTAGGTGATCCGCCTGCCTTGGCCTCCCAAAGTGCTGGGATTACAGGCATGAGCCACCACGCCCGGCCAACTTTTTCATTTTTTAAACTTTTTGACTCTTATAATAAAACTAAGCTTAGAACACAAACACATTGTACAGCTATACAAAAATATTTTCTTTCTTTACACCTTATTCTATGAGGTTTTCTCTTTAAAATTTTTATAAATTATTTTTTTCCTTTTTATACTTTTTTGTTAAAAATGAAGACATAGGCACACAGACTAATGTGTGCTAATGCCTAGGCCTACACAGGGTCAGGTTCATACATGTCAATGTCTTCCACCTCCACTTCTTGTCCCACTGGAAGATCTTCAGGGTCAGTAACACACATGGAGCTGTCGACTCTCGTGATAACAATACCTTCTTCTGGACACCTCTTCAATCAGTTGCCTGAGGCTGTTTTACAACCAACTTTTTTTTTCAGTAAGTAGAAAGAGTACACTCTAACATAACAATAAAATCATTTTATAGTATAGTAAATCTGCAAATGAGTAACATAGTCATTTATTATCATTATCAAGTTTTAGGTACTGTACATAATTGTATTTGCTAGATTTTTATACAACTGGCAGTGCAGTAGTGTGTTTATAGCAGCATCCCCACAGGCATGTGAGTAATGCATTGTGCTATGGCATCACGATGGCTAATGCATCACTAGGACAATAATAATTTTTCAGCTCTATTATGATCTTATGGGACCACTGTCATATATGCAGTCTGGCATTGACTGAAATGTTGTTACGTACTGCATGGCTGTACTGCCATTGCTGGTGGGGGGAGTGCATCTTAGGGTGCCATTCCACTCAGAGTGTAGCCCCTGTAGGATCCCAGCCTTGTCTGGGCCCCGGGTGTCTCTCTTGCTCCTGCAGCCTATAGACTTTAGTAGTGTCCCAGTTACTGAGGTTGAGAAACTAACCTGGGATAGAGCAGCTGACACCATCATTGCCTGCTCACTACTCTGATTCTCAGCATCCTCTACATTTTTGGATCCTACGAGTTTACTTACTTTCATCAAACTCAGCTATCTATTTAAAAGGAATTTATTGCTTTTTAAATCCAGGCTTTATACATGCCTCCTAGTGTTTAAAAGGATATCTATTGTATAATATTGCCAGAAATGAAAGCACAGTTCTTGTTCTGTACATTTATTAAATACATTGCATGCACATAGTTTTTCTTTAGCCCCACGTATATCTTATTTTGTTGCTTTACGACCTTGCCTTGAGTTTTTCCTTTATTAAGTTCTTCTAAAGCCTAAAATACTCTTGTGGGGATTTTTTTTCTCTTCCTTGTTATGAGGTATTATTCATTCAATATGTTGCCAGGTTCAATTTTTTTTTTTTTTCGAGACGTCTCACTTTGTTACCCGGGCTGGAGTGCAGTGGTGTGATCTCAGCTCACTGCAGCCTCCACCTCCTAGGTTCAAGCAATTCTCCTGCCTCAGCCTCCCAAGTAGCTGGGACTACAGGTGCACACCACCATGCCCAGCTAATTTTTGTATTTTTAGTAGAGACAGGGTTTCACCATGTTGGCCAGGCTGGTCTTGAACTCCTGACCTCAAGTGATCCACACACCTCAGCCTCCCAAAGTGCTGAGATTACAGGCGTAAGCCACTGCACCTGGCCCAGGTTCGATTTTCAAATATTTAAGATTTTAGCATCTATGTAATAAGTGAGCTTGACTTGTAGTTTTCTTTTTATGCTTTTCTTCCTAACTTTTCTCTTTCCCTTTTCCACTCCCTCCCTTCCTTCCATTTTTTCTCTTTTTGTCTGGTACTCCTGTTAGGATTTTGCTAGTTGGCATCACAGAGAATTGGAAATGATAGATTTGTAAGTTCTTTAACAGTATAACGAGAACTTGTTCTTTAAGGAGCTAGGAGACACCTCTCACCGAACCTGGACATGGTAACGTTTTTGCGTATTTTTGGTTACCTTTTACATTTCTTCAATAGTTATTGGTTTATTCAGGTTGTCCACTTTTTATATTAAAATTATTGCATCGTCAAAGGATACAAAATTTCGGTTAGACAGGAGGAGTAAGTTCAAGAGATCTGTTGTACAACATGGTGACTATAGTTAATAACAAAGCACTGTATACTTGGAAATTGCTGAAATTGCTAAGAGAGTACATTTGAAGTGTTTCTACCTCAGAGTATGTGAGGTAATGCATATGTTAATTAGCTTGATTTAGCCATTCCACAATGTATACATATTGCAGAACATCATCTTGTACACCATAGATATATACAATTTTATTTGTTGATTAAAGAGAAAAAATTAAAAACCCATTGAATTACACACTTTAAATGGCTGAATTCCCAGCACTTTCAGAGGCCGAGGCAGATGAATCACCCGAGGTCGGGAGTTTGAGACCCACCTGGCCAACATGGTAAAACCCCGTCTCTACTAAAAATACAAAAAATTAACCGGGCATGGTTGCAGGCACCTGTAATCCCAGCTACTCGGGAGGCTGAGGCAGGAGAATCGCTTGAACCCAGGAGACGGGGGTTGCAGTGAGCCGAGATTGTACCATTGCACTCCAGCCTGGGCAACAAGAGCGAAACTCCATCTCAAAAAATAAATAAATAAATCGGTAAATTGTTTAGTATGTGAATTGTACATCTTAATGCTGTGACCAAAAATTACCATATAATAAAATTGAGTTTTTTCTTTTGATGTACAGTTCTATGAATTTTAATACATGTAGATTTGTGTTACCCCACCACAATCAGCATACGGAACAGTCGCAGTGCTCCCTAAACTTCCTTGTGCTCCCTTTATAGTCACACACTGCCCTCACCTGTTTAGCTTCTGGCAACCATAGATCTTTTCTCCATCGCTATAGTTTTGTCTTTTCAAGAATGTCATGTAAATGGGATCATACAGTATGGAACCTTAAGTCAGGCTTCGTTTTCTTAGCAAATTGCCTTTTAGATTTATCCATGGTGTGGCATTTATTGAGAGCTCATTTTTATAGGTGATTAATAGTGAATTTTATGGAGGTACCATAGTTTGTTTATCCATTCAGTCATTGAAGGACATTTGTGTTGTTTCCAGTTTTTGGCAATTACAGTGAAAACTGGTATGAATATATGCTTACAGGTTTGAGTTCATACAGGTGTTTGAGCATATTTTCTCATTTCTCTAGGGTAAATGAAAGGTGTGGGGTATCTGGATCACATGATAAGAGTATGTTTAACTTCATAAGAAACTTAATAACTCATTTTCCAGAGCTGCTATACTGTTTTCCATTCCCATCAGCAATATATGAGAGTTCCAGCCTCACCTGTTTTTGTTCACTTGGCTTGTCTTCAAGTTTCTCTGTAATGTTGATGGTGGCTTGTTGCTGTATATGTTTGACAAATATTCATTGTGAGCTTTTGTGGCTGAAATCTATTTTCACTTACTTGGATTGTGATCAGTTGTACTTTCTGTAAATGATGATTGATGTCACTCAACCCTTCTGGAAAATCTTTAGTCAGTACAACTTTGAAGGTTGCTTTTTCAGTGTTCTAATTTTCTTTTTTTTCTGGAACTCTATTAAGCATATGTTGGATCTTCTCATGCTTTTCTACCTGCGTGTTTTTTTTTTTCATTCATAAATTCCAGTCCTTACCCTCTTTGTTTTGCATCCTGGGAAATTTCCTGTCTTCCAAGTCACCAATTCTCTCTTCAAATAAATCTAATTCTTTAAGTTGTCCATTAATATTTTAGTTTTAGTGGTTACATTTGTCATTTCTAGAGGTCGTATTTCAGTTATTCCTTATCTTGTTTGATGATATATTGTCCTTTTCTCAAATTCTTATTTCTTTACTTTAAACATATTCTAAACGTATTTATGTTACAGTCTTTATTTCTGAGACGATTTTAACACCTGCTCTAATTTTTTGCTTTTTTACTCCTATGGTTCTCTCTCTCAGAAAAGAAAGAGGTAAGAGCATCTCTTCTTTGAAGGAAAATAGATCAAATAATGAGGGTATGCTAAGAGCCCAGACCTCAATAGATGCATGTAAGAAATCTATACTTGTATCCCCTAAATTTACAAGTAATGAGTAAAATGATTCTTAATTTGGTAACTGGGAAGCAAGGAAGAGATCAGCTTCCCAACCTGTTCCCTACAATTTTCTGTAATGGAGCTGCCAGTAAACATTGGTGAAATAGTTTTTCTAAATTGCATATTTCAAACTCTGTTTTTTTTGTTTTTTGCTTTGTTTTTTTCAGATTATGCCAAAATTTGTAGATCACAGAAAATGGAAAATTACTATGAAAATTATATTCCATATAATATGTTTGAATACTTCCTGCATGGAAAACTTTTATGAAAACCTCAACAAAAAACCACATTTTAAAATAATTTTAACACATATGTTTATATGCCTAGATATTACTCTCTCAGTCTCTGATCTTCCTTTTTCTAAAACAAAATTTTAAAACAGTGGAATTTATTGAGTGCATATTATGTGCATGCTACAACTCTAAGTGCTTTTTGTATATTTTTCATGTAATCCTCATGACCATCCATTTTATAGATGAAAAACTAAAGCACAGAGAGGAAAGTGATTTTCCCAAGATTCCTCAGATAGTAAACATCAGAGCTGGAATTTGAACACATGCTTTTCTTTAAGTCTTGTTCTTTCTAGGAAGTCATTTGACTTTGGTAAGAAATATTGATAATTAAGGAAGTTGCTTGCCGAGGCTTATTCTCCAGTTCGCTGCTTTGCCTCTTGCATAATCTCCTGTAAGAGAACTCATTTTCAGTTTTTTTTTTAAATTATACTTTAGGTTTTAGGGTACATGTGCACAATGTGCAGGTTTGTTACATATGTATCCATGTGCCATGTTGGTGTGCTGCACCCATTAACTCGTCATTTACATTAGGTATATCTCCTAATGCTCTCCCTCCCCGCTCCCCCCACCACAACAGGCCCGGGGTGTGATGTTCCCCTTCCCGTGTCCAAGTGTTCTCGTTGTTCAATTCCCACCTATGAGTGAGAACATGTGGTGTTTGGTTTTTTGTCCTTGCGATAGTTGCTGAGAATGATGGGACATGGATGAAGCTGGAAACCATCATTTTCAGTTTTAATAGTCATCTTGTAGCAGGATGAGTCTCAGACAAAACTCCTCAGACACCGGATTAAAGAAGAGGTTTTTTATTCGGCTCGGAGCGTCGGCAGACTCGTGTCTTAAGAGCCGAGCTCCCCGAAAAAGAAATTCCTAGCCCTTTTAAGGGCTTACAACTCTAAGGGGTCTATGTGAAAGAGTCATAATAGATCAAGTAAGCATGAGGAACATGACTGGGCGCTACATACATCAGCTAACAGAACAAAAAGTTTTACAGTGCTTTCTCATACAATGTCCGGAATTTACAGATAACACCAGTAGTTTTGGTCAGGGGTTAATATTATTATTTTAACCACCAGGGCCAGGTGGTGGCACCAAGGTCGTCTAGCTATTTATCTTACTTCTGTTTCTTTCCAACTTTTTGTTTCTCCCTTTTCTCCTGTCTTATAAACTAGGGAAAAGGGGAAGTTGGGGAGAAACTGGGAAAGAAAACAGGAGAAGTGGTGGTCTTATACCATAATCTGTGTGTAGCTTACTCCCAAATATTCTGTCTTCACTCCTAACATCTCCTTTAAACCCCCCTGAACTCTAATATCAAAGATGTGAAACTGGATGTTACCTAATGAGTATCAAGAGGCACAGTTGTGTAGTAGTAAGGTGCGAAGGCCTTGCATGTGGACTGCCAAAGTTTGAATCCTGCTTCTACTACTTGCCAGATGGGTAACTTGTGCAAATTGCTCAAATTCTGTGTCAAAATTTTCATTCATAAAAAGAGAATAAGATAAATTTGCTATTATGTCTTAAACATATAATTTCTAAAACTAAACTCTTCAATCTCCCCCTAAAAGCACATCATCCCTCTTTCTAACCTCTCCCAACCATTAGATTTGGGTTCTTTCTTGTCTCATTAGCCCCTAGAGCCCTTCTATGAAGTGTTTTGAATATATTCCTTTCTTTCCAATTCCTTGGCTACAATACTTTCCTTCTGTATGTATTAAGAACTTTTTTTTTTGCTCTATTTTGAGGCTTTTTCTAAGGGCTTTTCTCTTTTAATCCATTTTTGTTCATATAATACGCTTTGAATACTTCCTGCATGTCTCTGATTCTGTTTTTTTTTTAATTCTTTTTTTTCTGATGATGAATTGTGAAAAATCCAACTGTTACAGAACAGAGAAAATGAAAGACTGCCACACTTGCCCTTGGATATGACCACTATCAACAATTTGGTGCACATTTTATTTAATATTAAACAAAACCACTATTAAAATTTGGTGCATATTTTATTTAATATTATACATATCCACTGTTAACTTTCTGGTGCATATTTCCACTGTTATCAATTTGTGCATATTCTATGTAATATTTTATGTAACCACTGCTAACATTTTGGTACATGCTTAATATTATATGTAGGGCTTTTCAATATTATCATTTAACCATATATGTTGTTGACATATTTCCATGGTAGTGATATAGACCTATCTCGTTTTTGAAAAATTGGTTTTATTCAACATGTCACATGTTTACCTATGTAACAAACCTGCACATTCTATACATGTACCCTAGAACTTAAAGTACAATAATAAAAAAAAATTGGTTTTATTTGGCTGGGTGCGGTGGCTCATGCCTGTAATACCAGCACTTTGGCAGGCTGAAGCAAGTGGATCCCCTGAGGTCAGGAGTTCGAGATCAGCCTGGCCAACATGGTGAAACCCTGTCTCTAACAAAAAGTAGCTGGGTGTGGTGGCACATGCCTGTAGTCCCAGCTACTCGGGAGGCTGAGGCAGGAGAGTCACTTGAACCTAGGAGGCGGAGGTTGCAGTGAGCTGAGATTGTACCACTGAACTCCAGGCTGGGTGACAGAGCGAGACTGTATTGCAAAAAAAAAAAAAAAAAAAATGGTTTTAATACTGATTGTAATATTGATTGAACACAAAAGAATATGAAATTTGTGTAAGTTATAAGGAAATTTTATACAATGATCACCCACGTTCATACCACCCTGTTTAAGGAATAGAATATTATCATTACCTTTAAATTTCTATTCCCTTTCCCCTCAAATGTAACCTGTATCATTTATTTCCATTTATCATTTTCTTGCTTTTCTTTATAGTTTGCATATATGTCTGTGTTACTAAACAATATATCGTTTGCTTTTGCATATTTGTGAGATTTATATAGGTGAATCATTCTGTATGTTGTCTTCTGCAACTTGACTTTTTTCCTCTCTACATCATGTTTCTTTTAGGATTGTGACAGGAATAATGTTGAGGAGAATTGATATCTTCATGATTTTGAGCCTTTCAACCCATAAATGTTATTTATCCATTTATTTAGGTGGTCTTTAATACCTTTCAATATAGTTTATGATTTTCTCTCTAAATATCTTGCCCATCTTTTGTTAGATTTATTCCTAGATCCATGTCACTTTTTAATATTATTATTAATAGTCTTTTTAAAAATTAGTTTTCTAGCTGTTTGTTGTTGGTAGATATAAATGCAGTTGATTTTTCTGATGGAATGAAGCCTCTAACGTCTAGAAAAAGGAAAACAACACATTTATTGCTTTTTGGATACATGACAACTTCAGTGAAATTCTATAAATTTGGTTGGGAGAGATGGACACAAACTTCAGGAGAGTGTTTTTTAGAGAGGCAGAGGGAAAGGAATCAAGGAGAGGCACAAAGAGGACATTAATGGTATTCATAATATTTTATTTCTTTTTGAAGTAAATATGGTAAGACATCAAGATTTGTTAAGGCTTCATAGCTGGTACATGAGTGATTGTTTTATTATTCTTTGCAGTTTTTGGAAACATCATAATTTTAAAAATAAAAAATGCAATTCTAGACATATGCTCAAGATAAATCACTTTTATGATGGATGACCTCAGAATCCATTTAATTCCATCAATTATTCTAAATTGGACATTGCAAAATGGGAGCTGTGTGCTGAATTCAAGCTCCAGATGTAATTTTTTTGTGCCCTATGATTAAACAAATGAATCAGTAAACACCAAAGATTTTACATTAGAATCTGGATTTCAGAATTCTCTTAAAACATTAGAAAATCTGGCCATACTGTATTTCCATATGGTAATAGTCAATTAGATATAAGTAAGTATTGGCTGCCTCTATGTGTTTGTATTATATTATTATATTATATTATATTATATTATATTATATTTATCATTTAAAGATTTCAAATATTTTCAAAGATAGAAGAGCATAATAATCCCCCAGATACCCATCATCGGAATACAGCAATTTTTGGTTCATGGTCAATTTTATATATTTATTTAAGAGGCAGGGTCTTGCTCTGTTGCCTAGGCAGGAGTACAGTGGCATTATCATGGCTCACTGTAACCTTGAACTTCTAGGTTCAAGGGGTCCTCCTGACTCAGCCTCCTGAGTAGCTAGGACTATAGGTGTGCACCACCAGCCCGGCAAATTTTTAAATATTTGTAGAGACCAGGGCTCTTGCTGTTTTGCCCAGGCTGGTCTCAAACTCCTGGCCTCAAGTAATCAATCATTCTGCCTCAGCCTCTAGGAGTGCTGGGATTATAGGCATGAGCCACCACACCCAGCCTGTTTTTTATTGTTAAAATTTTATTTTTTAAGTGACAAAAAAGTATATCTATTTATCATGTACAACATGATGTTTTGAAATATGTATACACTGTAGAATGACTAAATTGAATGCTAATTAACATATCCATTACTTCACATTTTTATCTTTTTTTTTTTTTTTTTGAGACGGAGTCTCGCTGTCGCCCAGGCTGGAGTGCAGTGGCGCGATCTCGGCTCACTGCAAGCTCCGCCTCCTGGGTTCACACCATTCTCCTCCCTCAGCCTCCTGAGTAGCTGGGACTACAGGCACCCGCTAGCATGCCCGGCTAATTTTTTTGTATTTTTAGTAGAGACGGGGTTTCACCATGTTAGCCAGGATGGTCTCAATCTCCTGACCTCGTGATATGCCCGCCTAGGCCTCCTAAAGTGCTGGGGTTACAGGCATGAGCCACCATGCCCGGCCTCACTTTTTGTAGTGAGAGCACTTAACGTCTACTCTCAGCAGTGTTTAAGAATATAATGTTGTTATTATGTACTTTCTCAGCAATTTTTAAGAATACAATATGCTATTATTAACTATACTCACCATGCTGCTCAATAGATCTCTTGGACTTATTCTTTTTATCTAATGGAAATTTTGTATCCTTTGGCCAACATGTCCCCAACCCTTCCTCTCTCTCCCCAGCCCCTGGTAACCACCATTCTCCTCTCTGCTTTTGTCAGTTCAACATTTTTAGATTCTCTATATAAGTGAGATCATGTGGTATTTGTCTTACTCTCCCTGACTTATTTCACATAACATAATGTCCTTTAGGTTCATCCATGTTGATGCAAATGACAGGATTTTCTTCTCTTTAAAGGCAGAATAGTATTCCATTATATATATGTATATACATACACATGCACCACATTTTCTTTATCTGTTCATCTGCTGATGGACACTTAGGTTGATTCAATATTGTGAATAATGCTACAATGAACTTGGGAGTGCAGTTATCTCTTCAACATACAAATTTCATTTCATTTGAATATATACTCAGTACTGGGATCATATGATAGTTCTATTTCTTTCTTTCTTTCCTTTTTTATTTTTATTTTTTTTGAGACCGAGTTTTGCTCTTGTTGCCCAGGCTGGAGTGCAATGGCGTGATCTCTGCTCACTGCAACCTCCGCCTCCCGGGTTCAAGTGATTCTCCTGCCTCATCTTTCCGAGTAGCTGGGATTACAGGCATGCACCACCACGCCCAGCTAATTTTTGTATTTTTAGTAGAGATGGGGGGGTTCACCATTTTGGCCAGGCTGGTCTCGAACTCCTGACCTCAGATGATTCGCCTACCTTGGCCTCCCAAAGTGCTGGGATTACAGGCATGAGCCACCACGCCCGGCCACATGCATAGTATTTTAGTATTTATCTCTAAAAGATTAGTACTTTTAGAAACAGTAACCACAATATTATTGTCACACCTAAAATCGTTAACAGTAATTCCTTAATATAATCAACTATCAGTCAGTATTCAAATTCTCCCAGTTTTCTCAACTTTATTTTACTGTTTGTTCAAATAGAAATTCAAATAAGGCTCTTACATCGCACCTGCTTAATATGTTTTTGAAATCTCTGGCATCAGGTAGTGAGATCTAGACTAGCAATGTCCAATAAAATTTTCTGTAATAATCAAAATATTCCTTACCTGTGCTGTCCAGTGCAGTGGTAGCTACTAGCCATATGTACTACTGAGACCTTGAAACATGACTAGTGCAACGAAAGGAATAGATTTTTAATTTTACTTAATTTTAATTAAGTAAAAATGTTGGCTTGGCATGGTGGCCCACGCCTGTAATCCCAGCACTTTGGGAGGCCAAGGCGGGTGGATCACAAGGTCAGGAGATCAAGACCATCCTGGCCAACATGGTGAAACCCCGTCTGTAATAAAAATACAAAAATTAGCTGGGCGTGGTGGAGCATGCCTGTAATCCCAGCTGCTCTGGAGGCTGAGGCTGACGAATCACCTGAACCAGGGAGGCGGAGGTTGCAGTGACCCGAGATCGCGTCACTGCACTCCAGCCTGGCGACAGAGGGAGACTCCATCTCAAAAACAGACAAACAACAACAAAAATGTTTACTGACAGCTTTATTGAGATAAAATTCACATGCCATAAAGGCCACCTTCTATAGTATACAATTCAGTGGATTTAGTATGTTCACAAAGTTGTATATTGTTCACCATCTACTCCAGAACATTTACATCACCCCTAAAAGAAGCTCTTTAGCAGTCATTTCTCATTGTCCCCAGCCCCTGCCAACCACGAATCTACAAAGGGAGAAACATAATCAAACTGCAAAGGGAGAAACACATTTATACAAAATAATACAAAGAAGGAATAGGCCGGGCACGGTGGCTCACTCCTGTAATCCCAACACTTGGGGAGGCTGAGGCAGGCGGATCACGAAGTCAAGAGATCGAGACCATCCTGGCCAACATGGTGAAACACCGTCTCTACTAAAAATACAAAAATTAGCTGGTCATGGTGGCGGATGCCTGTAGTCCCAGCTACTTGGGAGGCAGAGGCAGGAGAATTGCTTGAACCTGTGGGATGGATGTTGCAGTGAGCCGAGATTGCACCACTGCACTCCAGCCTGGCGACAGAGCAAGACTCTGTTTCAAAAAAAATTAAATAAATAAAAAGACATAATGTGGAATATGAATAGGCATGAACAAACCAAACTCTTTTGTAAATGAATAACATAAGCATTATAAACAGGGAGGGGGGCAAAAGCCTAAGTAATTTTTGAGCCTAATATTTTGACTGTGTACATTAAGACCAAAGGAAAACACTGCAAGCAGATACTGAACTGTAGTTACTAGGTTTGTCTCTTGTTTTACAAAGATATGAGTTAGGTGTTCTGAGGCTGCTTTCAGGGTCTTGCAGTATGGAGCAAATAAGTAAATACAGTTGTCCCTCGGTGTACACGGGGGATTGGTTCCAGGACCCCCGAGTATACCAAAATCCTTGAATGCTCAAGTGCCATGGTTGGCCTTGCAGAACCGATGTATACAAAAGTCAGCCCTCTGTATTTGTGAGTCTTGCTTCCCGCCAATGTTTTATTTTTATTTTATTTTTACCTGGCAAGGTTGCAATAGTCAGCACATCAGAGAAAGGGCTGTCTGCCCCATGAATAATTTTAAAAATCTGCATATAAGTGGACCATTGCAGTTCAAACCTGTGTTGTTCAAGGGCCAGCTATATTTTGAGGATGATTGGAAAGAGATTTCTCACAGCTTGAGCAGAGCATCACCAGTGCATAAAGGGGAATACCAGCAGGTACTCTATTATGTTGATTGGAATTGGAGGTATTAGTATAAACTCATGACTTTTAATATATCTATTTCTCTGTATATCTGTATCTTCATCTTTCTATCTGTAGACAGAAACTTGGCATACTGCACCTCAGCCCAATGATCAAAGTGAACCTCATCATTGATGGTAAAATGCACATTATGTGCCTGTTCCTTTGATGAACTAGAAGGACACAACAGTCCTCCTGTGACGTTCTTGTCCAAAAGCCATAAGCTGAATCTCCTCATGAGGAAACATCAGTCACACCTAAAATGAAGAACATTCTACCAAATATCTAGCCTATCCTTTTTCTTTTTCTTCTTTTTTTTTTTGAGACTGAGTCTCACTCTGTCGCCCAGGCTGGAGTGCAATGGGGTGATCTTGGCTCACTGCAACTTGTGCCTCCCAGGTTTAAGCGATTCTCCTGCCTCAGCCTCCTGAGTAGGTGGGATTAAAGGCACCTGCCACCACGCCTGGCTAATTTTTGTATTTTAGTAGAGATGGTGTTTCGCCATGTTGGCCAGGCTAGTCTCAAAGTCCTGGCCTCAAGTGATCCGCCCACCTCGGCCTCCCAAAGTGCTGGGATTGCAGGCGTGAGCCACCATGCCTAGCCATGGCCTATCCTTTTCAAAAATATCAAGGTCACAGACGAAGAAAGATGGAAGAACTGTTCCCAATTAAAGGAGAATCAAGAGACATGACAACCAAGAGACATGACAGTCAAACGCCATGTGTGATGTTGCATCAGATTCTGGGTCAAAACAAATTATTTTTCTTCTTGCTAAAAAAGGACATTATAGGCCAGATGTGGTGGCTCATGCCTGTAATCCCAGCACTTTGGGAGGCCAAGGCAGGAAGATTGCTTGGAGCCAGTAGTTTGAGACCAGCCTGAGCAACATAGTGAGACCCTTGTCTCAACCAAGAAAAAGAATTAGCCAGGCATGGTGATGTGTGCCTGTATTTCCAACTACTAGGGAGGCTGAGATGGGAGGATCGCTTGAGCCCAAGAGGTAGAGACTGCAGTGAGCCATGATTGCACCTAGGTGATACAGCAAGACCCTGTCTCCAAAGAAAAGAAAAAAAAAGAAAAAAAGGACATCATTGGTACAATTACAAAATTTTAATACGTATTTTAGGTTAGAAAATAGTATTATAAGGCCGAGATAGGTGGATTGCTTGAGGTCAGGAGTTTGAGGCCAGGCTGGGCAACATAATGAGACTGCAGTGAGCCATGATTGCACCTGGGTGATACAGCAAGACCCTGTCTCCAAAAAAAGGAAAAAAAGGACATTATTGGTACAATTACAAAATTTGAATACGTATTTTAGATTAGAAAATAGTATTATAAGGCCGAGATAGGTGGATTGCTTGAGGTCAGGAGTTTGAGGCCAGGCTGGGCAACATAATGAGACCCCATGTCTACAAAAAGTAAAATAAATTAGAATAGCTGGGCATGGTAGCACATGCTGGTAGTCCCAACTACTTGGGAGGCTGAGGTGGGAGGATCACTTGAGCTCAGGAGGTGGAGACTGCAGTGAGCCATGATCATGCCACTGCACTCTAGCCTGGGCAACATTGTGAGACCTTGTCTCAGAAAAAAGAAAACAGTATTGTATTAATATTAAATTTCTGATTTTGATTATTGTACTTCAGTTATATAAGAGACTGTCCTTATTCTTGGGAAATACACACTGAAGTATTTAGGAGTTAAGGGGCATGATATCTGTAACTTACTCTAAAATGTAAACAACTGTATATGGGTGGGATGACAAAATGAATGTGGTAAAATATAAAACAGTTGGGGAATCTGAGGAAAGGATAAATGAGAGTTATTTAGACTCTTGCAACTTTTTACTAGCTTGAAATTATTTCAATTTAAAAAGCAACAGGGAATTTTGAAAATGTTTGCAAGAACACGTAGGAGAGTAACTGTTCTTTTGGAGTAGTATAAGATTTTTGAATTCACATACAAAACACCAAACAGGCCAGGTGCAGTGGCTCATACCTGCAATCCCAGCACTTTGGGAGGCCAAGGTGGGTGGATCGCCTGAGGCCAGGAGTTCGAGACCAGCCTGGCCAACAAGGTGAAACCCTGTCTCTACTAAACGTACAAAAATTAGCCAGGTGTGGTGGCGCATGCCTGTAGTCCCAGCTACTCAGGAGGCTGAGGCAGGAAAATCACTTGAATCCAGGAGGCGGAGGTTGCAGTGAGCCTAGATCACATCACTGTACTTCAGTCTAGGTGACAGAGTGAGATTCTGTCTCAAAAAATAAAAAGTAAAATAAATCAACCATAACTGAAAGAATGATATATTTGAGTAAAGTAAAATAACAAATTTATGTACAATATAGAACTCTATATAAGTAGAGTTAAAAGACAAACGACAATGAGAAAATAATTTGCTATGTCTCGGATTAGTATCCAGAATATCTCTATATCTATCTATCTATCTACAGAATATCTCTATATCTATCTATCCATCCATCTAAAAAAAAAAACTACAAATGACCGAAGAGAAAAATCTGCAAAGGATATGAATAGCTGAGCCACAGGAGAAAGGAACAAGCATGCGAAAACATGACCAACTGCACTAGGAATTAGGGAGAAACAAAGTAACAGTAGTGTACCATTCACACTTATTCAGATGAATATCCAAAATTATATAATTTGGTAATACCTATTGTTGAAAGGATGAATGGGGAAGGGGACTTTCTTAATTGGTTTATCTATCTGGATCATCTAGCAAAATCTAGTAAAGCTGAAGGCATGCACTCAGATATGTATGTAATTCCATCTTTCAGTATGTGCCCTAGATCATTGCCAAAGGAACAGGCGGAGTCGCTCACTGCAGCATTGTTGGTAACTAGCGGAAAATTGGAAACAATCTAATCATCATCAACAGATGAGAGCAGATAGTTAAAGAGTTTGTGGTATAATCATACAATGCATTTAAAATTAATGAACTCCACGTGTCAATGTGTAGAAATCTCAATAACAGAATTGTTTTATTATTATTTTCAAGACAGAATGTTGCTCTGTTGGCCAGGCTGGAGTGCAGTGGAGCAATCTCAGCTCACTGCAACCTCAGCCTCCCTGGTTCAAGCGATTCTCCTGCCTCAGCCTCCCAAGTAGCTGGGATTTACAGGCATGTGCCACCACCCAGCTAATTTTTGTATTTTTAGTAGAAACGGGGTTTCACTGTGTTGACCAGGCTCGTCTCGACCTCCTGACCTCTTAATCCGCCTGCCTCGGCCTCCCGAAGTGCTGGGATTACCGGCATGAGCCACCGCACCTGGTCTCAATAACAGAATCAGGCAAAAAAAGCAAGTAGCAGAAATTTAGAGTGTAAAATTTATAAACACAGAAACAATAATGGATATTGTTGATGAATAAAAAAGGAGATACAGTCCCTGCCCTGGAGGAATTTGGGGGCATTTAAAGAAATTTCAAGTAAACAGGTAATTACAATGTAGTAGGATGAAAGCCACGATCAGAATAGACACCAAATATCTGGATCGTCTAGCAAAATCTAGTAAAGCTGAAGGCATGCACTCAGATACCTATGTAATTCCATCTTTCAGTATGTGCCCTAGATCATTGCCAAGGGAACAGGCGGAGTCGCTCACTGCAGCATTGTTGGTAACTAGTGGAAAATTGGAAACAATCTAAGAAGGTGAAAGAATATATTGAAGAAAAGGCAATACCTTCTATGCCCCACTCCCACGCTGAATCAAGTCCTGAAAGACAAGAAGGGGTTACTTAGGTGAAAGGAAGGAAGGGTGTTTCTAGACGATAGCGTTATTTGCAAAAGCCCCAAGAGGAAAAACCGCAGAGCCTGATTTAGAAACTGCCAGTGGTTTCTCAGAGCTGGAGTAGATGGAGGAGGGGTCAGAGAAAGGGATGGAGGGCATTGGTAGGTGTCCTCTGACAAAGGCCCCTCAGAGCAGGCTATAAGGAGTTTCACCACCTTCTGAAGGCAGCGGGAAGGTTAGATGATTGAAGCAGAAGAGTAACAGCTGCACCATAAATTATAAAAACGATGGCTCTGGAGGCAAGATCAGTTAGTTTTTTGTGTGTGAGTGTTTTTCTTTTTATTTTTTTATTTTTTTTTAATTATACTTTAGGTTTTAGGGTACATGTGCACAATGTGCAGGTTTGTTACATATGTATCCATGTGCCATGTTGATTTCCTGCACCCATTAACTCGTCATTTAGCATTAGGTATATCTCCTAATGCTGTCCCTCCCCCCTCCCCGCACCCCACAAGAGTCCCCGGAGTGTGATGTTCCCCTTCCTGTGTCCATGAGTTCTCATTGTTCAATTCCCACCTATGAGTGAGAACATGCAGTGTTTAGTTTTTTGTCCTTGCGATAGTTTACTGAGAATGATGTTTTCCAGTTTCATCCATGTCCCTACAAAGGACACGAACTCATCATTTTTTATGGCTGGATAGTATTCCATGGTGTATATGTGCCACATTTTCTTAATCCAGTCTATTGTTGTTGGACATTCGGGTTGGTTCCAACTCTTTGCTATTGTGAATAGTGCCGCAATAAGCGAGTGTTTTTCTTTTTAAAGAAGAAAACCAAGCAAGAAGCAATGGGATCGCAGCTGAAATAGACGAGGTGGTGACTGAGAGAGAGCGTCGAGTCCAACCTTCAGGGCTTAAGGGAGGGATTAGACATAGGTGTCGGGAGAGGAGGTTCCTGGCCCGGCTATCTTGGGGTGTACCTTGGAGTGACGGGTTGCGATTTGTGACACCTGACTCCGCCCCTGGCCACCCCTGATTGGGCCTTACAAACGTTTAGTTCAAATACAAAAATGGGCTGGACACGGTGGCTCATACCTGTAATCCCAGCACTTTGGGAGGCAGAGGCGGGAGGGCTGCTTGAGCCTAAGAGTTAAGATCGGCTTGGGGAACATAGTGAGACCTTGTCTCAAAACAAAAACAAACAACAAATATAAAAATATCCAGAAGAAAAACTGAAGGCAGTGGTTACTATTACAACGCGTTTTCATTAGGGGTATATGTGGCTTTAGATTCATCTGGAACGTTTTAACTACAAAATAAAAGCTGATGTCTATGCAACATAGGAAAATATCGACTTGTGTAACATCTCAGTGAGCACACAGGTGTCATATTATTTTCTGTACTTTGCTGTGTGTTTGAACCACATAGCAAAAAACTGTTGGTGACAAGAATTGGAAAAGCAAGAAAGCGCGAGACAGGCTTTGAGTTCTATAAAGGGGTTAAACCAGAAAGCAGCGGGGGCAGGGAACGGTCAATCTTTGTGTGTGCACGGGGCGTGTGCAGAGAGGACTCCTCAGGAGACCAGGACCTGGCTGAGTGTGTGCGGGGATGAAGCGAGTGGAGGGGAACTGGGGCTGGGGAGGAAGTACGCGCTGTGGAGGTGTCCCCCGCCCCCCACGATCCTTCTCGCCAACCCCCCGCCCCTCCTCCCTCCGTGGCGTCTGAGGTCACAGCTCCTGGCTGGAGTCTGGGGTCCAGGCAGGGTCATGGAGTGGCCACCTCCACGGACTCTCCTGGAGGCCCTATGCTGCTGCCGTGGGTTGGTGGCAACTTGGAAGAAACTTTATAGGCTGCTTCTCCCATCTCTCCAACTGCATCTGAATGTTTTTCCTAATTTAGAAACATAGAGAGTCATTATAGGTGGCAGGACCCTCAAAGATAACGAATAATAGTGACGATAACCATTGCGGGTTTAATGTGTGCCAGGCGCTGTGCTTTAATCACCTTATGCAGCATCCAGTGTCCCAACAGCCCTTTGAATTAGGTAGTTTTTATTCCCAGTTACTATTGAGGAAACTGAGGCACAGAGCTACACAGTCTCAGTGGTGAAGCTGGATTTCTTTCAAGCAACCTCGTCTCCACAGCCCAGAAGCTTAATCATTATCCCCAGTATCCTGTGTGAAAAAAGATACCATTTCAATTATCAAATCGAAGGAGTCTGGCACTTATCAAGGGGTAGGTGACAGACAAGTGTTCTATCAGCCTGTAGAGTTTACCCCCAAACTTTATAGAGACAGGCACCCAAACTTGGAGGGATTTTGTTTTTCCTCTATTTATAATTGGTAGGGGTTCCTTCCCTCTTTTTTTTTCTTTCTTTTTTTTTTTTTCAGACAGAGTCTCGCTCTGTCACCCAGGCTGCAGTGCAGTGGTGTGATATCGGCTCACTGCAACCTCCACCTCCCAGGTTCAAGCGATTCTCCTGCCTCAGCCTCCCGAGTAGCTGGGATTACAGGTGCCCGCCACCACACCCAGCTAATTTTTGTGTTTTTAGTAAAGATGGGGTTTCACCATGTTGGCCAGGCTGGCCTCAGACTCCTGACCTCAAGTGATCTGCCCGCCTCAGCCTCCCAAAGTGCTGGGATTACAGGCTGAGCCACTGCGCCTGTCCTGGAGGGGTTCGTTTCAAAAGAAGATGAACGTACAGAACAAAGCAACACAACACAAAAAACCCTGAGCATGAAAGAACTTTTGCCAATAAATAGCACCTCATTTAAATGACAGCAGGAAAATGATTCAGGCTTTTGTTTATACTGGTTACTACTCTTCACTTGGGTCGGCCATCTGCGTCTGCAGGAGATGCGAATTCTCAATTAGATGGGAGGGAATTAGATGGAGCCACTCAAGGCAATTGTGTAAACCTTTGATAACTTTAGAAAGCAGGCAGCAGATTGAAGTATTTGGCTTTATGGTTTCCAAACACTGTCTGTATCTAAGTTGTTGGCCCTAGAGTACCAGTTTTTTCTTTGTAGCTTCACGCCGTTGAATTCTGACCCCTACACGTCTGGTCAGTCCAACTTTGAACACTGATTTGTGCATTTCTTGGTTGATGGGCAAAGGCTGGCCTTCCAGCATAGCAGTGCCTTTTGGTAAGTTTAAGCCAGCCACGCAAACAAGAAAGGCCCCTGAGAGATGGGACATGAAAACAGATTCCAGAAGTAAAGAAGCATGCTGTGTAAAAGTAATTTTAATAAAAAATGAAAGTAAAGCCTACAGCTTTTTGCCCAGCAACACTCTGATTACAAGTGCCTGTCTCCTGCAGAGGTATCATAGCTCTCACATGCAGTGATTAAGGATGGGAAGGAAAAACAGTGGATGGATGAAATATTTATAAATCTGCAAGGTTTTGCACGTATTTTTGCTTTTTAAAAAACTTAAGATCATGAAGTACAACACATACACAGAAAGATGCACAATGGATGATCACAAAATGTGTATCAAGAAATTAAATATGGGGGCTGGGCACAGTGGCTCACGCCTGTAATACTAGCACTTTGGGAAGCAGAGGTGGGAGGATTCCTTGAGCCCAGGAGTTTGAGACCAGCCTGGGCAATATAGTAAGACCTCATCTCTACAAAAGATTGAAAAAATTATCCAAGCGTGGTGGCACTTGCTTGTAGTCCCAGCTACTCCGGAGGCTGAGGTGGGAGAATCACTTGAGCCTGGGAGGTCGAGGCTGCAGTGAGCCATGATTGCATCACTGCACTCCAGCCTGGGCAACAGAGCCAGACCCTGTCTCAAAAAAATAAATAAAATAAAATATGACCTGTTCTCAAAAATACTACCCTTGACTGGGGTTGCCAGATTTAGCGAATAAAAATACACATCTCAAATACTGCATGGAACCTGTTTATGGGAAAGGATTATTTATTGTTTACCAAATTTAACTGAGCATCTTGTATTTTATGTGACAACTCTACCTATGAACCTTTCTGTTCATTACCCCTTCTCTATTCTTCAGATATAACCACTGTTCTGGCTCCTATCACTATAATTAGGTTTTGCTTGCCTTTGAACCTTTTATCAATGGAAATGTTTGGTGTTGATTCTTTTGTGACTGGCTTTTTGAGCTCAACAGTATGTTCGTTAGATTTGTCCATGTGGCTGTCTATAGAGGTAGTTTGTACGTTTTTATGACTCTAGTATTGCATTGTATGATTTTCACATCATTTATGTATACATTTTACTCTTGATAAACATTTGTCTTGTTTGGGGTTGTTAAGAATGGTTTTACTGTGACTATTTTTGTTCATGTTTTTTGGTAGGATTGCTAGATCATACAGTATTCATATGTTCAGCTTTAGTAGATGCTGTCAAAGTGATTATACTACTTAAATTCCTACCAGCATTTTATGTTCCTGTTGCTCCACATTCTTTCTAACACTTGGTATTGTTAGTCTTTTAAATTTTAGATATTTTGGTTGGTGGGTATAACAACTCTTTGTAGTTATAACCTGTACTTCCTGATTCCTAATGAAATTGAGCATGTTTTACACATTTGTTGGTCATTTGTATGACCATTTATTGGTCACTACTTTTTTTTTAGACGGAGTCTGGCTCTGTTGCCCAGGCTGGAGTGCAGTGGTGCAATCTCGGCTCACTGCAACCTCCGCCTCCCAGCTTCAAGCAATTCTCCTGCCTCAGCCTCCCGAGCAGCGGGAATTACAGGCATGCGCTATCATGCCTGGCTAATTTTTTTTTTTTTTAATTTTTAGTAAAGACGGGGTTTCACCATATTGGCCAGGCTGGTCTTGAACTCCTGACCTCAGGCGATCTGCCCGCCTCAGCCTCCCAAAGTGCTGGGATTACAGGTGTGAGCCACTGTGCCTGGTTTTATTTGTATGACCATTTATTGGTCACTACTTTTTTGTGTAGTACTTACTTATCTCTTGTCTAATGTTTGCTGGGTTGTCTGCCTATTTCTTAGTGATTTGTAGAAGTTCTGTATAAATTTTGGATATCTTCTTATCTGTGATTGTCCTTTTCCCTCTCTTAATGATGTTTGTGATGAATAATTTTTGGAAAAGATCACTCTTTTCTCCATGTCTCTACAGAGCCACTTTGTCAAAAATCAAGCATCCATCTACATGTGGGTCTATTTCTAGACTCATGAATATTTAGGACATTTATTTACTTTATGCCTGAGAACAATGGGAGTGTGTGCGCGCGTGTGTGTATGTGCATGTGTACTAGAGAATGACAGTACCTTGGACTGTCATTCAACAAATCAGTATTATTTGAGTATCCTAGTATGTGCCAAAATTAGGTGACTGCATTTAAAAAATTGTTACACTAGCTTTGGTATTAAATGTACTATGTGTTGCCCACAAATTGACATTTTAAAAACTTGTACTTAGTTAAAAGATTGGATGTTCTCTGGCATAGAATGGTCAGAAAGTCAGTAAAGCCATATCTAGCCTTTTAATCTTCCCCTTCCCCCTACCCCGCCCTGCCGCTTGCTGAATTAAATTACCAAGTGAAAAACCTTGGCCTCCTGTAGATAGCATAATTACTTGGCTGTTTGGATTTAAAATTATAACACAGCTAACTTTTATTGCTTTTCCATAGAAATTGAAAAGGAACTTATGTGCCCCTTACTTAGCTGCCAGTGGTCAGTCATAAGCAATAGATTGATTTCTTTCCACGGCTAGGTGATATGCATCTATCACCACGGCTATGTGATATGCATATATTTCTCTCTCTGAAATACAAGAAGTATTGTGCCTTCTAAAATATGAACATTTGTACCTCTGATGACATTAAAATTATTTTGATATGAGTTGAAAACCTTAGGGAAATATCACAACTAAATTCTAGATACACTGTATCTTTTTTCCAACAATTTCCATGCTGAACTTGTCTTGAGCAAGAGAATCTTGGGCATATTATCAAAATTGAAAATATTAAAATTAAAAGGGACATTTCCAGCCAAAGCCAAAAATCCTTTCTGCAGTATTTTGGCATCTACCCAGGTCCTGCTGTGGACTCTGCCTCTTAGCAAGGGTGATTCGTGGGCCCAACTCACCTGGTGGCTGTGAGCCACTGCACTCCCGCCTGGGCAACAGGGTGAGACCTTGTGTGAAAATACAATAAAATATAAAAATAAAAATGAGCCGGGAATGGTGGCTCACGGCTGTAATCCCAGCACTTTGGGAAGCCGAGACGGGTGGATCACGTGGTTGGGAGTTCGAGATCAGCCTGACCAACATGAAGAAACCCCATTTCTACTAAAAATACAAAAAATTAACCGGGTATGGTGGTGCATGCCTGTAATCGCAGCTACTTGGGAGGCTGAGGCAGGAGAGTCGCTTGAACCCGGGAGGTGGAGGTTGCGGTGAGCCGAGTTCCAGCCTTTACGCTCCAGCCTGGGCAACAAGAGCAAAACTCCATCTCAAAAATAAAATAAAAGACTTTAAGTCATTCATCAATTTTATGTATTTACTGTTTCTTCACCCATTCCATAAAGCCTACAGTCACGTAACAGAAAGGGAAAATCAGGACAGCCACGTATAAATAAAGGTGCAAAGTTGAGGCAGGAGTGGACCTCAGGGGCCAAGCAGAGGTCATTGCTGAGCTTCACATTTAGCCCTGGGCTTTCTGGAAGCCAGAGTGAAAAGAGACACAATGAGCTGCATAAGAGTTATCAAAAAGCAGGAAGCGCACCGGTTTTTCTGGTAGTAAAGCAAGGGCTTTCCAAGAATTCACCTCTAAAGTAATTTCTTTCGTTCGTTCTTTTTTCTCACTCTGACACCCAGTTAGAGTGCAGTGGCACAATCAGGGCTCGCTACAACCTCTGCCTCCCAGGCTCAAGCCATCCTCCCACCTCGGCCTCTCAAATAGCTGGGACTACAGGCGCTCACCATCACGCCTGGCCAGTTTTTTGGTATTTTTTGTAGAGATGGGATTTTGCCATGTTGCCTAGGCTGGTCCGGAACTCCTGAGTTCAAGCAATCCACGTGCCTCAGCCTCCTAAAGTGCTGGGCTTTCAGGCATGAGACACTGCACCCGGCCTAAAGTAATTTCTTACTTGAGATTTTATTTCAGGCTACTGAGTCACGCACTTGGTAGTACAGCCTGGTGGGTGAGAACACAGCACAGTGTTTTTTTGTTTTTGTTTTTGTTTTTGTCTTCTGGGTTTGGGTTTGAATTTTGTTTTAATACGTGCAATTTATTCTGTGCTTCACTTTCTTCATGTGTAACATGGAGATAATGGCGTCCATCTATTAAAGTTGTGAGGATTCAATTAGATGAGTTGTATGAATAAATGTTAGCTGTTACTTTTTTTTTTTTTTTTTTGAGACGGAGTCTCACTTTGTCACCCAGGCTGGAGTGCAGTGATGCAATCTTGACTCATGGCAATCTCCACCTCCTGGGTTCAAGCTATTCTCCTGCCTCAGCCTCCCAATTAGCTGGGATTACAGGCGCCCACCACCGTGCCTGGCTAATTTTCGCATTTTTAGTAGATCCGCGTTTTCACCATGTTGGCCAGGCTGGTCTCGAACACCTGACCTCAGGTGATCCACTTGCCTCCGCCTCTCAAAGTGCTTGGATTACAGACGTCAGCCACCGTGCCTGGCCAGCTATCAAGAAATTTGACTGCCTGCTATTTAGTCTGCACAGTTCTAAGTGCTGGGCAAATAGTGATGAACAAGACAAACAAGATTCTTATCTTCAAGTAGCCTCTACATTCTAAGTGGAGTGAAAAAACAATAAACATTGAAAATAAATTTCAGAAAGTGCTGTGGAAAAACTTTACAACAGATACAGGAATAGATTTCATTTGACTAGTTCTCCCAGACAGTTTCCAGAAAAGTCAAAGGTAGAATGTCAAAAGGCAGCTCAGAGGAGGTGAATCTGTTAGGGCCTATGGTAATGCAATCCTGGTTTGTGGAATTCTGCAGGCTAGTGTGGGTAGGTTACAATTTTTGGTAGGGGTTTATTTTGTTTGAAAATTCACTTTTTCCCGCTAAGCTTTTGATTAGGAGCTGAAGTTGAATCAGTTTGAAATTGTATTCTGGACCGGGTGCGGTGGTTCATGCCTTTAATCCCAGCGCTTTGGGAGGTGGAGGTGGGTGGATTGCTTGATCCCAGGAGTTCGAGACCAGCCTGGACAAAATGGCAGAAACTCCATCTCTACAAAAAATACAAAAAATAGCCGGGCATGATGTTGTGCGCCTGCAGTCCCAGCTACTCAGGAGGCTGAGGTGGGAGGACCGCTTCAGCCCGGGAGGAGGAGGTTGCAGTGAGCCAAGATGCCACCGCCCTACAACCTGGGCTACAGAGCCAAACTCTGTACCAAAAAAAAAAAAAAAAGAAAAAAAGAAATTGTATTCTGAATACAACTTCTAAAACACTACATTTAGTTGCATTATAGTAAACTGGTTTTATCCTGACCACAATTGCAGGTGAAAGATACCACTGTTGTTCTGTTTTTCTCCTAAGTAGAGTGAGCCATGTCTTGCCCAGGGAAAGATGCCTTCTAAAAATTTGTAGGACCACCTTTGGTTTTCTTCCAGATTTTTTTTTGTCATCGCTTTTCCTCCGCCTTCTTCCTCCCCTGGGCTTTTTCAGGAGCATCTCCCCAGCCACGGGTATTTCTCTGGGCTGCAGCCCCGCCCATCTCCTGGGGCGTGACCACCTGTCCAGGCCCCACCCCCGTCCTACTCGCGGAGACCCGCCCCCTTTCTCGGACACTGGGTTCAGCGCCCCAGCCTGCGGGCGCGTCCCTGCTCGTCGCCCGGCTTGGCGTCGGGAGAGCGGTCTTTGTGGCGGCTCTTGCAGTGTTGTGGTTGTGAGAAGGCGGCTGCGGCAGCGGAGTAGCATAGGCGCTGCCCTGCGCCGGTCCTGGCAGGGAGTCTGGTGAGATGGTGGAGGAGGAGGCTGTGCCTTGGCGGGCCTCGCCATGTCCTGCTGCCTGGTAAGCACCCCATCCCTGTCGCCCGTCTCCTCGGGGGGTGAGGAGGAGCTGGAGGAGGGGCCGGCCTCTGTCCGGCTCCTGCCAGGGGGCTGTCACCCTCTGAGGAGGCAGCGCCCTGGGAGGGCTGCTGACTTCGTGCGGTGCCCGGGGAGGGGCGTCCCGGGCGGCCGCTGCCTCCAGGGGAAGGCGCTGGGAGTGGGAGTGGCAACGGGACCTCAGCGGCTGAGCTCGGCCAGGACCCTAGGTGCGGGGGAGGCGGGGTCCGGGGCTCGGGCTGCCTGCCCAGACCTGGAGGGGATGGGCCCCTGTGGCTCCAGGTGTGGGACGTACCCTCGGAGCGCCCGGGGTTCTCACTGACTCTCGGGAGGTGGGCGTGCGCCCTTCACTCCCTGCCGGGTCTGTGGGGGTCCATCGTTGCCAGAGACTGGAGGTCGGGGGCCATGGGAGCCCCAGGGCAAACGGTGCAGTCCTGGGCCTTGTGGAAAGGAGGAGTGACCGCCTGAGTGTGCAGCAGGGCATCTTCCTGACCTGGTAATACTTGGGTGGGAAAGACGGTTGGGGATGGTTGGGGGCGGTTGGAGACGGTTGGGGATGGTTGGGGGCGGTTGGGGGCGGTTGGCGTAACTCAGGGAACACTGTTCAGACTGCTCTGCAAATGATTACAGTGTTATTTCTCCGGTAGAAATCTTGCTTGGTGTATGGCATTTCGGAACCCGTAAGATGATGTCAGTTGTATTTTGGGCTGGAAAAGTTATTTCAAAATTACGGGGTAGACTTCATGGCCACATTAATAGACTCCCCTGGAGTTTGATAATCTCACTTGTGAGTTTTGGACGTGGCCTACTGTTATATATTGATGTTCAAATGTCCTTTCCAGACCCAGGCCTAAATTCTTAGTGTTCTAGTATCTTGACATCCACTTTGTTTTCTGACATCTGTTTTTCCACAACCCAAACAAAACAAAACCCCAAAACCATAGACTTTTCCAGTTGAGGTTCAGCTTTCTCTTATGTGAATGGTAATGCCATGAGAGGCCTGGGTTGAATTACAGGAGATGACTTTTTTTTAAAATGTTAAATGTTTATGATTTGTCCATGGAGAGGTGGTGGGGACCATCCCCTTTCAGATTCAGGGCTGCTCAGTAGGACAGGAGACATTGATGGCATGCAGAAAGTCTTCCCTTTATAGGGCTTATGACTTGAGTAGGCTAGAGGAGCTTACAGAATGACACATTTTTTTTTTTTTTTTTTTTTTTTTTGAGATGGAACCTCACTCTGCTGCCCAGACCGGAGTGCAGTAGTGCGATTTCTGCCCACTGCAACCTCCGCCTCTCGGATTCTAGCAATACTCCCACCTCAGTCTCCCAAGTAGCTAGGATTACAAGTGTGCGCCACCACGGCTGGCTAATTTTTGTATTTTCAGGAGAGACAGGGCTTTCACCATGTAGGCCAGGCTGGTCTGGAACTCCTGACCTCAAGTGGTCTGCCTGCCTCGGCCTTCCAAAGTGTGGGGATTACAGGCATGAGCCACCACCCCCAGCCAGAATGACACTGTTTTGAGTAAACCCAGTATAGTATGTGATATTAAACTAAATTTGGAGGATTCTAGAATTTTAGATTGGCTGCCTATGAAGACAGACCTCTTTTGGCTCCAATTACTCCCTCATTTTCAGGTGACTCAGAGAATGTCAAGTGACCAGCACAGTGGTACAGCCCCACTTGTCATTAATGGCCAGCCATAAAAGAACCCGAGTTTCTCAGCTCATAGGCCAGGTTCTTCAGTGGTTGTCTAGTTTAAGGCTGGTCATTAGCAATATTATGGACTACCTAAGTTCCTCGAACTCATGCAGGACCTAATGAATTAAAATCTCTGAGGATAGGGCCTCGGAATCCATCCTTACAAAGCTCCCTGAATGATTCTAGTCAGCAAGGCATGTGAACTTTTGCTTTAGGTCGGGTATTCTAAAGAATTCCCGTTAATTATGACTTCCCAGGGTGCTTTTGTGTATAGTTCTTTAAGAATTTAAGTGGTGGAGAAGGGGAAGCATGAGAAACTTAATTGAGCATCTCTTAAAATATAATGGATTTATGTAGGGGAAACAGATTTGTTGCCAAAAGTTAATTTGTGCACAAGTTATTAGGAACACACTTGATAAAACTGGATGCTGATTAATTGGAGATATACTGTACTGAGAGAGATATTGAAGAATCCAGAGGAAATAAACAGAGAAGGAGAGGGAGTAAGTCAGCTTCTGGCTTATAAAGGGGTCCACTGAAGATGCTTCCCAACATCACGGTTGGTCCTAAACCGTCCGACTCAGATTTCTAGTGGAGGGTAGGATGGCTGCGTTAGCAGTCATTGGAAACCAGGGTTGTGAACCAGGAAGGGTTACTATGTATTGTGAAAAGTTCTTGAAATTTGCTGCACACCATGAGGAGTGGTAAAGTCAGTTTAAATATCTGCTGTAGTTCTAGTTAAGAGGTTCACACCTTCTTTACTAAAGTGGAATGCTGAGTTACCAAAGGAAGTATTCATGTTTTAGAGGGGGTGTGGTGAAGGCTGTTATAAGTTTGGAAGAGGTGGAAGAAAACGTTGTTATAGTTGTGTAGAGTAGTGAAGGACTTTGGTAAATATCTTGTCAAATCATAGAGTGGTATTTTTAGAGAGTTGCACCCAGCTTTCCATTAGAGGAGCCAAAGGCCTTGTCTGTTTTGTTCTGTGGTGTCCCCAGTACCCAGCACAGTTATCAGCATATTCTATGCCCTTAGATATTTTTTAGTAAGTGAATAGTATTGATATGGAAAAAAGAACAGTTATGGTGGTTTACAGCCGTGTTAGTTATTAAAAGCTACTTGATATTTTGCAATGGATTAAAGAGCCAGTTTTTGATCAGTGATTTATGTCCCAGAGATACCTCATCACTCCACTTCAGCAGATCTGGCTGAGCCAAGATTTCTAGGCAATACTCTATCCCTGATGGGTTGTTTCTTTTTCATTATCCTGCTTGTTTAACTTCTCTTACAAGTCTTTTCTCAAGAGCACACCTTCGGTAAAACACATACATCTGAGATCCTGCCTCAGCCTATGCTTCTGAGGAATGCAAACTAAGACCCTGATAGGCATTTAATATTTTTGCTTCTTGGTTTGTTTATTTTGGCAAAACACATGAATGAATCAGTAAATGGATTTGACATACCACTAAAAGAATGTAAAAGGAAACACAGTGAATGGAAATATGACATAAAAACTGCTTTCTTTTTAGCCGTAGAAAAATGCAAGTTGAAACAAGTCCATTAGGTAATATCTTCAAGAAAAGTATAAAGAATTTTTAATCTGAAAAAGGGCAAGAATTAGAATGGCAAAATTGTGAGTCTAGGAAATTAAGTTCTATTTAATTAGTGCAGAAAAAGGGGTGCATGTTTTATTCAATAGTGCACTGGGGGCACTATTATTACTTTATAAATATTAATCATTAGACAGGATAACCAAAGATATTTCAAATGATTTATAATAAAACTATAAATTTGATGACTCTTTGGTCACATTATTAAGTTTAAAGCATCATATGTAAGTGACTATATTTCCCTGTTAATTTGGATTATTTTTCTTTAGTTTCAACTATTTTTTAAGAAACATTAAATTTTAGAGCTTCAAGGGACCTTAGAAGTCATATAAACCTACCCCATAATTTTAGATAAGAAAAAAACTAGAAAGATCATTTACTATTAAATTTACATAAATGTCATGTAATCCATTATCCTTATGTTTTCGTATTATTTGAACAATTTGTCTCATGTGATTTATATGTAAAATATTTTTTTAACAACCAGACATTCAAACTACACATACCCTGTCCATGGTAATTCACTATTTAATATACTCTAAGAGCTTTCAAAGATTCTTTTTCAATAACAAGTATATTGGCTTTTTCAGATCATTGATTATATAACAGTGTACTGTTAGCTAGTTGTTTCTCTCACTGAAGATCAGGCCAAAGGTGGGCCTTTCTTCAAAGAAAAATGATGCCTAGGTCAGGGTGTTGTTATTTTGTTTTAGCATGGTAAGAGCAATTGCTCATTGAATCTTTCATCTTTCATCAAATTATCCACAAGGCATACAATCAAGAATAAACAACTTTTAGAAATTTTAACTTGTAAATAGAAGTATATATTTCCCGTCAGCCCTGTTGTAGCTCTAGGTGTGAGTGTTAGAATTGTGCTAATTAACTGTCTACCAAACACAAGCTCTGAATTATCACATAATAAATAATTTGTAGGCCTTGATTCCTGTGCTAAACTGTTCATCTATAGAGAGAATTAAACACATCGTTGTGTTTACTCAGAAGACAATACATTGTTTTGTCTACTTTTTAAAATTCATTTTTATTTCTTACACATATCTGGCACTCAAAGTGATGCAAAATATTGTGTTGTAAATTAAGGACATAACTTTTCACAGAACACCTGGCAAAATAGATATGAGCATATTCAAGGCAGTAATGAGGGTAAAAGCGCTCTTCAAAAGTAAAAATATAAAATAATTCAAAAAGAATGGAAAAGAAAATATTTCCATCTTGCAGACCTGTTTTGATTAGTAAAATTAGCTTCTTTGTAGGTAACAACTAACAGCTCAAACAGTGGTTAAGTTTGATTTGATTCTGAGACAGCCAGGTGGGAAGTGCTCCCTGGCAGAACCTCCAACCATCCTGCATGCTGGAAGGAGTGTGCACTCAGGTAGAGCCACAGAAGCTTGAAGCGGGAAGGAACCAGGGCGTCATCTTCCTGGGTGGAACCTAGGATTCAGTGTGCAAGGTGGAAGTACACTAGCAGGACTCTGGCTTTGCAGATGTTCCCTGTTTACCTTTTTTCCGCTTTTTGCCAAATAAATTCAACTTTTCTCACCCTTCAGAGTGTCTGTGAGCCTAGTCTCTCATGGCTGCGTGACAAGAACCCAGCTCTTAGCTGAACCAAAGGAAAAAGTCCTGCAACAGCTTTGGTGCCCAGAAGATAAAGCTTGAGAAGGGGTGAGTGAAATGGGGAATCCAAACCTCTCACTGTCAATTCTAAGCCTTTTCATCCTCAGACTTCTGAGGGTAGGGGAAACCCCTGTCGCTCCCAGGGGTCGGTGGCCTTTCTGTGGCCTTTTCCTTCCTTTTTTGGGACAGACAGGCGAGTGGCAGCTCCTGGCTCCCCCTTTCCTCCTGGCTGGGGCTGGTGAACATGATGTGTCCCTGGCATCTTCCCCTTCCCTGGACAAGGGTCTCAGCTCTTTGGGACAGCAATTAAGTTTTTCTCCCTGGTGGAGGAACATTTGCATAAGAATAAGAGGTTCTTCCCCAAGGCATCCTTTTTTCTTCTTCACCCTATCAGCAGTTAACTTTTAAATGGGTTTGTTTTCCTTTTGGAAGATGTTTTACTAAGCTAGGAATGATAAGGATCACTGTTTATATTCTCTGTAAAGTTTTGGTTGTGATAAGGGATCTTGTGAGGACTGGGTTTTCTCCCGTCTGTCTCTGTAGTTGTATATGCTTTTAGTGTGTAAGGTCTATAAAAAGAGCTTTAATTAATTTGGCCTAAAGGAAGACAAGCACTTGGATCAAATATTTTTTAAAGGGAATATAAAGGCTGTAGTACCTTTCAGTTCACATGACTTTAATCTTTCAGAAATAAAAACAGCCTTAAAGATTATTGGTAAAATGCAGATGCCATCAAAATGTAAACAGGTCAACTAAATTTTGCAGGTCAGATGCAAGGTTTGCTAAGTGTTTTAAGGTTATAAACTGCTTTTTGGGTTTTGAGAACTATTTGACTTGCTGGTTTCACAGTTGGTACATAAGGGGACATACAGAATTAACCACACCCTTAATTATGCTGAAAGGAGTCAAACCTTGGTCACACTTAGCACACAATTAACACAACTTACCAGGTTTTACATTAACGTTAAAAATTGGTAGGAGTTACCATTATAGCATGTAATTGAAACTACTGGAAATAGATTTACATGTGAGGTGCATAAGAACAGTAAAATGTGTTTTTTTAGTAAAAGATTATAAAAAGGCCTAGAGATATAAATTCTTGCCTATTGTTAAGGGACTTTTAAAATTAGGTAAGATAAAGGTAAAAATGAAAACAACTGGTGCAAGGATTGTAAGAACTAATCTTGTAAAAGAAATTCTGTGTGTGAACACGGACTAAATTAAAGAGGGTATTATATGGTTTTTCTGTAAATTGAACATTGAAATAAAAGAAAAACAAGGTTTTCTTAAGGCACTAATCTGCTCTTAAAATTTGTAAAAGGCTGTAAGAGGATTTTGCTTTTTTTAAAATTTCTGAGTCATCATTTAGGCAAACTAAATAATTTATGGTAACCTGGAATTCTATTTCATAAAATCAAGTGTTTTAAAAAACCTTTAACATATGTAACAGGCTTCCCAAAATCAAACTTCAGTTTCAAAATTCTTTCTTGACACCTGGCTTTTGGAGGCTCCAGAAGGGCCCTTGAAATGTCCAGAAAAGAGGCAAACAGGATTATTTTGCATGTTTAGGTACATGGGATTGCCAAAATGATGTTCAATTTTTTAAATCACTGTTACGTCCATTTCATAGGAGAAATCGGGATGCTTTCCATCTTCCTAATAAGCTCCAAACCGTATGAATATCACTGGAATCATGTTTTCTTTGAAAGTAGGAAAAAATATGGGCTTGGCAATTTGGGCAATATCACTTTAGGGATCTTCACAATTTATTTTGCTTTTATTGGTTTCTTTAGATTTTTTTTAAATCTCTTATCAAATCAAATTTTGTAATTTATGTTTTCCTAGAAAATCATGTATTTAATCAAGTTTTCAAATTTATTAGCACAGATGAGTAACTGTGTCCTGTTATACTTCTTTTTTTCCTTGTACCTGTGGCTATGTACCAGCACACAGTGCTAAGTTTGTGTGCTTATACCTTTCCTTACCTTATTTAGTAATGAGCCTGGGCAGTTGGTGGAGCTCTATCCTGGGATCTATAATGAACCAGCACTGAGATTTGTCAGATCTATTATTAATTGTTTCCTGGTTCTTAAAATCTTGCTTCCTCTGTATTGACTTCTTCCCTTGTTTTTATTGTTGTTGTTATTTCTTATTTTTCTTATTTCTGAAGTTTTTTTGATTAATTTATTATTTCTCATTTAGCAATGTAAAGACTGAAGTCTATGAAATTAACTTTAGGAACAACTATTCATATCTCATAGACTTTAAAAAAGCTTTAAGTATAATAAAGCACTGACATACAAGAAACAAATAATTTATGTATATTTAAAGTGTTCAGTTTAAGTTTTTGACATATACACCAGTGAAATCATCACCATAGTTAAGATCAAATGAAGATATTCATTACCCGAAAACTTTCCCTGTGCCCTTTTTATTTCCTCCTATCGGCCCCTCTTTGACTTACCTCAACATCCCAAGGGAATCACTAGTTTTTCTCCTCTCGCTATAAATTAGTTTGCATATTCTAGAATATTATATATATTAAATTATACACTATATATTTTTTAATCTGGCTTTTTTCCCTCAATTATTTTGAAATTCATCAGTGTCATATAGTGTATCAATTATTAAGATTTTTTATTGTTGAGCAATTTTCCATTGTATGGAAATGCCAACTTTGCTGAAGTATTCAACTGTTCACAGACATTTGGGTTATTTCCAATTTGGGGCTATTACAAATAAAGTTGCTATGAACATAGTATCCATCTTTGGATGGATATATGCGTTCATTTATTTTGAGTAAGAACCTAGAAGTAAAATGTTTGGATTGGGGTGTGTGATTAACTTTTGAAGAAGTTGTCAAACCTGTTTCCATAGTGGTCTTGCCACTTTATATTCCCACCGGCAGTGTATGAGAGTTACAGTTGATTCAGGTTCTGGTCAACGCTTGATACAATTAATCTGTCCAATTCAATCATTCTAGTAGATGTGTGATGATACCTCAGTGCAGTTTTAATTTGCATTTTCCTAGTAACAATTTTTCATGTGCTTATTGATTTTATATATGTATATATATTTTATATATATATGTGTAATCTTATTTGGTGAAGCATCGTAATCTTTTGCCTTTTTTTATTGGTTTGTTTTCTTATTGTTGCATTTTAATTGTTTTTTAATATATTCTGGATAAAATTTTTCATCAGATATATCCTTTATGAATTTTTTTTCCAGGTTGTGGCTTGATTTTTTAAATTCTCTTAACAATATATTTCAGAAAACAAGATTCTTTGATGAAGCTACATTTACAGTTTTTTTTTTATGGATTGTGCTTTTTGTAAAATATCTAAGAAATCTTTGCCTAATACAAGATCACGAAAAAACCTCCTGTTTTCTTGCAGGAGTTTTATAGCTGCAGCTCTTACATTTATATTTGTAATTTATTTATAATTGATTATTTTATATGGTGCAAGGTATAGACTAAAATTATTTTTATTTTTGTATATCGATACCCCATTTGTTGAAAAGACAATCTTTTCTTTACTAAATTATCTTTCACCTTTGTTCAAATTCAGTTGTTAATATGTGTGTGTGAGAATCTGTTTCTTGGTCTTTTTCTGGGTCATTGATCTGTTTATTTATGTTGATTTTTTTTTAGCGGTATAATCTTTAAAGTCAAGTAGCATAAGTTCTTCAACATTGTTCTTTTTTATTTTAAACGCTGCTTGACTATTCTAAGTTCTTTATATTTTTATGTGAATTTTAAATACCTTGTCATTATTTGCAAAATCCTTCTGGGATTTTGATTGGTATTGCATTGAACCTAGATAAATTTGGGTAGTTATGTTTTATAAAGTTGGCACAAACATGAATTTATGAACATTGAACCATTGTTCTTAGCGGAAAGACAACGCTAGGTTTCTGAGAACATCTGGTTCCACAGAGGTAATCACAATAACCACAATATTTTTATTAACATATCAACATATAACCTTGTCTTACGTATGTTTCTGTTTAAAGACATCTTGTTTAATATATGTGTGTGTATGCGTATTACCAATGCATTAACATTGAACAGCCAACAGCACTATAGCTCAGCCTGAAGAAAGCCTATCACATATATATTTTCTGGAAGGCACATCATGACCTTCCTGAACTTCAGAACATTAGACAGCCCTTCAGCACAAAAGCTTGGGGCCATTTTAAACAGTGAATTGCCCCCAGAAAAGCACAAAAGTGTTTAAAACATGGCATGAAATACTGTGAAAAGGACGTTGGTTTACAGTGTGAGAGCTGGAGCAAGAAAGCAGAGTGCAGGCTTGGTAAACTCAAGCTGGGAATGGGCACTGCACATTGGGACTTTTGAGTTAATGCCAGAAAAAGTGAAGGCTTTGCAGGACTGTTGCAAAGACATGATTGTATTTTGCAATGTGAGAGGGACATGAGAGTTTGGGGGTCAGGGGCCAAATGATATTGTTTGGATGTTTTGTTGCCTCCAAATCTCATATTGAAATGCGATTCCCAGTTGTAGAGGTCGGGCCTGGTGGAAGGTGATTGGATCATGGGGATGGATCCATCATAAATGGTTTAGCACAGTCCCCTTTGTGATAAGTGAAATTTCACTCAGATCATGCAAGATTTGGTTGTTTAAAGTCTAAGACTTCCCCACCCTTGCTCTCTTGCTCCCACTATTGCCATGTGACATGCCTGTTTCACCTTTTGCCATAAGTATAAGATTGCTGAGGCCTCACCAGAAGCAGAGCAGAAGTTGGTGTCATGCCTGTCCAGCTTGCAGAACCATGAGCCAATTAAAACTCTTTTTAAAATAAATTACCTTATCTCCAGTAATCTTTTACTAGTAATGCAAACAACTGACTAGTATAGTGATTTTTCCAGATGTTTTTCTCGTATTAATTTTAATTTCATTGTGGTCTGAAATCATATTTTGCATATATTTTGAAGTTTTTTCAGATTTTTATGGCCCATAATCTGGTCTATCTTGGTAAATGTTCTGTGTACTTGTAAAATATACATTCAGCTATTTGGGGGTAGAATATTCTATGAATGTCCATTAGATCAATTTGGTCGATTGTGATGCCACGTTTTCTATATACTACTGATTTTCAGTCTAATTCATCTATCAATTACCAACAGAGGTTGTTGACATTACAATTCTAATCTGAATTTGTCTATTTCTCTTTGCAGTTCTTTCAGCTTTGGCCTCATGTGTTTGAAGCTCTGGTTAGATGCATACATGTATCAGATTGTTAGATCCTCTTGATGAATTGACCCTTTTACCATTCTAAAATAATCCTGTTATCTCTCATAATATTTTTGCCCTAAAATCTACTTTTTCTAATATTAATATAGCTATTCCAGGTTGTGTTTGTTAGGGTTGGTGTGGTATCTTTTCATTCCTTTTACTTTTAACCTATGATGGGCCCAGGCTCTCATATTTAAAGCATATTACTTAGAAGCATCATATACATGTTCATTTTATTCCCCCTGATTTTTAATAGTTTCTATTGTTATTTTTTCAATTTCATTAATTTTTTTACAATATCTAATGTGCAGTTAATCCTATCTAGACACTGTTGCCTTCAACCATAGTTTTGTGTGCTTTTATATCTTCCCTGTCGCTATCTAACTTTTTGAATATATGAAATAATTATAATCATTACTTTATATATTTTTTTTTTTTTGAGACGGAGTCTCACTCTGTTAGCCCAGGCTGGAGTGCAGTGGCATAATCTTGGCTCACCGCAACCTCCACCTCCTGGGTTCAAGCGATTCTCCTGCCTCAGCCTCCCAAGTAGCTGGAGCTATAGGTGCCCATCACCATACCTGGCTAATTTTTGTATTTTTAGTAAAGATGGGGTTTCACCATGTTGGCCAGGCTGCTTTTGAATGCCTAACCTCGTGATCCACCCGCCTCAGCCTGTCAAAGTGCTGGGATTACAGGTGTGAGCCACTGTGCCAGGCCATAATGATTATTTTAATGTTCTTATCTATTCTAAAATCCTTGTCAGTTCTTGGTTGGTTTTGACTGATTAATGTACTATCATGAATGAGACATCCTTGCTTCTTTCATTACTGATAATTTGTATTATATATCAAATATGAGTTTTGCCTAGGATGCTGGATTTTTCTTATCCTTATGAATATTCCTAAGATTTATTTTGGGATACAGGGATACAGACTTGGGGAAAGTCTGATCCTTTCAGATCTTGTTTTAAGGTTTACAATAAAACAAAATCCATGTATAGTTTAGGACTTAGTGTTTTCTATTATTAAATTGAACTCTTCTGAGAATTTTTCTCAGTGCTCCATAAATCATGACTTTCTCAGGCACCTCCCTCCACAGGAGCCGCCTCCTGCCCGCCAAGCTGGGGCCTCCTGGGGTGTCCTGGGCTGAGAGGGGAAGGATCCAGATCCACACGCTGGGGAGGGAACACCACCACACTGTCACACGGACACACCGCCACATGGAGACACCACCACACGGACATACTGCCGCACGGTCACATGGACAAACAGACACACACATGGAGACATCACCAAATGGACACACAGACACACCACCACACTGTCACATGGACGGACACACAGACATACGGAGAAATCACACTGACACAGCACCATACTGTCACACAGACACATGGAGACATCACCATAAGGACACACCACCACACTATCACAGGGACACACGGAGACATCATCACACTGTCACATGGACAGACAGACGCATGGAGACATCACCACACGGACACACCACCACACTACCACAGGGACATATAGACACACAGAGAGACATCACCACACTGTCACATGGACACACCACCACATGGACACTGCTACATTGTCACATGGACACACCTCCACACTGTCAGACACCACAGACACAAGGACACACAGACACACTGTCACACGGATACACAAACAGGGTCACACGGAGACATCACCACATAGATATATGAACACACCACCACATGGACATAACACCACACAGACACTCTGCCACACGGACATACCACCACACAGAAATGCGGACACCCTGCCACACAGACACACCACCACGCTGCCACACGGAGACACCATCACATCGTTGCCACAGTGCCACACTTTCATGTGTCAGCTGGCGGTGTGGGCCCCACGACTCTGGGCTCTAATACAGAAATTACTTAGGCAGATAGTGAAGGCACAAGAATTTTCCATCTCCTGTGTCATTGCTTTGGCAGTGGAAACACACGTGGCCTCTAAAGAGTGGGGTGGAGGGCACGGTCTCTCTTTCCAGGCTGGAATGGAGGAAGACGCGGCAGCCTAGAGGCTGCGTGTCCTCCTCACAGCAGGCCCCTGAGGACCTTTATCCTACTGAGCCGTGGGTGTCCCTCAGGGGTGTCTAAAGCACCAGGTGGGGCAGGGGGACCCTTATAGGCCTTAGGACTTCCGGCCAATTAGTGGTTGGTAAAACACAGAGGTGAACACCATAGAACCACAGGTCCAGGAGAATTTTGCAAAAGCTCTGAGGATGCCCTTTTTTGTTCTCCGACTGCAAAATTGTTTTAAAAAGGAAAAGATCCAGCAATGTCTGGGGAGAGTCAATACTGAGTGTCAGCGCGGGATGCTGCCGCTGATGTGATCCCGGCGTCCTGGCCTAAAGTGGCCTCAGGGACCACGTCTCCGTGCACCATGGCAGCAAACTCCAGCGATTTCTGGGCAGATGGCGTCCCTGCCACCATACGGGCTTCTAAGCGCGGAAGGACAGACAGGACCGGAGACCTCTGGGTGTCCCTGGTGTCCACTAGCTTGACGCCGTTGCTCCTCCTTGAAGTCCCAGATTTGGAGAAGCACCTGGTTCCTGATGGAGGCCGTGGGCCTCTTGGCCCCCGCTTACCAGGCAGCAGCACCAGACGTTCTCAGCGCCAGACGTTTTCAGCCCCACTGGTGGGCGCCGCCTTCCATCAGGCCAAAGACTTTCTGAAACTGCCCTTCTTGGGGCCGGGAGGCAGCATCCTGGGCCTCCCTGGGGCTTGCGGAGCTGGCAGCAGCTCCAGGTTGAGATCACCTGCAGCCCGCACCGCGGCACGCTAGAGATCCCTGAGCTGCGCTGGGGGAGGCTAATCCGCAGGTGCCGGGCTCCAGGTGCCGGCCGCAGTCTCAAAATCGCCTGGAGGTGACATCCAGGAGCACCACCGCGCTGCCCGCAGGGAGACCCACTGCAAGGCGAGCCCCCTAAGGCGGCCAGGGAAGAAGCAGAAGGCCAGGAAGGCACCCGAGAGCTTGGGGTGAGCTCAGGCCGCGCGCCCGGACCAAGTTCCTGGTCTCCGGCAGGTCTTGCCAAAGAAGATCTGGGCTTTCTGGGTGACGTCCAGCATGAGCTGAAGCTTCTGGGACGCGGTCAAGTGGCCTTTTGGAGGCTCCACGGCTTTGGACGCCAACTGCAGGATGCTCCACTGTGTCTGCCAGCCTCTGGCATTTTGCTGAGGGGTAACCTCGGTATGGCTAGAAATAACACTGGGGGTGGCCCAGTCGTGACCCAGCCATTCCCGCACGCGGTGGTGGCAAAGGCAGGGGTGCAGAGTGCCCAGTCAGCTTGGTCAGAGTTCTTTATAGGTTAGTGACAGACTTGGTCCCACGCTTGTGTCCTCTCATGTTGTCAGTTAACCTGTGGATGCCCAGGGGCTCCTCCATCTCCACCGTGTTCTCCTCGGGCTGAAGCCCAAAGTCCCCCATTTTCTCCTCAAACAGCTCTCAGAGCCACTTCTGCAGGCCGGAGGACCGCGGTGGGCTCAGTGGCTGACCAGGGAAGCCACATCTGAAGGAACTGCTGGGTGACTATGGCCATAAGTCATTCAAAACAGACTTTCCCTGGCTTGCTGCGCTACATCGATTTTGTTTTCATATTTTAAAAGAAGCAGAAGGGAGGTCCTAGGAAAATCGCCCAGTGCAGATGCTGACAAGAGTGGTGACATGAAAAAGATTACCCAGAAGGAAAACGAGCTATTTTCTACACAGGTGAAATCTGTGTAGGGTTTTGGAAAAGTGAAACTAGATCCAAAGCACAATGATATAATTCTGGCAGTTTCCATTAACACAGAACTTAGTCAATCTGAATTAATCTAAGGGTTATAAGGAAAATGGCACTCCAAGAAGCACTTATTAACATCACTCAGCTGCTGTGAAATAGGCTTACAGGCAACATGGAGTGTCAAGTATCCACTATGGAAAGTCAGTGATACAGATTGGACTACGATTTCTATGGCTCATTCATATCATATGTAGACAATATTCTCAGCAGTTAACTAGCGCAACTTGATAGTATCAATTGCTTGAGAAAATCAGATAATTGCTTGAGAAAATTAGGACATTGCTTGAGGAAATTAGATAATAAAATAAATTACTTCTTTTTAAGAATAGTTTAATATTTTGGCAAGTAGACTTTAAAATAGATTGGTAATATTTTAAAGGCTACTTTTAAAGAAGTAGCAATATAACATGTTTAATTATGAAAAATAATAATGTCAGAAACAATTCAATTTTCTATCAGGTAATTTCACAAATATAGAAATACTATCTCGATAATTAGAAGTAGCAGCAATTTCTGTCGTTTTTATGCAAGTTACTCCTAGTCCATTTATTTGGTTTTAAATAGTGTTTTTAACTTCTGTTTCAAACAGGGCTAATCATAAATAATAGAATATATTTTACAATAGTTGAAGGTAACAAAAAGTAAGTGCCATTTAAAAAATTGTATTAGATTGTTTAAAAATGTTGTGGGTACGTATATGTGTGTGTATCTGTGGGGTCCATGAGATGTTTTGATACAGGCATGCAATGTGAAATGAGCACATCATGGGGAATGGGGTATCCCTCCCCTCAAGCATTTATCCTTCAAGTTAATACAAAATTCAATTACTGTCTTAGTTATTTCAAAATGTACAATTAAATTATTATTGAATATAGTCACCATATTGTGCTATCAAATAGTAAGTCTTACTGTCTATTTTTTGTACCCATTAACCATCCCCACCTTCCCACCAACCACCCCCAACTACCTTTCCCACCCTCTGACAACCATCCTTATACTCTCTATGTCCGTGAGTCTGTTTTGATTTTAGATTCCACAAATAAGTGAGAACATGTGATACTGGTCTTTCTGTGCCTGGCTTATTTCATTTAACATAATGATCCATAATGTTCCATCACTGTTACTGACAAAGACTGGATCTTATTCTTTGTTATGGCTGAATAGTCCTCCCTTGTATATATGTACACATTTTCTTTATCCATTCATCTGTTGATGGACACTAAGGTTTCTTCCAAATCTTAGCTTTGTAAACAGTGCTGCAACAAATATGGGAGTGCAGTTATGTATTTGGCATACTGATTTCCTTTATTTTTGGTATACACCCAGCAGTAGTTTTGCTAGATCATATGGTAGCTCAACTTTTAGTTTATTGAGAAACCTCCAAACTGTTCACCTCAGTGGTTTTACCAATTTACATTCCCAGGAGCAGTGTACAAGAGTTGCCTTTTCTCTGCATCCTTGCTAGCATTTGTTATTGCCTGTCTTTTGCATACAAGTCATTTAAACTGTGGTGAGATGATATCTCATTGTAGTTTTGACTTGAATTTCTCTGATGATCGGTGATACTGAGCACCTTTTCTTATACCTGTTTGCCATTTGTAGGTCTTCTTTTGAGAAATATCTATTCAAATCTTTTGCCCCCCTTTTTTTAACCAGGTTATTGGATTGTTTCTTAAAGAGTTGTTTGAGCTTTTTATATATTCTGATTATTAGTCCCTTGTCGGATGAGTAATTTGCAGATATTTTCTCCCATTCTGTGGATTGTCTGTCAACTTTATCATTTTCTGTGCAGAAGCTTTTTAACTTAATGTGATCCATTCGTCCATTTTTGCTTTGGTTGCCTGTGCTAGTGAGGTATTGCTTCAGACATTTTTGCCCAGACCAATGTTCTGGAGATTTTCCCCAACGTTTTTTTGTACTAATTTTATAGTTCGAGGTCTTAGCTTTACATGTTTAGTAAACTTTGATTTTACTTTTGTATATGGTGATAGATACTAGTCTGTTTTCATTCTGCTGCATATGGATATCCAGTCTTTTCAACACCATTTCCCACCAGTGTATGTTCTTGGCACCTTTGTCAAAAATGAGTTCACTGTAGGTATGTAAATTTGTTCCTGGGTTCTCTATTCTGTTCCATTGATCTATGGGTCTCATTTTATGCCAGTACCATACTCTTTTGGTTACCATAATTCTGTACTATAATATGAAGTCAGATGATATAGTTCCTCCAGTTTTATTTATTTATTTTTGCTTAGGATAGTATTATTTCTTATACTGAAAGCATTCTATGTTATTTATTATTAGTCTAATTTTACAGTTTTACAATGCTATCTTCTTTTACAAAGCTATGATCAACTCAAGGTGTGCAGATCAGGGTTAATTGTAGCTATTTGCAAAAGTAGCAATATTGTGGCTTGGCACAGTGGCTCATGCCTGTAATCCCAGCACTTTGGAGGCCAATGTGGGCAGATCACCTGAGGTCTGAGGTCAGGGGTTCAAGACCAGCCTGGCCAACATGGTGATGAAACCCCATCTCTACTATAAATACAAAAATTAGCCGGGGATGATGGCAGATGCCTGTAATCCCAGCTACTCAGGAAGCTGAAGCAGGAAAATCGCTTGAACCTGGGAGGTGGAGGTTGCAGTGAGCCCAGAATGTGCCATTGCACTCCAGCCTGGGTAACCAAGTGTGACTCTGTCTCAAAAGAAAAAAAAAAGCAATATTCTGTGTAATCGTGGATAGCGTAATTCATTACTATGTGGATCAGAGAGCAGAGGATTCTGAATGCATGAACATATCTTTAACATTTCAATACATTGCTCATAATTACTAATGAACTAAAGAGAAACCAAGAAATTATGGTGATAGTTATATTTACCTGGAGAATTGTAGACATAAATGAACAGTAAGATGAGAAATATGTTAACACAGTCTATAAGGGTATACAATAATGAAAATGGGGAGAAAACAGTTTTTCAATGGATTTCTGGTCATGTAAGTCCATTTGTATCAGTTAATTTTTAAAAGGTTTTTGTACGTGCAATAAACTGCACATACTTCAGTTGTACATTTTGATTACTCTTGGCATTTGTAGCTCTATAAAACCAACAGCGTATTAAAATAACGAACATATCTATTACCTTTACCACCAACGTTTTCTTGTGTTTTTTCTACTGACTTTTTCCTGGCTATCCCCATCCCATTCACAGGCAACCACTGATCCACTTCCAGTCACTATCCATGAGTTTTTATTTCCAAATACATGAAATCATAGGGTATGTATACTTTTTGATCACTCAGCATCACTATTGTTGAGATTTATTCATATTACTACATCTATCAATTGTTCTGTTCTTACTAGGGAGTATTATTTCATTATATACATATACCATACTAAGTTTATAAGTCACAAATTCACCTGTCCGTGGACATTTGGACTGTTTTCAGGTTTTGGATGTTGCAAGTAAAGCTGCTATGCAGATTCATGTAAAATCCTTTGAATGGGCACATGCTCTTAGGTTTTCATCTCTACTGGAAGTGGAATAGATAGCTATATGGCTATCATGTCTGTAATATGAAAACACACAGCCCGACAAAACTGATTTCTAAAGTGGAAACTCCACCGGAGAACCTTGACTCCACCCTGGCTTTTGAGATTATCTCCTATGTCTGGTGCAATGACTGGTCCTGGGGTAGCCGCATGACCCAAGGAGGACCATGTTCAAACTACTGAGTTGTCACCAAGATTAATATGTGTTTGTTGAAAGAAAGCCCCTTTTCCCTACTCCCCCAGCTGCAAATGCTGTCAGGGATCACATCATGCTGGAGAATTTGGTTACAGTGTTTCCTAAACTTTGCGGGTAAAAATTGTTTAAGTAGGTAAAAATGGAGCAAATACAAAGAAAAAAGGAGTCCAGAAATATCAAAAAGGGCCTCCATAAAATCATTTGAACTTATGAATAATTCATTAGTCATTAAAACCAGTTAAGTGTACAAAGAATCATCCCCCACCCACCACCCTTTATTCCTTCACCAGGTTTAAGTTACATTTTTTAACTTGCAAACAAAAGATTTGTCATTAACTTAGACATCAAAATCGCTTGTCTCCAAGAGCAATCATTCAGCTCCGTCCCTCTCATTGTTAGAATAATATGTTGGCTTTATTCTGCATACACCTCCCCTTTGCCCTTGTCTCCCTATTCTATTCTATTAAAGCTATATCCAGACATTTACTTCATTTTATATCAAAGAAACTATACATGTTTTTAATTTTAGAAAAAGTTCTGAGTAACTTTTTGTCTCATATTAGATTTTGAGCTACCAAAGAAGCATTATTTTCTCATTTAGTATTTTAACTTTTCTAACTGGGAACTTTTCTAGTAGATATTATGTCTTTTTCTAGATGCTCTGCTTCAATTTACATTTTAAATCTAATTTTTAAAAAGTGTATGTTTTGAATATTTGCATCATGCATCTCAGGCCTAAATATCCCTTGATAACAAATATTGTGTTTTTTTCTCTACATTTTTCACATACTTCAATTGTGATCTATATTGCCACAATAAAGGTATTTGTCAATATAACATAACACATAGGCAAAATATTGTTTCCAAGTGATTGATGATATGGTGCTTTCAGTCTAGTCACAGTCCCTCGAAGTAATCATCATCCCTAAATCTAATGAAATATGAATCAGTATTTTACTTTGTTTCCAAAATTCAGCAGACAAATATATAGCCTGTCACATATAGCCTGTAACACCAACGTATAAAAATTAAAGCAGTTCCTTCTCCACTCCCACTGCTTCACTTGACTGGCCTTAAAAAAATTAACAATAATAAAAAATAAAAGCAAAATCATTCCTTATCTTTGAAATTTAATGGATATACTATCAGAAAAACACTTCTATATATGGAGGTCCTCTATAAAATATAGACTCTTAACTAGAAAAGTAGACTTATATGATAGTTAAATTAAAAACACATATATAGTACCTTCACAAATGCACCATTACTTATTTCAGAGTGCATGACGTAATTGACTAAACCATTTAGGGCTAGACCTCTGAAATAAAAGGCATTCACACCTTGCGATTCTAGGGGGAAATATTCAAAATAGAAGCAGGCAGAACCTTTACCTGATCATGATAAAAAAAATTTTCCTACTTGTTAATATGCCACGGCTTTTACAAGGTCAGCAGAAAGAGATTATCCCACAATATAAGCTGATGGCCAAAATTATCTGCCTTACTTTTGTTACCATAGTATCTATTAAGTGTAAATTTCTTCTGAAAGAAAGCAGATACATTTTTCTCACAAATGTCTTTAGATGAAGATCTAGCACATCTGTTTTTCTTGCTTTTTAAAATTTTGTTTTTATTGATACATATGTGGTACAATGTACAATAGATGTAAATATTGTGAAATGGACAAATTAGGCTAAATAACATATCCTTCACCTCACATATTTATTACTTCATGGTGAAACATTTAAAATGTTCTAATTTAGCAGTTTTAAGATATATACTACATTATGAGTAACTGCAGTCACTGCTGTGCACCATATCACCAGAATGTATTTCTCCTAACTGAAGCATTATCCCATTCAATATTTCCCATTTTTCCACCCCCACCACCCCTGCTCAGCCTCTGATAGACCACCTTTCTACCCCTAACGTCTGAGTGCGCATTTTGGGATTTCACATATAAGTGATATTATGAGATATTTGTCTTTCTGTGTCTGCTTATTTTACTTAGTATAATGTCCTCTAAATTCATCCATGTTTTTGCAAATGACAGAATTTCATTCATTTATAAAGATAAGTAGTATTTTTGTATGCATCCTACGTATACTTTTAACTTTCCACGGCTTTATTGAGATATAATTTATACATTATGTAATTCACTCATTTAAAGTACAAACTTCAAATTCTTTTAGTATATTAACTGGGTGGACAAATAATCATCATAATATAATTTTAGAACATTTTAATGCTCCTTAAAAGAGACTTGCACCCATTAGCAATCTTTCCGCATTTTCTCCAGCCTTTTCTAAACCCCTCCTACTCTAGGCAACCACTCGTCTACTCTCTGACTATCAATTTGCCTATTCTGGACATTTCACATAAATGGAATCATAATAACACATAGTCACTTTTTACTCACTTCTTCCACTTAACATATTTATTATATTATATTCATCCATTTTGGAGCATGCATTAACAATTTTTTACCTTTTCTTGCTAAATAAGATTGTATTTTATGGACACACCACATTTTATTTATCCGCTCCTCAGCTGAGGAACATTTCTGTTGTTTTCTACTTTGTGTTGCTATAAACATTTGTGTGCTACTGTTTGTGTAGCATTTGTTTTCTTTCTGGTAAACACATAGGAGTGGAATTGCTGGGTCATGTGATAACTGTACAGGCAGGAATTTAGATTTTTCTCCTTTTAATTTCTGCTTTAGTAGGCAAGGGTTCTGGTTTCACTGCTGAAAAAGTAAAGTGTGTTCAGGCTGTCCATGGTTCTGGGCTCCCCCGGGTCTCTGAGGAGGGCTGCCCCCTCCATCACAGAGAATATCAGGACACTAACCTGTTCCTAGTTATACTTACACACTCCTCTCATGTTGTCTATGGAGTGGAGGCTGCAGGGAGGGTGACATCCTAGTTAGTCCCAAGCTCCAGACTGCCTGAAGCTCACTGTTAACAAGTCCTGCCTTGGAGAAGAAGGAAGGGTGTCTCTGTGAACCTCCCACCTGGGCCGAAGGGAGGCCACTCTCTCCTCTGCCTCTCCCCAACCTTGGTCTTCTGCACTCCTAGTGAACCTCTCAACCCTTGCCTACAGGCCTGGAATCTCAAGACCATGATGACCTCTCATCACCCCTGAATCCAGAGCTTTCCCTTTACAAAGGGGAAACAGACCTGGAGCAGAGCTGATGTTCAGCCAGTGTGTAAGGGAATAGCCGAATTGGTGGTAAAATACTGAAATAGTTCCAGTATGGATGGAAAGGAGCTGCTGCCCTGAGCATCTCTACCCCCCCACCTCAGCCTGTCCTCCAGGACCCTGAGTCAGCACCAGGAGCATCAAAGTGGCCAGGATTGGCTGGAGCCCATGCTAATGGCTCTGCTAGTCCTTCTCCCCACCAGAGAGGGCAGGGGAATTCAGGTCATCTGGAGGTAGCACTGTGACCGTGTATGCAGTAGTCAAACCTTTCGTGCCACCATCTCTGACTTTGTTGATAAAGGCATGAGGCTACTTCCCTCTGGTACTCAGTGGTAAGCATCTAAAATCTTAAAGAAAAAATTTAAAAAGCTTTCAAAATATAGGACTTAACATATGAGACTGCATAAACTTCTCTTTAGCAGTTGTCCACCTGATGCTTCTGGTTCTGCCTCCCCAGAGAGTGGGTGACCTGGGCCACCCTCCACCACTGCCCTGTAAGGCCATGGGACACACAGCCCATCAGTTCTCTTCACGTGATCATCCCCCTTTAAATGGGAGAAAATACACTTGCCTCATTTTTGTACCTTCTGTGTGGACATTCCATGACAGAGCTTCACTAAATGTGTGATGAAGAACTGAATGAATGAATGAATGAATGTGAGAGCAAATGAATGAATGGCTCAGACCCTGGGCTGGAAGGCTGTGTATGAGGATGGTGGGTAGAGGAGGATCTGTTTTTCTTGCCTTTAAGTCATTACTTGTCATTTTGGGGCAGGAGCATAGGCTTTGAATGCAGACTGACTGGACTTTAATCCTTTACTAGTTGTGATTGTGTGACCTTGTACATGTTACTTAAGCCCTCTGTGCCTGTATCTTTATCTGTAAAATGGAGATAATAAGGTGACAAAGGACTGTGGTAAGAGTTAAATACTTAAAAAAATCACAGTTTGTATTAAGTCCTCAATAGATTGGGTATAGCATCATGAGTGCATGTGTTTCTGGAGCAATGCTCATCTTGGGCTGGATGTTGCCTACACAGAGAAAGACTCTGGCCTCTTCTCACCCACATGTATCTGTCTTACAGCACACTGATGGGTCCTGACTCCTTATCCAGTTTACCAGTCTGTGTCTTTTAATTGGAGCATTTAGCCCATTTACATTTAACGTTAATATTGTTACGTGTGAATCTGATCCTGTCATTATGATGTTAGTTGGTTATTTTGCTTGTTAGTTGATGCAGTTTGTTCCTAGCCTCGATGGTCTTTACAATTTGGCATGTTTTTGCAGTGGCTGGTACCGGTTGTTCCTTTCCATGTTTAGTGCTTCCTTCAGGAGCTCTTTTAGGGCAGGCCTGGTGGTGACAAAATCACTCAGCGTTTGCTTGTCTGTAAAGTATTTTATTTTTCCTTCACTTATGAAGCTTAGTTTGGCTGGATATGAAAATCTGGGTTGAAAATTCTTTTCTTTAAGAATGTTGAATATCGGCCCCCACTCTCTTCTGGCTTGTAGAGTTTCTGCCGAGAGATCAGCTGTTAGTCTGATGGGCTTCCCTTTGTGGGTAACCTGACCTTTCTCTCTGGCTGCCCTTAACATTTTTTCTTTCATTTCAACTTTGGTGAATCTGACAATTATGTGTCTTGGAGTTGCTCTTCTCGAGGAGTATCTTTGTGGCGTTCTCTGTATTTCCTGAATCTGAATGTTGGCCTGCCTTGCTAGATTGGGGAAGTTCTCCTGGATAATATCTTGCAGAGTGTTTTCCAACTTGGTTCCATTCTCCCCGTCATTTTCAGGTACACCAATCAGACGTAGGTTTGGTCTTTTCACATAGTCCCAAATTTCTTGGAGGCTTTGTTCATTTCTTTTTATTCTTTTTTCTCTAAACTTCCCTTCTCGCTTCATTTCATTCATTTCATCTTCCATCACTGATACCCTTTCTTCCGGTTGATCGCATCTGCTACTGAGGCTTCTGCAATTTTCGCGTAGTTCTCGAAACTTGGCTTTCTGCTCCATCAGCTCCTTTAAGCCCTTCTCTCCATTGGTTATTCTAGTTATCCGTTCTTCTAATTTTTTTTCAAAGTTCTTAACTTCTTTGCTATTGTTTTGAATTTCCTCCCATAGCTCGGAGTAGTTTGATCGTCTGAAGCCTTCTTCTCTCAACTCGTCAAAGTCATCCTCCATCCAGCTTTGTTCCGTTGCTGGTGAGGAACTGCGTTCCTTTGGAGGAGGAGAGGCGCTTTGCTTTTTAGAGTTTCCAGTTTTTCTGCTCTGTTTTTTCCCCATCTTTGTGGTTTTATCTACTTTTGGTCTTTGATGATGGTGATGTACAGATGGGTTTTTGGTGTGGATGTCCTTTCTGTTTGTTAGTTTTCCTTCTACCAGACAGGACCCTCAGCTGCAGGTCTGTTGGAGTTTACTAGCGGTCCACTCCAGACCCCGTTTGGCTGGGTGTCAGCAGCGGTGGCTGCAGAACAGCGGATTTTCGTGAGACCACAAATTCAGCTGTCTGATAGTTCCTCTGGACGTTTTGTCTCAGAGGAGTACCTGGCCGAGTGAGGTGTCAGTCTGTCCCTACTGGGGGGTGCCTCCCAGTTAGGCTGCTCAGGGGTGAGGGACCCACTTGAGGAGGCAGTCTGTGTGTTCTCAGATTCCAGCTGCGTGCTGGGAGAACCACTACTCTCTTCAAAGCTGTCAGTCAGACAGGGACATTTAAGCCTGTGGAGGTTCCTGCTGAGTTTTTGTTTGTCTGTGCCCTGCCCCCAGAGGTGGAGCCTACAGAGGCAGGCAGGCCTCCTTGAGCTGTGGTGGGCTCCACCCAGTTCGAGCTTCCTGGCTGCTTTGTTTACCTATGCAAGCCTGGGCAATGGCGGGCGCCCCTCCCCCAGCCTCGCTGACACCTTGCAGCTTGATCTCAGACTGCTGTGCTAGCAATCAGTGAGACTCCATGGGCATAGGACCCTCCGAGCCAGGTGCAGGACACAATCTTCTGGTGTGCCGTTTTCCAGGCCCATTGGAAAAGCGCAGTATTAGGGTGGGACTGACCCAATATTCCAGGTGCTGTCTGTTACCCCTTTCTTTGACTAGGAAAGGGAACTCCCTGACCCCTTGTGCTTCCTGAGTGAGGCAGTGCCTTGCCCTGCTTCGGTTCGCGCACAGTGCGCTTCACTGACTGTCCTGCACCCACTGTTTGGCACTTCCTAGTGAGATGAAACCAGTACCTCAAACAGAAATGCAGGAATCACCCGTCTTCTGTGTCGCTCAGGCTGGGAGCTAGAGACCGGAGCTGTTCCTATTTGGCCATCTTGGCTCCACCTTTCCTGATGTTTTAATGATCACCATTCTAAAATGTGCAAGATGCTCTCTCATTGTGATTTTGATTTGCATTTCTCTAATGACCAGTAATGATAAGCTTGTTTTCGTATGTTTGTTGGCCACATAAATGTCTTCTTTTGAGAAGTGTCTGTTCATATCCTTCACCCACTTTTTGATAGGATTGTTTGTTTTTTTCTTGTAAATTTGTTTGAGTTCTTTGTAGATTCTGGATATTAGCCCTTTGTCAGATGGATAGATTGCAAAAAGTCTCTCCCATTCTGTAGGTTGCCTGTTCACTCTGATGATAATTTCTTTGGCTATGCAGAAGTTCTTTAGTTTAATTAGATCCCATTTGTCAATTTTGGCTTTTGTTGCAATTGCTTTTTGTGTTTTAGTCATGAAGTCTTTGCCCATGCCCATGTTCCGAATGGTATTGCCTAGCTTTTCTTCTGGGTTTTTATGGTTTTATGTTTAAGTCTTTAATCCATCTTGAGTTAATTTTTGTATAAAGGGTAAGGAAGGAGTCAGGAATGACTACTGGTTAAATAACGAAATTAAGGCAGAAATAAAGAAGCTTTCTGAAACCAATGAGAACAAAGACACAACGTACCAGAATCTCTGGGACACATTTAAAGCAGTGTCTAGACAGAAATTTATAGCACTAAATGCCCACATGAGAATGCAGGAAAGATCTAAAATCGACACCCTAGCATCACAAAAGAACTAGAGAAAAAAGAGCAAACAAATTCAAAAGCTAGAAGAAGAAGTCAAGAAATAACTAAGATCAGAGCAGAACTGAAGGAGATAGAGAAATGAAATACCCTTCAAAAAATCAATGAATCCAGGAGCTGTTTTTTGAAAAGATCAACAAAATAGACCACTAGCCAGACTAATAAAGAAGAAAAGAGAGAAAAATCAAATAGACACAATAAAAAGTGATAAAGCGGATATCGCCACCAATCCCACAGAAATACAAACTACCATCAGAGAATACTGTAAACACCTCTACACAAATAAACTAGAAAATCTAGAAGAAATGGATAAATTCCTGGACACACACACCCTCCCAAGTCTAAAGCAGGAAGAAGTCGAATCCCTGAATAGACCAATAATAAGTTCTGAAATTGAGGCAATAATTAATAGCTTACCAACCAAAAAAAGTCCAGGGCCAGATGGATTCACAGCCGAATTCTACCAGAGGTACAAGGAGGAGCTGATACCATTCCTTCTGAAACTATTCCAAAGAATAGAAAAAGAGGGAATCCTCCCTAACTCATTTTATGAGGCCAGCATCATCCTGATACCAAAACCTGGCAGAGACACAGCAAAAACAGAAAATTTCAGGACACTAACCCTGATGAACATCGATGCCAAAATCCTCAATAGAATACTGGCAAACTGAATCCTCAACACATCAAAAAACTTATCCAACACAATCAAGTCGGCTTCATCCCTGGGATGCAAGGCTGGTTACACTTACACAAATTAATAAATGTAATCCATCACATAAACAGAACCAATGACAAAAGCCATATGATTATCTCAATAGATGCAGAAAAGGCTTTCAATAAAATTCAGCACCTCTTCATGCTAAAAACACTCAATAAACTAGGTATTGATGGAACATATCTCAAAATAACAAGAGCTATTTATAGTAAACATTTTTAATGTGTGAGAAAGTAAAAGCATAAAGTTTTTGTATGCAATTAAAGTTAAGTTGTTGTCAGATTAAAATATCCTTTTTCAGCAGGGAGCAACTCACTCTCACCAAGAGCCTCTGCAATCCTGACAGAAGGATAAATTATGACCACCATGGACACTTGAGTTGGCAGAGAGAGCTGCTTAGAGAAGGGGCGGGGCAGAACTCCAGCCAGTGTGAGCCCAGAGGGTTTGCTGCGGGAATGTCTGTAATGGAGTATAGGCAGGGACACCCATTTCCCTAGGCTCAACTTGCTGCCATAGGAGACTTTAGTCCTAGGGGAACTGACAGATCTCAACTCCACACGGTGGCCGTGCGCATGAGATGGGGCTGGTCTGACTTCAGCACCCCTCAGTCTGCTGGACTCTCCGGGGACTCCTAGCCAGGCCATAGCTGCTTGCCGTGCAGTCTCAGATGCCCAGGGGAGGAGAACCTCCTGGGGTCCCACATCATAGCTCCTGTGCTGGTTGAATGCACCTCACAGACAGAGCGTTCCAACAGAGCAGCACC
>NW_026652291.1:57104687-57386275 GCF_009828535.3 Hylobates moloch
ACTTTATACATTTTTAAATAAAAAGAATTTTGACTCTTTTATAATAACACGTAGCTTAAAACACATTATACAGCTGTACAAAAATGTTTTCTTTATATCATTATTCTATAGCTTTTTTCTTCTTCTTCTTCTTTTTTTTTTGAGACAGGGTCTCGCTCTCTTACCCAGGCTGGAGAGCAGTGGCACGATCTTGGCTCACGGCAACCTCTGCCTCCCCACCTCAGCCTCATGAGTAGCTGGAACTACAGGCACGTGTCACCATGCCAGCTAAGTTTTGTATATTTTGTAGAGACAGGGTCTCACCATGTTGCTCAGGCTTATCTGTTTTTCTGTTTCTATTTAAAAACATTTTTAAACTTTTTTTGTTAAAACTAAGACACAGGCTGGGTGCGGTGGCGCACAGCTGTAATCCCAGCACTCTGGGAGGCTGAGGCGGGTGGATTACCTGAGGTCAGGAGCTTGAGACCAGCCTGATCAACATGGAGAAACCCTGTCTCTATTAAAAATACAAAAATTAGCTGGGCGTGGTGGCACATGCCTGTAATCTCAGTTACTTGGGAGGTTGAGGCAGGAGAATTGCTTGAACCCAGGAGGCAGAGGTTGCAGTGAGCTGAGATCACGCCACTGCACTCCAGCCTCGGAGAGAAGAGCGAAACTCCATCTCAAAAAAACAAACAACAACAACAACAAAAAAAAACCTAAGACACAAACACACATAGTAGCATAGGGCTACATGGGGTTAGAATCATCAATATCACTGTCTTTCACCTCCATATCTTGTGCCACTGGAAGATCTACAGGGGCAATAACACATGGAGCTATCATCCCCTACAACAATGCCTTCTTCTGGAATACCTCCTGAAGGGCCTGCCTGAGGTTGTTTTATAGTCAACTTTATATATAAATATTTTATATATATACTTTATATATAAAATATATACACACATATTTATATATATTATTTATATATAAATAATATACACACGTATAATATATATACACACGTGTATATACACACATATACACATATGTACACACACACACACATACATATATACATGAAATGTAACATAACATTTTCTTTCTTTTTCTTTTTGAGTTGCTCTGTCACCCAGGCTGGGGTGCAGTGGCATGATCTTGGCTCACTGTAACCTCCACCTCCTGGATTCAAGCGATTCTCCTGCCTCAGCCTCCTGAGTAGCTGGGACTACAGGCACACACCACTACACCCAGCTAATTTTTGTAGTTTTAGTAGAGACGGAGTTTCACCAAGTTGGCCAGGCTGGTCTCAAACTCCTGACCTCAGGTGATCCACCCACCTTAGCCTCCCAAAATGCTGGGATTATAGGTGTGAAGTACTGCGCCCAGCCTAACATAACATTTTCTAAGTAACATTTGGGTCAAAGTAGAAATCAAGAGAAAAAAATTAAAATATATACAATATATAAAAAATTGGATGATGATGAGAAAGTACAATTAAGAGAAAGTTTTGTGAAAGTTGTCAGAATCAAAACGGAGTCACTAATGTTAAAGAAACCCTGACAAGGCTGGGCACAGTGGCTCACGCCTGTAATCTGAACACTTTGGGTGGCCAAGGTGGGCGGATCACTTGATGCCAGGAGTTCCAGATCAGACCAGCCTAGACAAAATGGTGAAACCCCGTCTCTACTAAAAAAAAAAAAAAAAAATTAGCTGGGTTTGGTGGCACACAGCTGTAATCCCAGCTGCTTGGGAAGCTGAGGCACAGGAATCACTTAAACCCAGGAGGCAGAGGTTGCAGTGAGTCAAGATTGCACAGCTGCACTCCAGCCTGGGTGACAGAGTGAGACCCTATCTCAGAGAAACAACAACAACAACAACAAAAATCCTGACAAATAGAGCTGGGGAAAACTAAGAAGGGAGAATTCTTATGCTTGTATGACTGATAACTATCACAAAAGACCTCAAAAACCACCATCTTGCATAAAGGCCATTGAAACAACATCTAAAAAATATTTCTGCAAGGATATTTACTAAACAACTGCCTATCCAGCCTCAAATTGGTGTCATCCTTGTTAGTGATCTTTGTTGCCAAGGATAATCATTTCAAAACAATTTTGTAATCCTCTTCATTTTTCTTTTAAAACCCTTTGTCTTCCTTTACCTCCCTGAATATGCACACAGTTTACTATGGCACATGTATTCCCATTGCAATACTTTATTCCCAAATAAATATCTTTTTCTTTTAAAGACCCTCTCTGTGTTTGTTACTTAGGTTAAAAGGTTTTATCTCTAAATACCTATATCAGAAAAGTGGAAGAATCTCAAATTATGATCTTAGGATCTTCCTTAAGAAAATAGAAAAAGATAAAATTTAACCCAAAGGAAGCAGAAAGAAATCAATAAAGGTGAGGGCAGAAATCAATGAAATAAGAAACAGAAAAATGATAGAGGAATTTAATAAAACCAAATCCTGTTTCTTTGAGAAGATCAACAAAATTGCTAAACCTCTCATTAAGCTGAGGAGGAGAAAAGAAAGATGTCACAAACAACCAATATCAGAAATGAGAGATGACTTCCCTACAGATTACACAGATAGCAAAAAGATAATAGGAGAATATGATGAACAACTTCATGTCAATAAATTTAAAAACTTCAATAAAATGGACAAGTAATTAAGAGACACAAATTTCCAAAGCTCACTTAAAAAATAGGTAACCTGAATAGCCATAGATCTATTTAAGCAATTAAATTTGCAGTTGAAAACCTTTCCACAAAGAAAACGTTATGCTTGACTGGTGAAGTTTATTAAACATTTAAGAAAGTCATGTTACTTCTATACAAACTACTCCAGAAGAAAAAGTTTTCCAACTAATTCTCTGATGTCATTCAAGACAAATTATCCAGAGACATTTAGAAGAAAACTACAGACCAATAGTTCTCATAAATGTAACTCTAAACAAAATTTTAGCAGTTTGAACCTAACAATATATAAAAAGAATAATATGTCACGACCAAGTGGGGTTTATTCCAGGAACAATTGTTGATGTAATTTTTCATGTCAATCAATATAATTCATCATACTAACAAACTAAAAAAAAACCATTTGATGTTCTCAACGGACACATAAAGAGCATTTGACAAAACCCCACATTCATTTCTGATAAAAGCTGTCAGCACACTAATAATAGAAGGGAAATTCTCAACCTTTAGGGTATTTGCTATGGGCTAAATGTTCATATCGTTCCAAAGTTTACATATGGAAACTCTGATCCCCAATGTGTTAATACTTGGAGATGGGGCCTTTGGGCAGTAATAAGGTCATAAGGATAGCGCTCTCATCATGAGATTAGTGCCCTGATAAAAAGAGACACGAGAGAGAAGACCATTATCCCTCTGAAATGTGAGGAGAGAGCAAGGTGTCCCACTGCAAACCAGTGAGTGGGTCTTCACCAGGAGCCAAATTGGCTGATGTCTTGATCTTGAACTTCATACCCTTCAGAAATTTGAGAAATAAATGTTTGTTGTCTAAACCACCCAGTCTATAGTATTTTTGGTATAGCAGCCTGAACTGAATAAGACATCATCACAGAAACCCTACAGTTAGCATTATACTCAATCTTTGTTTTCCTATCAGATCCCTAAGGATCTGTCTTAGTTTAGTTCATGCTATTATAACAGGATGCCGGCCAGGCGCAGAGGCTCACGCCTGTAATCCCAGCACTTTGAGAGGCCGAGGCAGGCAGATCACCTGAGGCTCGGAGTTTGAGACCAGCCTGACCAACATGGAGAAACCCTATCTCTACTAAAATAATTAGCCGGGCGTGGTTGTGCATGCCTGTGATCCCAGCTACTCAGGAGGCTGAGGCAGGAGAATCGCTTGAACCCGGGAAGCAGAGGTTGCCGTGAGCTGAGATCGTGCCATTGCACTCCAGCCTGGGTAACAAGAGTGAAACTCCATCTCAAAAAAAAAAAAGCCGGATGCCACAGACTGAGTAATTAATAATAAACAGAATTTTATTGACTCACAGTTCTGGATGCTGGGAAGTCCAATATCAAATTGCCAGCATCTAGCACGGGCCTTCTTGCTGCATCACCACATGGTGGAAGGGCAAAGGGAGAGCAAGACAGAGATAAAAAGGGGCTGAACTTGTCCTTTTGTAAGGAACCCACTCCTGCAATAATAGCATTAATCTATTCAGGGCAGAGCCCTCATGGCCTAATCACCTCTTGAAGATCCCACCTCTTAATACTTTTACACTGGCAATTACCTTTCAACGTGAACTGGGGAGGGGACAAATACATAGGAGGAGCCCTTTTAGATATTTTTCTTCCTAACCACTCCACCCTCCTATGAAATTAAATACTTTGTTGAGTAGGCTTTATTTTGAAGGACCACAAACCATTGTAATATGTAAGATTTTTTTACCACTCAAGAATTTTTTTTTTTTTTTTTTTTTTGAGACAGATCTCGCTCTGTTGCCCAGGCTGGAGTTTAGTGATGAGATCTTGGCTCACTGCAACCTCTGTCTCCTGGATTCAGGCAATTCTCCTACCTTAGCCTTCTGAGTGCCTGGGATTACAGGCACGTGCCACCGTACTTGGCTCATTTTTGTATTTTTAGTAGAGACGGGGTTTCGCCATGTTGGCCAGGCTTGTCTTGAATTCATGACCTCAGGTGATCTGCCTGCCTTGGCCTCCCAAATTGTTGTGATTACAGGCATGAGCCACTGTGCCTGGCCAAAAAATAATTTTTGCCCTCTCAAGGGCACTATCGCTTCCATAGAAAAAGCCTTTGCTAAATAATCCTCAAACCCCACCTCCAAGGAGATTTTCTTGTTTATTTTGACTACATATCTTCACCACAAAATAGTCAACTGCTTCCTTTTGCCAACAGGAGAAATTCTGAATGCCTGGGCCTAATAATTAATGACACTGTTTGAAAGAGAAGTCAAGTTAAAAATACATCAGTTACGTTTTGCAAAATACCTCCCCAATTCTCCACAAAGCTGTCACGGTCATCAAAAAAAGTTTAGTTTGAGAAACTGTCATAGCCAAAGGAGCCTAAGGAAACATTACAATTAAATGTAATGTGATGTCCTGAATAGAATTCTGGAACAGAAGAAGGACATTAGGTAAAAACTAAGGAAATCCGAATAAAGTAAGGACTCTAGTTCATAACAATAATTTAAAAAAACCAACACAAACCCTCCCCCTCCTCACTTTGTCCTTGGTAGTGAACACTCCGGGACTTTCTCAGGGAGCACACCTTTGATTAAAATAGTAGCTGGAACACAGCATTAGTGGGATTCCAGACGCCTTGAACAAGACCCTGTCCTGAGACCTTGGCTTAACTTATCAACTGCAACTGTTGTTAAGTGCTATAAAACAGGACCACAAGAAGAAGAAGAAGAAAGAACATTTCCGCATTTGTGGTAAAAACTGTAAGTGGGACCACAGGCAGTTATGTTGCTGAATGTTTCCCTTCCAAGATTTGTGTGAGAGATTTTTCTTCCTTGGCACTTTTTGTTATAAATGAAGGAAAAGTTTGAGTTTTTAATTCAACTAGATCTGATTTCAAATCACAGGTAGGCCCTTTACTAATTTTGTTATTTGGGGAAGATTCTGAACCTCAGTTTCTTCACCTATGAACTGATAACAACAACTGCCTTGAAATGGTATTGATTCTTCACATATCAAATTGAAATGGGAAAAGTTCCCTTATCCCCCTCCCAGGGCTCACTTCTTTGGTGCCCTGCTGCTCATACCCTAGGAGGAGCATGCAGACGGGCAGGTCGTGGGGCTCTGACCCCACAGCAGTGTCTAGGGTTCAGTGTTTACAGCTCTTGAGGCTCCAGTGGGTGTGTTTTACAGTGCACTCTTTCAGTTTAGCCGTCCACAGGTGGCTTGTGTTAAGCAGCTCAATTATACCCTCTGCCTTATTGCAAAGACAGAGGGCTTTCAGTATCCCGGGGTTCTTGTCTTAGTGTACTGGAAAAATTGGATCACGTGTGGGCTTAGAGGATGGGTGCAAGGTTTTTTATTGAGTGGTGGTAGCTCTCAGCAGATGAATGGGGAGCCAGAAGAGGGATGGAGTGGGAAGGTGGTTTTCCCCTGGAGTCAGGCTGCCCAGCACCAAATTCCCCTCGGCGTCCACGTCCTTCCACTGGTGGATGGCATGCCAGCATCTGCTGGTGTCTGCCAGTGTGTTCTTCTGCCAGCATGCTCGTCTCGACCTCTAGCAGCTCGTGTGTTCTTCCAGTGGTGTGTTCCTCTCGACATTCAACTGCTTCTGTCTGTGCCCTCTAGGGTCTCGGGGTTTTTATAGGCACAGGATGGGGACATGGTGGGCCAGGGTGGTATTGGAAAATGCAACATTTGGGCACAAAAACAGAAACGCCTGTCTTCACCTAGGTGGGTGGGCACAGGCCCGGAGGTGGAGCCCTAGCCAGGGACCCACCCTTCTCTACCCAGCACTTCCTTGCCCCCTCCTGTCTCAAAATCAAGTGGCATAATTTCTTCACAGAAGTCATTCCTGACCCTCTAAACTTACTCATATTCCTTCTTAATGGTCTCATAACTCTGTATACACTTTCTTTCTAGAATTGACTCAAATTGAGTGATTATTGGGTTAATATCTATTTCCCCCACTAGACCCTACATTCCATGAAAACAAAGAGCATGACTCTTTGTCCATCATTATATCAGTAGCTCTCAATGCAGCCTGGGCACATAATTGTCACATAGTAAATTTTTGAATGAATAAATGAATAATGATTAAGTGATATATAGAGAATCTACAGCTGTCTTAAAAACACTGGGCTGTCTTGAGACATCCTACTGATTGAATGAAGAGAACCAAATATTTTATGGCTTGTTTCTTGAGAAGGCTGTCAACTAGCTCAGGACCAACTCTGATATAAATTATGTAGTGGCAATCTGAGTGACCCATAAAGGGCAAATATTTGACGAAAGACATAAAAATAAAGTAGTAAGTAGAATAAAATATAATTCTTTAAAAAAGTGTTGTTATATAATTTGTAAGCTTCTTTGGGCCTTAATGTGAAAGGGAAAGGGCTTTGTGTCTGAATTCAAGCTCTGCCAATTATAGGTGTCACTTATAAATATGACCTCGTTTAAATGCCTTCATCTCCTGAAGACTATTCAATATTTACAAAATGAAGATAAGTATGCTCATTAAAGTTAATGTGTAGATTAAGGAAATCAAGTTACATAAACCACTTAGAATAGAGTTGAGCAAACAGTGGCACTTACTAATTCCTACATTCAGCAAATATTTCTTAAAAACCTACTAGTGCCAGGCATTGTGCTAGACACTGAGGATTTGTTGTTGCTGTTGTTTTTGGAACTGAGGATGTAATGACACTGATAACATCTGTGGTCGTTGTTGTTTTTTCCTACAGAACAATAATGGAATAATGGTGGGCTATTTTTTTTCTTTTTTAAAAAAACACTGTGCTATTTCATAGCCATCAGATTGGCAAAAATGTAGGAGTATAACCATGTCATGTTTTGCTACAGATAGAATATGGAAAAACAAAATTTCATATACCATAGTTTCTGAATATGAAATTGTACAATCAATGCTTCAGTTGCTGTACCGGTGTAACAAATTAATCCAAAACTTGGTAACATAAAACAATCATTTATTATGCTCCCAGTGGGTCAGAAATTCAGATGAATCACAGGTGGGGCAGCTTGACTCTGTTTCAATGACTGGGACCACAACTGGAAGACTCAAAGGCTGGGAGCTGCAATCATTCGAGGGTTCACTCACCCACATGTTGGGTGGTTGACGCTGGCTGAAACTTTAACTAGGCCTGTTGACTGAAATAGCTATAGAAGGCCTCTCCAGGTAGCATAGATGTTCTCACAGTGTGGAGATTGGGTCCAAGGGTGAGTGTCCCACGACAGAGAGGGTAAGCCAAAGCAGAAGCTGTAGCACCTTTGATGATCTAGTCTTGAAGGTAAGGCAGTGTCACTTTCACTGCATTCTAGTCATTAGAAGTGAGTTCTCAAGACTAACTTACACTCAAGGAAAGGGAACATAGAGCCTATTTTAGATAGAGGAGAGCCAATGTTACAATGTACAAAGAACATGTAGAATGGGATGTGTTGGCATGGACATTTTGTTTTTGTTTTTGTTTTCCAGACAGAATCTTGCTCTATCACCCAAGATGGAGTGCAGTGGTGCGATCTCAGCTTGCTGCAGCCTCCACCTCCCAGGTCAAGCGATTCTCCTGCCTCAGCCTCCTGAGTAGCAGGGACTACAGGCGTGTGCCAACATGCCCAGTAAATTTTTGTATTTTTAGTAGAGATGGGGTTTCACCATGTTAGCCATGGTCTCAAACTCCTGACCTCAAGTGATCCGCCCACCTCAGCCTCCCAAAGTGCTGGGATTACAGGTGTGAGCCACTGTGCCTGGCTGTGTGGACATTTTGGAAAATACAATTGGCTACAACTAGTTTGAAGAAAATATGGCAATATTTGGTAAAATTGGACATGAATGTGGCTTAGCAATTCCACATCTGGACATATCTTCGTGAAAATTTACCATGTGCACAAAGAGAAATGTACAAAGATATTCACTGCAACATGGCTTGTTAGAGTGAAAATTTGGAAACATCCTAAATATCCACCAGAAGACAGATAAATAAATGGTGGTATACTTTGTATTAACAAAGGGGAAAATAATGAATCAATAAAAATAAAAGAACAGCTGGGTGCGGTGGCTCACGCTTGTAATCCCAGCACTTTGGGAGGCCGAGGCGGGCGGATCACGAGGTCAGGAGATCGAGACCACGGTGAAACCCCGTCTCTACTAAAAATACAAAAAAATTAGCCAGGCGTGGTGGCGGGCGCCTGTAGTCCTAGCTACTCGGAGAGGCTGAGGCGGGAGAATGGCGTGAACCCGGGAGGTGGAGCTTGCAGTGAGCCGAGATTGCGCCACTGCACTCCAGCCTGGGCGACAGAGCGAGACTCCGTCTCAAAAATAAATAAATAAATAAATAAATAAAAGAACAACAAATACACATTTTAATATTGATGAGTCTTGGAAACACTGTTGGGTGAAAAAAACTAGTTGCAGAATGATAAGTACCTTATGATAGTATTTATACAAATGACGTATTAAAATTGCACACTGAAACACTATATTTTGCTTATGAATGTATTATACTTGAAGAGTATAAAAATAGGACTGAATATACCCCAAATGTATGATTTCATCTGAGAAGAGTTTTTTTTTGTCTTGTTGGGTTTTTGTTGTTGTTGTTGTTTTGAGACAGAGTCTCGCTCTGTCGCCCAGGCTGGAGTGCAGTGGCGTGATCTCGGCTCACTGCAAGCTCCGCCTCCCGGGTTCACGCCATTCTCCTGCCTCAGCCTCTTGAGTAGCTGGGACTACAGGCGCCCGCCACCACGCCCGGCTTATTTTTTGTATTTTTAGTAGAGACGGGGTTTCACCGTGTTAGCCAGGATGGTCTCAATCTCCTGACCTCGTGATCCACCTGCCTCGACCTCCCAAAGTGCTGGGATTACAGGCATGAGCCACCGCACCTGGCCGAGAAGAGTTAAGAAGAATGATCAGAGAGGAATAAAATGGACCCCGATGTTTTTATATTTTATTTATTTTAAAATATTAAGCAAATGAAACACTTAATATTTATTTCTTTTGCATGCCACTAGTATATTGTATTTATCTGGATTGTTTAATTTTTGAAAAGTAAATAATCCCATTAAAAATGAAGTGAACTCATGAGAGAGTAAGGGAAAAACTTGACAAAATCCATCAAGTATGAAGAGTCCCCAAAGACTTCCCATCCCCACGAGCTTCTGCTTCTCCTCCTTGCCAGGCTCTTTGGCTTTGCTATTGCCATCCCTACGCCTGGGTTTTTGTGGGGTTTTTTGCAATCTTGACTCAAATGTGGACACTTTCTTGTTTTTATTAGCACTGTCTAGATAAGATGGCATTTTCAAAAATAACTTTACAAATTAAAGAGATGACTTGAAGAAATATTCACAGTATCAAAAGAATCAATAAAATCAGTTTTAGATTGTATAATTTCTTTTCAGATGGAATTAATTAAAATATCCACCTAACTCACTAAGTAAAGCTGTAAAAGTGGTTTAATGTTTTTACCGGTCCCACATCCTCCGGTCTTAAAATAAACTTTCCTCTATTCTTCAAGAGTACATTGTTATTTAATTTCTGTTTCCACACTGTGTGGTTAAAGAAAAAGTATTGAATTGTCTAGCCCATTTTCTCTGAGAACTATGACATCTCTAACCAGGGTTAACTCACCTGGAACCAGTCCTGGCCCCAAGACAACGCTACAGACTTAAGTCCTGAAGCTCCGTAGGGCTTCCTGTGCTGGAAGGAAGCTTTGAGGGTGGAAGAAAGCCCCAAAGGAGAGAAAGAGAATAGGATCCCATGCAGATCTCAGGCCAGGCACTACCAGCCTGGGCTGACTGCAGCCACTGATGAGAGACTTAGAAAATGTTGAGAAGGGTATTCCAAGATGCAAGGGGGTGCCTGAGGAACAGGCGAGGCCGGAGACCCCATTTGGCCAGCGTTAGGGGCAATTCTCTCTAACCCTCTCTTCTGCATGGTCCACAAGAAAGGCTCCTGGAAGCTATGTTTTGCAATGTGATTCTATCCTAGTGGTCATGTCTGATCTATGTGATCAGTCAGAATCCCTTCAAAAATAAATAATATTTCAGAGAAAATTAGAAAGTAAGATGGAAAGGGATGACTGTCTACTTACTGCGTGAAAAAGAAAAGCAGAGGAAATGAGTACATTACAGAAAAAGACTGAAACAGTGCACAGAAAGGAATATTAAGAATTCATTATGGCCGGGCACGGTGGCTCATGCCTGTTATCCCAGCACTTTGGGAGGCCGAGGCGGGCGGATCACGAGGTCAGGAGATAGAGACGATCCTGGCCAACATGGTGAAACCCCGTCCCTACTAAAAATACAAAAAATTAGCCAGGCGTGGTGGCGGGCGCCTGTAGTCCCAGCCACTCGGGAGGCTGAGGCAGGAGAACAGCGTGAACCCAGGAGGCGGAGCTTGCAGTGAGCCGAGATCGCGCCACTGCACTCCAGCCTAGGAGACAGAGTGAGATTCCGTCTCACAAAAAAAAAAAAAAAAAAATTAGCTGGGCGTGGTGGCAAGTAATCCTAGCTACTCAGGAGGCTGAGGCAGGAGAATCGCTTGAATCCAGGAGGTGGAGGTTGCAGTGAGCCGAGATCAAGCAATTGCACTCCAGCCTGGGCGGCAGAGCCAAACTCCATCTCAAAAAAAAAAAAAAAAAAAGTAAAAAGCACACTACTCCAGGCAGTATAAAATAGACGCGGCAGGCCAGAGGTCTGCAGATGTAGTTTGCTTACCCCTGCATCAACAGTTGTTACCAATATTTGCTGCCCATGACGATTACATGGGGATCTTTAACACACATCCACTAGTGCCCAGGTCTCACCCCCGGATATTCATTTAACTGCTCATTAAATGTTCACAAAATTTATTTAGTGGATCCAGTCATTGGTATTTTTCTAAAAGCTCCCAGGTGAATGTAATATGAAGCCAGAGTTGAGAGCTGCTGGAACATCTGCTGAATTCATTCCTAAGCTTTGCCTGCTTTGGGATCATTCTGTATATTCTAGGGTATATCTAAGTGAACTTCTTGGCAATTATGTATTGAACTTCTTCTGCAATACATAATTGCATGTAGAATAGAAAATAAATCTATGAGAGATTCTATCCCAGTCTATTCCACTTGTTTAGAACTAACACCTTCTAAAAGTTTGGGCATAATAGATGGTTGAAAAGTTACCCTCATTGTTGCCTTTTCCTTGATCAGCAACAGAAAGTGACTGTAATTGTTGTTGGGGATAGATTTGTCATGGGAGGGTGGGGAAGATTAGATATTGTTGCTGCAAATCTCTTCAAAAGATGGCACTCATTATATTTTTGTTTTTAACCATTCATTACAAAATATTTGCAGTATTTTAGACCTCACAATTTATTTCACTAATTTTAAGTAATATTTCATGTTCCCTAATGTTTCTGACAGTTGAAAAATTTTTGCAGCACAGATGTATTCAATCCATGAGATACCTTTACTATATAAATAACAATAGCATGAGCAATTGAGTAGTTTGGTTTTACTAGGTTACCTTTAAGAATCCTGGCAATTTCCAGGTAATGTTCATATGTTATATAAATCCATTCAACCCCTTTCCTTTCAGATGCTGCTACTTTTGTATACTTGTTCATACCAAACAGGAGCACAGATTCTCCCCGCCATTCCACCACACTTTACATGAAGACTCTGAGACAATAAAATATAAATGCAACACAGCTTAAAGCTGAATACAGTTGAAAGCTGCTTTGAGTTAGAGCACTCAAGTCCCACTGTAGGATTCCCTCTATAAGGTACCCACCTTCTTAGGTGCCATATTGCCCTGGCCTGCTAATCTCTTCCCAATGGGAGGGCCCTTGATCAGTCATCACCCTGGAATCCAGGCTCCTGAAACCTCATATTCCATTCTCTGTTCCTAAGATATGACATAAATGTGTGGCATAAAGGAAGGTGAGCTGAGTTAGCATATCTATTAAACTAATAGTCTGGTTTGGAAAGAATCATTTGCAGCACAGGTAATGAATACACTTCAATATGTAGCCTTTTCAAACTTCATTGTCTTTGGCTGCTACTTAAAGACTCATCACTGTACAAAGCACTTGGGATTTACACCTGGCCCACTAGCCCAATGACTCTAGAGGTTGGCAAAGAAACTGAAGTTCCTTCTGTGAAAGTGACAGTTCACGTTCTGTTCCAAAACCCCAATATTTCTGTGATATTTCAATATTTACACAGGACTGGAATGTTTTTAGTTTCCTAGTGCTTTTGTCTTCCTTCCTTCCTTCCTTCCTTCCTTTCCTTCTTTCTCTTTCCTTTTTTTTTTTTTTTTTTTTTTTTTTTTTGGAGTTTCACTCTGTCACCCAGGCTGGAGTGCAGTGGTGCAATTTCAGCTCACTGCAGCCTATGCCTCCCAGGTTCAAGCGATTCTCTTGCCTCAGGCTCCTGATTAGCTGGGATTACAGGCTCCTGCCATCATGTCCGGCTAATTTTTTGTATTTTTAGTAGAGATGGGGTTTCACCACAATGGCCAGGCTGGTCTCAAACTCTTGGCCTCGAGTCATCTGCCTGCCTCGGCTTCCCAAAGTGCTGGGATTACAGGTGTGAGCCACTGCATCCAGTCTCCTGGTGTTTTTCTTTTTCTTTTTTTTGTTTTTGAGGTGGGAGTCTCACTCTGTCACCCAGGTTGGAGTGCAGTGGTGCAATATTGGCTCACTGCAACCTCCGCCTCCTGGGTTCAAGCGATTCTCCTGCCTCAGCGTCCTGAGTCCCCCACTAATTTTTTGTACTTTATAGAGATATGTTTCACCATGTTACCAGGTGGTCTTTTTTTTTTTTTTTTTTTGAGACGGTTTTGCAGTGGCACGATCTCGGCTCACCGCAACCTCCACCTCCTGGGTTCACGCCATTCTCCTGCCTCAGCCTCCCGAGTAGCTGGGAATACAGGCGCCCGCCAACACGCCCGGCTAATTTTTTGTGTTTTTAGTAGAGACGGGGTTTCACCGTGTTAGCCAGGATGGTCTCGATCTCCTGACCTCGTGATCCGCCCGCCTCAGCCTCCCAAAGTGCTGGGATTACAGGCTTGAGCCACCGCGCCCGGCTGCCAGGCTGGTCTTGAACTCCAGACCTCAGGTGATCCACCTGCCTCGACCTCCCAAAGTGCTGGGATTACAGGCGTGAGCCACCATGCCCAGCCTAGTGCTTTTTTCTCAATCTATGCTTTCTATTTGTCCATTTCAATAGATAATGGAGAACTGACTCTAAGGTTACTACAGTGGATTATTATCCCTATTACTACTACTACCTTATATTTAAAACATTATCTGATTAAAAAAAAAAACAAATAGAAAAGACGTAGGATCCTTCAGTTGCCAGTGTCAGAATCTATGAAATTATCATCAAGTGTCTTTGAGGTATCAGTACTACTTCCAATTAAACATAGACAATGGTTTCCAGGGGAATATATAAACTCATGAGCAGAGTTTGAAGAAATGCTCCAAAGTCCCAAACGCTCTCCTTTCTTGTGGGCAAGGAAGCGGTAGAGGCCCCAGGGAGGCCTCAAAAGTTTTCTAGGGACTTAAAGTCAAAACAGTGTTCCTTTGAATACCGGTAAACAATGCTTTGAAAGCGGATCTCAAACACACACTCATTAGAATGCAGCAGGAAGTGGTTTTATTGCTGTGAACACAGGGCAATAAAGCTTGGCAAAAGTTGCAGGGTTAGAAATCTGAATCTTTCTTTGCTCTCTTCCTTGTTCCCTTCTCTCGAAAAGTACAGAACTACAAAGCAGAAAATAATCTTATTTCTTTTTGTCTCAACTCTGGTCTGGCATCCTAGGCACTCTAATTCTCCCAACGCCTTTCTTCTTTCTTCCATGGGAACAAGAAATTCAACAAAAGAAAGGAAAATGTGGATGCGATTGTAACAGAAGCTATGTCAAATGAAAGGAAAAGCAGTGGATGCCTTAGACAATACTATCTAAGTGTACAGGAACCAACTTGTAGCGGGGGTCGCTCTTCTGAGGGGGGTCACAGGCAACAATGAAGAATTTGTACTGGGCAGCAGCACTATAGCGGCACTGGGGATACTTTCCTGAAGTGAGTCTGCAGTCAGTCATGTTGACAGGCTTTGAGCTCTGATGGCAGTTGTGCCGACGATTTTTGCAGACAATGCTGAGCAAATCACAGACGGCAGCCACATTCTGGAAAGAGTCATGCAGAAAGGTATTTTGATGCTTACAATGCTGGGTATAATTGTTGATGCCACTCATTGCCCTGTTGCATTGGAGAGGACTTGGCTGTATATGCTGAATTTCAAACCAGTGAGCCTTGGTGAGATGCTTAGGCCAAGCATGAAGTGGACACACTGGTCCCCATAGAACCAGCAGCAATAAAAGAAGAGGAAAGCGTAGCACCATCTTTTCTGTGTAGAAAGAGAGAAGATAATTATAGTAGGAGAAGCAATAAGAGCAAAATTTGTAATCATAACTATTTAGATTTTTATTTTGCCTTTTAAGATTTTATAGCTCCCTTTTAAAAACCATTTTCTTTCTCACAGAGTCTCACAATTCTATAAAGAACTTGAAGCCCAGGAAACAGAAATATGACCTCTCCTTTGATTGGCATATCCCATTTTCTTTCACCAGTACTCACGCATTTGATGGCTGTCATATCAGAAACAGTTTCTTCCCTCTTCCCTCCTGAAATATTTACCCTCTATCTGACCACTACCTCCCAGCCGTCTTTACTGCTCTACTCGCTCCAGCCCTGAGGCCTTCTTTCTTACCTGGTCTCAGTGTTGGGGCTCCTGCTGAGAACAGAGGCTGTGATTAGCCCAAAGCTCAGAAGCTGTTGTCTGCCTTTCTTCTCAAACCCTTCCAGCCCTGTGTGTGTAGGGAAGGGGAAGAAATATTCTGAGCTTTCAGAAAGAGAATCCTAGGGTTTGGCAGATTAACTTCTTGTGCAGAGTCTGGATTAAACTCTTAGACTTTCACACCTGTTCTTTAAAACAGTATCGTTATCACATGTATACAGGAAGGCTAAGCCAACTTAAAGAAACATGACTGAAAACTCACAGTTTTGAGGAACTGATCACTTCCTGATATGGAATGAGTGCTTCCTGCCTCATCTGAGGCTTCAGTGTTTTTTTTGTTTTTTTTTTGAAGCTTTATGATTCCTGTTTCTTAAGAGAAAATATGTCACATAAATATGAGCAAAGCCTCCAAGAAATTTGGGACTATGTGAAAAGACCAAACCTACGTCTGATTGGTGTACCTGAAAATGACGGGGAGAATGCAACCAAGTTGGAAAACACTCTGCAAGATATTATCCAGGAGAACTTCCCCAATCTAGCAAGGCAGGCCAACATTCAGATTCAGGAAATACAGAGAACGCCACAAAGATACTCCTCGAGAAGAGCAACTCCAAGACACATAATTGTCAGATTCACCAAAGTTGAAATGAAGGAAAAAATGTTAAGGGCAGCCAGAGAGAAAGGTCGGGTTACCCACAAAGGGAAGCCCATCAGACTAACAGCTGATCTCTCGGCAGAAACTCTACAAGCCAGAAGAGAGTGGGGGCCGATATTCAACATTCTTAAAGAAAAGAATTTTCAACCCAGAATTTCATATCCAGCCAAACTAAGCTTCATAAGTGAAGGAGAAATAAAATACTTTACAGACAAGCAAACATTGAGTGATTTTGTCACCACCAGGCCTGCCCTAAAAGAGCTCCTGAAGGAAGCACTAAACATGGAAAGGAACAACTGGTACCAGCCACTGCAAAAACATGCCAAATTGTAAAGACCATCGAGGCTAGGAAGAAACTGCATCGACTAACGAGCAAAATAACCAACTAACATCATAATGACAGGATCAGATTCACACATAACATATTAAAGTTAAATGTAAATGGGCTAAATGCTCCAATTAAAAGACACAGACTGGCAAACTGGATAAGGAGTCAGGACCCATCAGTGTGCTGTATTCAGGAAATCCATCTCACGTGCAGAGACACACATAGACTCAAAATAAAGGGATGGAGGAAGATCTATCAAGCAAATGGAAAACAAAAAAAGGCAGGGGTTGCAATCCTAGTCTCTGATAAAATAGACTTTAAATCAACAAAGATCAAAAGAGACAAAGAAGGCCATTACATAATGGTAAAGGGATCAATTCAACAAGAAGAGCTAACTATCCTAAATATATATGCACCCAACACAGGAGCACCCAGATTCATAAAGCAAGTCCTCAGTGACCTACAAAGGGACTTAAACTCCCACACAATAATAATGGGAGATTTTAACACCCCACTGTCAACATTAGACAGATCAATGAGACAGAAAGTTAACAAGGATATCCAGGAATTGAACTCAGCTCTACACAAAGTGGACCTAATAGACATCTACAGAACTCTCCACCCCAAATCAACAGAATATACATTTTTTTCAGCACCACACCACACCTATTCCAAAATTGACCACATAGTTGGAAGTAAAGCACTCCTCAGCAAATGTAAAAGAACAGAAATTATAACAAACTGTCTCTCAGACCACAGTGCAATCAAACTAGAACTCAGGATTTAAAAACTCACTCAAAACCGCTCAACTACATGGAAACTGAACAACCTGCTCCTGAATGACTATTGGGTACATAATGAAATGAAGGCAGAAATCAAGATGTTCTTTGAAACCAACGAGAACAAAGACACAACATACCAGAATCTCTGGGACACGTTCAAAGCAGTGTGTACAGGGAAATTTATAGCACTAAATGCCCACAAGAGAAAGCAGGAAAGATCCAAAATCGACACCCTAACATCACAATTAAAAGAACTAGAAAAGCAAGAGCAAACACATTCAAAAGCTAGCAGAAGGCTAGAAATAACTAGAATCAGAGCAGAACTGAAGGAAATAGAGACACAAAAAACCCTTCAAAAAATTAATGAATCCAGGAGCTGGTTTTTTGAAAAGATCAACAAAATTGATAGACCGCTAGCAAGACTAATAAAGAAGAAAAGAGAGAAGAATCAAATAGATGCAGTAAAAAATGAAAAAGGGGATATCACCACCGATCCCACAGAAATACAATCTACCATCAGAGAATACTACAAACACCTCTATGCAAATAAACTAGAAAATCTAGAAGAAATGGATAAATTCCTCGACAAATACACCCTCCCAAGACTAAATCAGGAAGAAGTTGAATCTCTGAATAGATAAATATGATATAATACCTGCCACATACTTGGTAATATTGTAAGTTCCTACAACAGATGTGAATAAATTATTCATTTATGCATATACTTGTTGGGCCAGGTACTGGGCTACACAAATTCAGGAGCTCATGATTTTTTTTTTTTTTTTTTGAGACAGAGTCTTGCTCTGTTGCCCAGGCTGGAGTGCAGTGGTGCGATCTTTGCTCACTGCAAGCTCCACCTCCCAGGTTCGCGCCATTCTCCTGCCTCAGCCTCCCAAGTAGCTGGGACTACAGGCGCCTGCCACCACACCCAGCTAATTTTTTTGTATTTTTAGTAGAGACGGGGTTTCACTGTGTGAGCCAGGACGGTCTCGATCTCCTGACCTCATGATCTGCCAGGAGCTCATGATTTAATGAAAGAGATTAGAGACAGGCAGGTAAGTGTATAGACAAGTAGATTATATTAATATAAATAGCACTTACAGTGTGATGGAGGACACTGCAGGAGGCTACGGGAAGATAGTAGAGGGGAAGGATTGTTGGAGGGCACAACACCTGAACTGAATTTTGAGGAATAATTAGAAGTTAGGTGAAGAGAGTGTTAAGGGCCTCCCAAAGACAGAACTGTGTATGAAAAGACCTGTAAGCCTGAAGAAGAAGGCCGAATTTAGGATATTTGCCTCTTGAATCTGTTCTTACCTTTTCACTGGTACTGCAACACCCTTATTCAGAAACTCATTGTCTTATGGAGGGCTCACATAAAAGCCTCCCACATGGACTCCTTGCCTTGTTTTCTTCTCCTTCCAATCCATTCTACATATTACTTCCAGATTAGTCTTTTTTTGAGCAAGATATAATAGTACAACACTCTTGCCCCATGCTTTTATGGCTCCAAATGTCTGCAGAATAAACATAATGTCTGTTTATAGCAAGGTTGCAGGATACAAGGTTAATATACAAAAGTCAATTGCTTTCTTATATACCAGCAATGAACAATTGCAATTTGAAATTTAAAACACAATACCATTTATATTGCACCAAACAAAGTGAAATACTTAGGTGTAAATCTAACACATTATGTAAAAATTGGTATGAGGAAAAATTTAAAACTCTAATTAAAGAAATTGAGGAAGCATCGATATTCCATGTACATGAGTAGGAAGACTCAATATGTTAAGATGTCATTTCCTCTCAACTTGATCTATAGATTCAGCAAAATCTCAATCAATATCCCAGCACATTATTTTGTGGATAGTGACAAACTGACTCTGAAGTTTATATAAAGGTAAAAGATTCAGGCTGGGCACAGTGGCTCACACCTGTAATCCCAGCACTTTGGGAGGCTGAGGCAGGCTGATCATGAGGTCAAGAGATCGAGATCGAGACCATCCTGGCTAACACAGTGAAACCCCGTTTCTACTAAAAATACAAAAAATTAGCCAGGCGTGGTGGCAGGTGCCTTTAGTCCCAGCTACTTGGGAGGCTGAGGCAGGAGAATCTCTTGAACATGGGAGGTGGAGCTTGCAGTGAGCCGAGATCGCACCACTGCACTCCAGCCTGGGTGACAGAGCAAGACTCCATCTCAAAAAAAAAAAGGATTCAGAATAGTCAACACAATGCAGAAAAAGAAGAACAAAGTCAGAAAACTGACGTGACCCAACTTCAAAACTTACTATAAAGCTACAGTAATTAAGACAGTGTGTTATTGGTGAAAAATAGACAAATAGGTCAATGGAACCAAGTAGAAAGCCCAGAGGTAGACCCACACAAATATAGTGAACTAATCTGTGACAAAGGATCAATTTTCTTTTTTTTTTTTTTTGAGTCAGAATCTGGCTCTGTCCCCCAGGCTGGAGTGCAGTGGCACCATCTTGGCTCACTGCAAGCTCCACCTCCCAGGTTCACGCCATTCTCCTGCCTCAGCCTCCCGAGTAGCTGGGACTACAGGCGCCCGCCACCACGCCCTGCTAATTTTTTTGTATTTTTAGTAGAGACAGGGTTTCACTATGTTGGCCAGGATGGTCTCGAACTCCTGACCTCGCGATCTGCCCACCTCGGCCTCCCAAAGTGCTAGGATTACAGGCTTGAGCCACCGCGCCCGGCCAGGATCAATTTTCAATTGAGAAAAGTTAGTTTTTTCAACAAATGGTAGTAGAACTGAATGTACATGTGCAAAAAATAAATATTTTCATAGATTAGACTTCATACCTCTTCATAGACCTGGACTTTACATCTTTCACAATTTTTTTTTGAGAAGGAGTTTCGCTTTTGTTGCCCAGGCTGGAGTGCAATGGCATGATCTTAGCTCACCACAACCTCTGCCTTTCGGGTTCAAGTGATTCTCCTGCCTCAGCCTCCCAAGTAGTTGGGATTACAGGCATGCACCACCACACCCAGCTAATTTTATATTTTTAGTAGAGACAGGGTTTCACCATGTTGGTGAGGCTGTTCTCGAACTCCTGACCTCAGGTAATCCTCCTACCTCGGCCTCCCAAAGTGCTGGGATTACAGGTGTTAGCCGTTGTGCCTGGCCACACAAATGTTAATTCAAAATGGAGCATAGACCTAATGCAAAATGCAAAACTATAAAAATTCTAGAAAACAACATGGGAGAAAATCTAGGCAACCTTGTGTTTGGCCATGATTTTTTAGATATAATACCAAAAGCACAATCCATGAAAGAAAAATATTGATAAGCGGAACTTCATTAAAATTGAAAACTTCTGCTCTGCAACAGATACTATTAGGAGAATAAAAAGACAAGCCAGAGATTGAGAGAAGATATTTGCAAAAGATATATCTGATAAAAGAACATTATCCAAAATATGCAAAGAACTCAAAAAACCTCAACCATAAGAAAACCAACAACCTAGTTGAAAAATGGGCAAAACATCTGAATGGTATGGGGCAAAGACAATTTTTCCTCTCCCTCTGAAGGTTCAAAACTTCTGAAATGAACTGACAATAGACAGATTAACAGGAGAAAAAGGCATACAAATTTATTATTGTGCATAATCATGGGAACCATACAAGTTATGAGACTCAAAGAAAGACTAAATAGTTGAAATTCATATACTCTCTTCATAGGGGAGAGGAACATGGGGAAAATGTAGGCAATTTTGAGGAGGTTTAAATATTTTTTAGGGAATTGGCCCTAAAGAGCAGACAATAGTTTGTAAATGAGTCTCTTTGGAAGCTGAATGGAAGGGTGACGAGTTATGGGAAGGTGAAGGGTGGAACTGCACTATGAGCAAAGGTTGTCTTACTATACAGGTAAAGTCTCAGGTACTCTTTTGGAGCTGCTCTTGGAAGAATAGATGAAAGGTCTATCTGAGTGTGGTGTGAAGAGACTTTTAGTCTCTTCTCTTTTCAGGTGGCTAATATTTCCTGGTTATCTGATGAGATTTTTAGAAAGGGGGGTCTTAAGACAATTGCATTTCTTGGAAGAAGTTTTCCTTATCCAGACAAGGGAACTCCCAGAGAGAGCTCCTCTCTGCATTTGAGAGCTAGGGGAGGAACGAGAGAAGATTAGAACATCTTTGGTTCTGAGGCAGCTTCTAAGAACTTTTGGTTTCTTTAATTCTTTAATCTAGTTAAATTTAATTCTTTAATTTAATTTAATTTCTTTAATTCAAAAGTGCTCAGAATGCCAATGCATCATAGTTTGTAGTATGATTCTCTGCACCCCAAGACTTCACCAAACAAGATATACAGATGGCAGATGAGCAATGAAAAGATGTTCAGCACCACATTGTTTGGAGAAAAACTTTTCCTCTATCATTTTAGGTTTTAAAGGTGCTGGTAAAGGAGCTTGTGAATTAGAAAAAGATTAACAGGAGAAAATTCAAAGTTTATTTACACATGCACACGGAGTATTACGTAATGAGTAACTTGCTGAATAGCCAGAGTAAAGTTATATACCAAATTTAAAAAAAGTGTTTTTGTCCAAGTGCAGTGGCTCATGCCTGTAATCCTAACATTCTGGGAGACTGAGGCAGGAGGATCACTTGAGGCATGGAGTTTGAAACCAACAGCATAGCAAGACCCCCATCTTTATTTTTTAAAAAAAGATTTGGCCGGGCGTGGTGGCACATGCCTGTAATCTCAGCACTTTGGGAGGCCAAGGTGGGCAGATCACCTGAGGTCAGGAGTTTGAGACCAGCTTGGCCAACACGGTAAAAACCCATCTCTACTAAAAATACAAAATTTAGTTGGGCATGGTGGTGGGCACCTGTAATCCCAGCTACTCGGAAGGCTGAGGCAGGAGAATCTCTTGAACCCGAGAGGCGGAGGTTGCAGTGAGACAAGATTGCACCACTGCACTCCAGCCTGGGCAACAAGAGTGAAAGTCTGTCTCAAAAATAAAATAAAATAAAAAATAAAAAAAGATTTTTATTGGGGCTTCAAAAGGAAAACATGGAATGTTCTTGTAAGCTTTCTGATGCTCATAGAAATGGGTAGATTGATTTCTTCCTGGCTAGAAATTTCCCTGTATGGGGGTTTATGGCAGCTAATTTACACATCCCAGTGCTAAGGGGCTGTCTCATTTCAAACAGGAAAATACCTTTGAAAGGGATCAATGGCAGCTGAATTTTCAGGAGGCTCTGGTTAAGTTTAAATAGTGTTTCTTTCTGCAGCTTCTGTCTGTTCAGACATTTTCAGTTTAAAATAATTTTCATGCCACTATAATCATAACAGATTTGTTACTTGATGCACAACAAATAGATATAGTAAGACAACAGGGATTGAAAAAGAGAGAGTTTAATTTTTCCATGGGGCAGCCAAATGAGTAGATGGGGTATAACCTAAAATTTGGTTTTGGGTTTGGGCATAGGGTTTTTAAGGAGTCTGGACAAGGTCCAAAGTGTGAGGATTTCTGATTCATCAAGAAGTGAGAGGTGAAGAAATGGGACAGGGACATGAAGAAACTCAGCATTCATGTGCCAAGCCAGTTCCTTGGTAGGAGTCTTTAGACCGGTTAGCATTAGCTGTTGCACTGGAATTCAGGATCAGAAAAACACCTTAAGCAATTCTTAAGCAAAAAGATTTCATAATTCTAGTATCAGAGATTCTACCTATAGGAAGAATTGGGGAGTAGGTGGTCAGCATGCTACTTGGGAAATTAGAAGCTACAGGGAAGTGGGTTGAAGTGTACCAGCATGCTATGATTAATGTGCAGTTCTGCCTAGAGCCTGGCTTGCAACGCTCCATAACTCTGCAAGGGCAGTTTTGCCATATTGGTGGGCTGTGAATCCCTTCAATCTATCGTTAGAAAATTGCAAATTAAAACAATGGGATAATACTACACACCTACATGAATGACTAAAATGCAGTGAAAACTGACATCATCAAAGCTGGTAAGGATGCAGAGCAGCAAAAATGCTAATTGACAGGACTTTGAACCTGGAGGCATATTTTGGGGTGACATATTTTTGTTTCCTATGAGAGTTCAGTTAGGCTAGCTTAGATCTCATAACCATCGCTTGGCTCAATAGAGGGGACTGCAGACCTTAGTGGACAGCCTCACCAATACTACACACAAAAGAGGAAGGGTAGATACCTAAAGGGAGTCAATATGCAGCTATCCAAATAAGGGGTGGACCACCAGGAAAGCCAGAGAAACAACACAAAGCTATTACTAATTGCCCTGAAATCTACTTTCCTCCTATACTATTTTGAACAACCATCTGCTAACCCTTTAATAAAAGCAAGTTTTAAAGAGTTACTTAAATGAGGTATTTGTGAGAACCTACTATAGGAGACCAGAATATGCCACCCCAAAATATGCTTCTGTAGTATAAATATTATTTTGAACTGCTTATTCTGGAAGCAGTATACACAAGACAAGCTCTGAAAATAGAGTGCACGTTGCTCTTTTGTAAGGGAAATTTGCGTTTATAAGGGAAATCTTCATTTGCACCAGAAAGATAAAGGTGACTCTAAAAAGAAACCCTTATCAGTGGAGAAGGTACTGACTTAAATCTGCATGAAAACTCTTTCCCTTGTTTACTATACTTTTCCTGGTCATCTCCCTGTAAGTTGCTCCCGGACAGGCTTCTTCCTTTGCTTCAGCTGTAGGCATTTAAGCCCAAGTTCTAGCCACCTCTTTGAGTTGCTTTCTGAGTTTCTCTCATGTATGCATGAGATGCACATGTTACTAAACTTCTATTTTTCTCTTGTTAATCTGACTTTTGTTATAGTGGCCCCAGCCAAGAACCAAAGGGGTAGAAGGAAAATATTTTTCCTTCCCTACATACATTTTGAAGAGCGTTTGTCAACTGAGAAAAACAAACAGTATTGTTTCTTCTCATATGTATATTGATCCTACATGCAGAGCTACTGGTTTAATACTAGTCTCTTCTGAGTTTGGTTGGTAGAGATTGTCATCCCCAGGTGTCTGCTCCTTCCCAGGTGCACTCAAAAATTGCAAAGCTGAGGAACTGCCTTACATGCTGGCTACTCATAACCAGAGTTATAGGAAAGTGTGCAGTCACTTAATAAATAATGTTGACACTTTGGTTTTTTCTTTAATTGTTTCAAGGCCAGAGTCATTCCACATTGTAGGAGTCTGAAGAACACAAGGTACTTTAACGTTTAGCATTTTCCCTGCCCATACTGCTCTAGGGAAAATTGTATGAAGTAAACATTTCTTACTTTGCATCTCACTCCTGCAATTAGCAAACAGAACTTCTCATGGACTCAACCTGCTTGTGAACCCAATATTATTATTATTATTATTATTATTACTTTTTTTTTTGAGGCTGGCTAGAGTGCAGTGGCGCAATCTCGGCTCAATGCAACCTCCACCTCTGGGTTGAAGTGATTCCCCTGCCTCAGCCTCCCGAATAGCTCGGACTACAAGTGCGTGCCACCATGCCTGGCTAATTTTTTTTTGTATGTTAGTAGAGATGGGGTTTCACCATGTTGGCCAGGATGGTCTCAATCTCCTGACCTCGTGATCCACCTGCCTCAGCCTACCAAAGTGCTGGAATTACAGGCATGAGCCACCGCACCCGGCCTTCCCAACACTTTTTTATCCCATTTATTTCCTTTTTCCTACAACAAAATTTAAGTCTTAAGCTCCATTCCTGAGCAGTATTGCAGTTTAAAGTCTTCCAACCCGTGCCCTGTCTCTACCACATAAAAAGTTATTTTCAGATAAAATTATTTGTGCTAATATATTCTACTTGAGGTGTTGTCCTTAGGAAATGTAATGCTTTAGTCCATCTAATATACATTGATCTTCTTGGAAACATTTTTCTTGTTTTTTGAGATAGAGTCTCACTTTGTCACCAGGGCTAGAGTGCAGTGGCGCGATCTCAGCTCACTGTAACCTCTGGCTCCTTGGTTCAAGTGATTCTTGTGCCTCAGCCTCCCAAGTAGCTGGAATTACAAGCATGGGCCACCATGCCTGGTTAATTTCCTTATTTTTAGTAGAGACAGGGTTTCACCATGTTGGCCAGGCTGGTCTCGAACTCCTGACCTCAAGTGATCTGCCTGCCTCAACCTCCCAAAGTGCTGGAATTACAGGCATGAGCCACCTCACCTGGCCCTTAGAAATATTCTTTTTTTTTTTTTTTTTTGAGACAGAGTCTCGCACTGTTGCCCAGGCTGGAGTACAATGGAGTGATTTCGACTCACTGCAACCTCTGCCTTCCGGGTTAAAGCGAGTCTCCTGCCTCAGCCTCCTGAGTAGCTGGGATTACAGGCACCCACCACCACGCCCAGGTAATTTTTTGTATTTTCAGTAGAGATGGGTTTTACTATGTTGGCCAGGCTGGTCTCAAACTCTTGACCTCATGATCTGCCCACCTTGGCCTCCCAAAGTGCTGGGATTACAGGCAAGAGCCATCGTGCCCCACAGAAACATTAATGAATTGAGTCCAGTAGGGACATCTGTAGGTCTGTGGTTGATAAAAGAGGAGTTCCTTTTTTTTTTTTTTAATCCTAGGCATGTATAGCTTCCATACAAATGTCAACAAAAAGAGTCAAATTCCATAAAATATTTTAAAAGGTTTACTATGAGCCAAATATGAGTGACCATGGCCCCAAGGCACAGTCTCAGGAGGACCTGAGAACATGTGCCCAAGGTGATTGGTTTACAGCTTGGTTGTATAGTTTTTAGGGAGATATATCAGTCAATACATGTGATGTATACATTGGTTCAGTCCAGAAAGGCAGGACAACTTGAAGCAATGGCTTACAGGAATTAGTTGAATTCAAATATGTTCTGATTGGCAATTGTTTGAAATAGGTGTTATTATCGGAAAGACCTAGACTCAATAGATAAAGGATGTCTGGGTTAAAATAAAGGGTTGTGGAGACAAGGTTCTTATTATGTAGATGAAGTCTCATAGGTGGCTACCCTTAGGGACAATAGATGGCAAATTTTCCCTATTCAGACCCTTAAAAGGTGCTAGACTCTTAGTTAATCTCTTTAGGATTGGGAGGGCCTGGAAGGGGAAAGATCTGGTTATGTTAATAGAGATTCCTTACAGATGCAACTCCTCCCCACAGAAGATGGCTTTGCAGGGCCATTTCTCAAAATAAGGCAAAAAACATTTTGGGATAAAATATTCTGATTTCTTTATCTGTCATGTGATGTTATGGCAGAGTCAGGTTAGAAGGTAAGCCACATTAAATTACTTATTTTCACAATGGTGACATGCTTTAGTTGCACTCATATTTTGGGGTATTGGCAGAACTGACTGGGTATAAGATATGAATTATACAGAGTTAAATAAAACCCACCTAATAATATTTTATGGTTTTCAGGGTGTGATGCTCCAAGCCCCTTAGATAGGAATTTGGGCAAGAGAGAAAAAAAGGTCAGAATTCAGTCCTCACAGATGACAGCCTGCTGTATTTTTTGTTTGTTTATTTGTTTTTGTTGAGATGCTCTGGTTCTGTCACCCAGGCTGGAGTGCAGCAGCACAATCTCAACTTACTGTAGCCTCCACCTCCCGGGTTCAAGTGATTCTCTTGCCTCAGCCTCCCGAGTAGCTGAGATTACAGATATGTGCCACCACACTCGGCTCATTTTTTGTGTTTTTAGTAGAGACAAGGTTTCACCATGTTGGTCAGGCTGGTGTCAAACTACTGACCTCAGATGGTAAACTCTTTTTTTTTTTTTTTGAGACGAGTCTTGCTCTGTCCCCCAGGCTGGAGTGCAGTGGCGCATCTCGGCTCACTGCAAGCTCCGCCTCCCGGGTTCACGCCATTCTCCTGCCTCAGCCTCCCGAGTAGCTGGGACTACAGGCGCCCGCCAACATGCCCGGCTAATTTTTTTTTTGTATTTTTAGTACAGACGGGGTTTCACCGTGTTAGCCAGGATGGTCTCGATCTCCTGACCTCGTGATCCGCCCGCCTTGGCCTCCCAAAGTGCTGGGATTACAGGCTTGAGCCACCGCGCCCGGCCCAGATGGTAAACTCTTGACCTCAAACACCTAACCACCACCCGCCTAGGCCTCTCAAAGTGCTGGGATTACAAATGTGAGCCAACATACCTAGCATGTATTTTTATTTTATAAATTCCCATCTCTAGAGTTAGGGAGATCAAATGATTGATGAGCACTTGTTATGTTTGTTTATCGAAGTCAAAATGAAAGTACTAAGCCAAATAATGAGTTGAGAAAAGAAGCAATTTTCACTGAGCACCTACTATGAGCAAGAAACCATGCTACATGTTTTACACGAAGTGAGTTCTGCCAATGCCCCAAAATCTGAATGGAACTAAAGCATGTCACCACTGTGAAAATAAGCAACCTAACAACCCAGTTGTTGGAACTCTAAATTATTTTTAACCTTAAAGAAATGTGATTTGGGGGCCTCAGTCACATGCCAGGCCACTGTAACCAAGGCAGCTGTAACCGTGGTTTCTATGTTTATAGATTAAACCTTCTTTCTTACCTGCATTGTTTGGTGAAATGTTGTAAATTACTGAAAGGTACAGGGGAAGACTCCTTCCCTCTCCACTGTTGATCTTCATGATAGAGTAACTTCCCTCTCCTCTTAGAAAGACTTCATCGTGGCCGGGCGTGGTGGGCCACGCCTGTAATCCCAGCACTTTGGGAGGCCGAGGCGGGTGGATCACGAGGTCACGAGATCGAGACCACGGTGAAACCCCGTCTCTACTAAAAATACAAAAAATTGGCCGGGCGCGGTGGCGGGCGCCTGTAGTCCCAGCTACTCGGAGAGGCTGAGGCAGGAGAATGGCGTGAACCCGGGAGGCGGAGCTTGCAGTGAGCCGAGATTGCGCCACTGCACTCCAGCCTGGGTGACAGAGCGAGACTCTGTCTCAAAAAAAAAAAAAAAAAAAGAAAGACTTCATCGCTATCACATTAAGATGGAATGTTAAATACAATCTTTTAAATTGGAAAGGAAATGAAAACAAGCTATAAAGAAAAGAAGACTTGGGGGACAAACTGTAACTAATTAATTTGTTGTAACTCTTAAACCAGCTCTTATAGAAATTGTTGTAATCCTGTTAAATTCTTTTGTCTTTTTCCTACATAAGCAATAACTTAATTTTCAGCTTTGAAACACTGACCCCATTTCTGTGGAGTCTGTGTGTCACCGAATGGCCACTCCTAGCCTTTTGCTTGAATCAACTCTTTAAAACTGGATTCTGACACTTTTGATTATTTCAAATTGATGCTGCAATCAATGCCTACATCACAACTTGTCTTGAACTAAGCACACAATCATTTATACCCTCATCATATACACAAACATATTACATACATTAGATATACACCCATAAAATACACCTTAAATCCCTTGCACAGCATCGATCACATGCATAGTCTAGATCACACACACCCATATCAATCACACTATACTTACTCCGTGCACATAACATATACAAATGTCACACACACTGGAGTCATATAGTTTATTTAGGGAAGGGAAGATTGTTCAGCTTGGGTATGTATCAAGAGAGTCAACATCAGGAAAGTCTTGGGTTAGTCAAGAACAGATGCCATATGAGCTGAATGTTGACAAAAGTATAAGAGTAAATTAGGTAAATGAAGACAAAAGTGTATTCCAGGCAGAGAAACAACACAGGCAAAGTTATGGTATCAAGAAATTATGCAATTCATAACTCTAAGTATTTGGAAAACATTGACAAATAAATGCAAGAGGGGAGTGGTAGCGACTATTGATGGAGGCAGGGGCCGCTACTTAGAAAGCACTGAAAACTCTACCAGTACCTGAGGATGTGCATAGACTTTCTAGTTGCTGATAGGTTCTACCATCTTTAGGTCTTCTATGCTATCAACATACCCATCCATGCTACAATGGAATTCAATGTAGTTGAAGCTCCTGCTCTCTGTGTAGCTATTTTTGGAATTCTCCTGGTGACACTTGAGTACTTTGAGAGGATTCTGGACCCATACATACGCATTTCGGAAGCGATCCATCCAGTTGTCACTAGTGCATATATGCTCAATTTTGTACTATGAGATATAGATAAACATGTGAGAGCTCTTGTCTTTCAGATCTTCATTTTCTCTCATGAGGACATCACATTTGTATTCTTTGAATTCTCGACTTGGACTTAAGTAGTGCTGTTTCATGAATTCTCTCCAAGAAACTTCCTTGCTCTGTACAAGCAGTGTGCATAGGATGCAAAGCAGGGCCAAGAGTGTGCCCCAGATCTTTAGAGACGATGCCATCTCAGTCACCAGGACCACCTGCGTGTCCACAGAGAAGAGAAAGAAAAGCATTATCCAGACAATGCCCAGAGAGCTGAACTCCACCTTAAAATTCCTTCCCCACCAGGCAGGCACTTGGGTGCAATTTTACTATTTGGTTCCCTGATGAGAAGATGATAATTCTCATTAGAGAATAGAGTTTCTAAGACCTAAAAACACGCTTCAGCCTGTGTGAGCAAAACATAAAATTAGAAAAAATAGATGAAGTTGCCGGGCGCGGTGGCTCATGCTTGTAATCCCAGCACTTTGGGAGGCCGAGGCGGGCGGATCACGAGGTCAGGAGATCGAGACCACGGTGAAACCCCGTCTCTACTAAAAATACACAAAAAAATTAGCCGGGCGTGGTGGCGGGCGCCTGTAGTCCCAGCTACTTGGAGAGGCTGAGGCAGGAGAATGGCGTGAACCCGCAAGGCAGAGCTTGCAGTGAGCCGAGATCGCGCCACTGCACTCCAGCCTGGGTGACAGAGCGAGACTCCGTCTCAAAAAAAAAAAAAAGAAAAAGAAAAAATAGATGAAGTTCATTTTGAGAATTCCAACCATCTCCTCTCGTCCCTCTCTTATACCCAATCTGAGGAGCAAATCACCCTCAGCTGGCTCCTTTCTACCAGATCAACTCTCAGGAGATCATGTGTCCAAAGAGAATGATATTTTAAGGTTTATGTCCTTGAAGTGGAAAGGGTTGTCAGATTTTAGGGAAATGTAGAAGACGAGTAACTACTTGGGTGGTGGTTCCTAGGTAGGAAGGCTTCGATCCCTGAAATGACAGCCCAGCCTGCATTACTTCTTGCATGCTTCTCCAATTACGTAATGATGCATCTCCAATCTTGACTTCCTTATAACACTTTCTCCAAAGCCTGAGTGGAACATATGTTCATTACCAACCATATTCCTTCTCAGGGGCCATTCCCCTAATTATCACTATTACAAATGATCTTGGTTTGTCAGAGCTGCTCCTTGAAAATGTCGTCATAAAAGAACTCCAGTTTTGAGGTTTTTGTTTGTTTGTTTATTTGTTTTTGAGACAGAGTCTCACTGTGTCACCCAGGCTGGAGTGCAGTGGCACAGTCTTGGCTCACTGCAAACTTCGCCTGCAGGGTTCAATGGATTCTCTGTCTCAGCCTCCCACGTAGCTGAGATTACAGGTGCCCACCACCACACCCAGCTAATTTTTGTATTTTTTTTAGTAGAGACAATGTTTCGCCATGTTGGCCAGGCTAGTCTCAAAATCCTGGCCTTAAGTAATCAACCCACCTCAGTTTCCCAAAGTGCTGGGATTCTCAGGCATGAGCCACTACACCCAACCAGAATTCCAGATTTGAAATATTCCTGTAATCAATCAAGTACCAAGACTAAAAGAGCCCCCACAGTGGCTTCTGTGGTGATAGCATGGAGTGTGGAGATCTTTTTGAAAGAGTCTGCTGTTTAAACCAGTGCTCTGTCCTCACTTACCCTAAGAAGTGTTCCTGCCCTTACTGAATCTCTAACCTGATTCACAACTCTGAGCATTGGTGTCCTCAGATGGACTTAATAATAGCTCCCTACAGACCTGCAAGAGTCTAATGAGATGCATGTATTTGAGAGCACTTCTAATGATGTCAAATGTCCACATCAGACACAGAACAAAGGGTCAGTACTTCCTATCTGTGGAACCCTGTCCTGATGATAAAGACCTACAGAGGATAGAAGAGCAGGATGTAAGCGGTTTTAATGCATTGTGTTTGAGAAGACTGCGGGTGAAGGAAGGGAGGGGCAGGGAAAGCCTGTATCAGTGGGACTGAGGCTGACCAGAATTCAGGCGTTTGTTTTCCAAGATTTGGATCCTTCTCCATTGTTTGCTATCTAAAAGTTCAATCAGCCTCCTTCCAGTGCTCCCGGCTGTCCCCCGAATATCTTCAGCAGAGCCCTTCTTACCCTACTCGACTCCGAGTTAAGGTCACTGATTGTAGTGGGGATCAGCGTGTGGATCTGAAGAGCAGAGTCTGAGTCCTCCTTTCCTCAGAGCCCTGGAAATCTGCAGCAGTGGAGAAAGGAATAGCAGGGGGAGCTGCAGCGCTCCAGCTGATGGGTAGCGGAGGTGGTGATGGGGAACAGCCTTATTATGTGAACCTGTACCTGTATCTTCTCATCTGGAACACTTGAGTTTATTCAGACAGTGGCCTCAAGCAAAGCCTGCAAACATCAAAGACTGACTCCAGGGCACAAAAGAAGTGCAAGACCCTAGAGTGATGTGACCCCAGAAAGGGGTTATCTGGTGCTATCAGTAGACAAGAGACCTGGCTTCTGCACTCAATTTCTGACAAAGTTCTGGGAAGTCCCTGGAGGGTTATGCTATGTTACACAGAAACTTCTCTGAGGAAAGCCACTTATAACATTGTGAACTGTGGGACTTTCACTGAGAGGTAAAGAGTATCATCTAGTGAAACTGGTGGCCAGATAGTTATGATTAGGTAGCCAGTATCTGAAGTTTTACTAGGCAGTTTGTTATTGTCGATGAAAAGAGTCAGCTGGGTGTGGTGGCTCACGCCTATAATCCCAGCACTTTGGGAGGCCGAGGTGGGAGCATCACCTGAGGTCAGGAGTTCAAGACCAACCTGGCCGATGTGTGAAACCCCATCTCTACTAAAAATACAAAAATTTGCTGGGCGTGGTGGTGGGCACCTGTAATCCCAGCTACTTGGGAGGCTGAGGCAGGTGAATCACTTGAACCTGGGAGGTGGAGGTTGCAGTGAGCCGAGATCATGCCATTGCACTCCAGCCTGGGCAACAGGAGCAAAACACCATCTCAAAAAAAAGAAAGAAAGAAAGAAAAAGAGTCAAACTCTGTAAAATATTTGAAGAGATTTATTCTGAGCCAAATATGAGTGACCATGGCCTATGACACAGCTCTCAGGAGGTCCTGAGGACATGTGCCTAAGGTGGTTGGAGCACAGCTGGTTTTATACATTTTAGAGAGGCATGAAACATCAATCAAATACATTTAAGAAATACATTGGTTTGGTCCAGCAAGGCGGGACAACTCAAAGCTGGTGGGGAGTAGGGGGGCCTCCAGGCTACAAGTAAATTTAAACATTCATTTTCTGGTTGACAACTAGTTTTGTCTAAAGACCTGGGATTGATAGAAAGGGAATGTTCAGGTTAAAATAAAGATCGCAGAGACCAATTCTTTTGAAGTCTCATAGTGGCTGCCCTTAGAGACAATAGATGACAAATGTTTCCCTTTCAGATCTTAGTTGATCTCTTTAGGATTGGAAAGGTCTGGAAGAAAAAGATTTAGCTATGTTAATAGAGATTCTTTACAGATGCAAATTTTCCCCCACAAAGAACAGCTTTGCAGGGCAATTTCAAAATGTGGCAAAGAAACATGTTTTGGGGCAAAATACTTTTTCTTTTTTGTCTGGTAATGTTATGCCAGAGTCAGGTTGGAAAGTAAAACATGATATGTAATATAGGGTTAAATAAAACTCATCTGATGAGAATTTATGATTTGTAGGGCATGACTCCCCAGACCCCTTAGACAGGAATTTGGGCAAGATAAAAAAATCAGAGTTTAGTCCTCATTAACAATAACCTTTGCTGATGCTATAGTGCTTACTGCCTTAGTAAAATGTCAGGTAGCCTAGCCATACCTTCCACAATGTTCCTACACATCACATCTGACTCTGAAGTATGCGTCACAAGGTGTTGATCTAGTTGTTTTTCAGGAACTCAAGACTCAGCCCTAAACTCAGCTTACGCTGGTCAAGACCACCAGCCCTTAAATTGAGTTTGTGTGAGCATCCCATGGGTGACCTTTCCATATCACATCTGGAATTTCCACCACGTTTCATACCAACTCCCCCTAAATTGGTATATGCAATGAATATTGTTTCAGTAACAGTAACCAAAGGTTTCACTTAACGGATAATGTAAGATACTTGAATGTATTTTCTTTTTCTATTTATTTATTTATTTATTTGGGAGACAGAATCTCCCTCTGTCACCCAGGCTGGAGTGCAGTGGAGCAATCTTGGCTCACTGCAACCTCCATTTCCCAGGCTCAGGCGAATCTCCTGCCTCAGCCTCCCAAGCAGCTGGGACTACAGGTGGGCACCCCCACGCCTAGGTAGTGTTTTGTATTTTTGGTAGAGGCGAGGTTTCATCATGTTGGCCAGGCTGGTCTTGAACTCCTGACCTTAAGTGATCCGCCCGTCTCAGCCTCACAAAGTGCTGGGATTACAGACGTAAGCCATTGCTCCTGGTCTTGAATGTATTTTCTATCAACATCCGCAAGGCCACTCCTACCTGAGCCACCTTGGTTGAGTTTGTCACTGGACCACCTAGCTATTAGAATGTCAGAATATTCCATTTATATCCAGAACTTTTCTTCATACTTCAGCTCATGTCAAGCAATCATTGAATAATATGGAATCATGTGCTGATAGACTCTGTGGGGCACAGGAGAGATTGTTCCTATGGAACTGAACTGGGGTCTGATCGTCCAGCACAGTAAGATCAAACATCCAGGTCTGCAGCAGGAGAAAGGAGGAAGTTTATTTGCAAGGCAACAAGCAAGGAGAACCTTGTGGCTCACCCTGAAGACCTGACCTCTCTGACGACTTCAGGTAAGGGTTTTTAAAGGCGGGAAAAGGCCGGGTGAGGTGGCTTATGCCTGTAATCCCAGCACTTTGGGAGGCTGAGGCAGGCAGATCATGAGGTCAGGAAATCGAGACCATCCTGGCTAACATGGTGAAACCCCATCTGTACTAAAAATAAATAAAAAAAACAATTAGCTTGGCGTGGTGGCGGGTGCCTGCAGTCCCAGCTACTCAGGAGGCTGAGGCAGGAGAATGGCGTGAACCCGGGAGGCGGAGCTTGCAGTGAGCCGAGATTGCACCACTGCACTCCAGCCTGGGCGACAAAGCGAAACTCCATCTCAGAAAATAAATAAATAAATAAATAAGTAAATAAATAAATAAATAAATAAAGGCGGGAATAAATTTCAGGAAAGCAAAAGTTACAGGCAAAATAGTAAATTAATATGTGGAGATTACACAATAGTTTGGCTGAATAAGGCGAGATCTTGAAGCAGGGGTTCACAGGTCATAGGTAGATTCAAAGATCATCTGATTTGCAATTGGTTAAGGAGATGAAAGTTTATTTAAGAATAGGGGGTCAGCAGAATAGAATGTTAGCTTTGGATCATGGGTGTGACTTTCTCCAGGCCACTCGAAATAATTTAGAAGAACGGTGGTGAGAGTTTAGTCCTCAGTTTCTCCCTTATCTGAGGTCTATCTGCCAGCAGATCTGTTTGGTGGGGGTCTGAGCTTCTGAAGAGCTCAGGGACATATGTTAAGCTGTTATTTTTAGTTTCTATAGGGAACCAAACATCCCCTGATTCTAACTTCCCTGGCTATTGTTTTAAGCTAGTATTACCTTCTTGCTTATCTAGTTCCTCTTTTTTCTTTTCAAGGCTAGCTAAGAAATTGAAGATTTTCCTTTATTTCCATTCTGGGTTGGGGAGGGTGCCCTGCTAGCCTCTAAGATAGATCCCTGCTCTGTCTTATTGCCTCAGAGCAGATTCTGTGCATCCTCCCACTCTCTAGGTCTTTTGACGATAGGGAAGAGATAAAGGAAACAATTCTGGGCATCTGGATTTGGATGACTTGAGAGGTGATTCTGAGGGAAAATCAGTTGTTTGTCATGTGCCCACACATCCAGAGCTCTTTCCAACAAGTGTGCATTATCTATTGAAGACTTAAATTCAAGTAGTAACTCAAGGAATGTAGAGAGAGGTGGGAGAGAGAAGCCACCTGAGCCAATGTTTGAAGAAGCAAGCTAAGAAAGAGCTCTATAGCTTTTCAAGGCATCATATCTGATGATATATTCTAGTACATCAGTGAGTAATTTTGAGAATTTTTAGAAGTAATGCATTTGAAAGTAGTTTTAAAACCATAAAATATAACCAAATGCAGGCTTGGCTGCTTGCAAAACCAATAACAAGGACAAGATGCAGTGAAAAGAAAGCAGCTTTATTTCAGAGCTAGCACTGGGGAAGTGGCCATGGCTTGTGCCTTAAAGGAACCATTTCAAACTTTAGCCTGGGGAGAGGGGCTTACAAAGGGAACTTGCAGTGGGTGGCATGCAAGGAGCGGTGCTGGGTACAGGTCTGTGCATCTCGTTCTGGTGGCTATCTTGAGTCATGGTCCACCTGGAGCATGGGCTGGCATCATCCCCACAATGGCCGGGTTGTTGACTGACTGCTTTGAGGTAATCTCTGGAATTTTGCAGCTGGGTTTCCATGCCTGTAATCTGTCTCAAAATTAGTCCCCAGAATTTCTAAGTAAGCACATATTTAGATACAAGCATACAGTCAGATAAATGTATGTGATGTAAGGGAGTGTACAGTGGAAAACAGCGGGGGAACAACCAAGTAACCAAGTAAATGGTTTCTTAGTATGTTTCAAACCTATATATCTATATATTAAGACTGAGGAGGGGAAAAAATTTCTGCAGTTTGCTTCAAGGTTATATCTTGAGACTAAAAAAAGAGAGAAAAAAGATAAAAGTTTTAAAATGCATTTTTCTTTTCTTCTTTCTTTCTTTCTTTTTTTTTTGAGACGGAGTTTTTGCTCTGTTGCCCAGGTTGGAGTGCAGTGGCACGATCTCGGCTCACTACAACCTCCACCTCCTGGATTCAAGTGATTCTCCTGCCTCAGCCTCCCAAGTAGCTGGGATTACAGGTGCCCTGCCACCACGCCAGGCTAATTTTTGTATTTTTAGTAGAGATGAGGTTTCACATGTTGGTCAAGCGGGCCTTGAACTCTTGACCTCAGGTGATCCACCTGCGTAGGCCTCCCAAAGTGCAAGGATTACAGGCCTGAGCACCATGCCCAGCCTAAAATGCATTTTTGAAGTTCATTTACTTGGTTACGGCTCCCCACTGTCAAATCCCATCCATTTCTATGGAAAGTGGTCAATGCAGTTGATCTGGCTACTTGCTGCTGAAAAGAGGCATAATTAGGAGGTAATGGGATGGAATCTGCTTACCTGGAGTTGGAAATATTCTCGAATTCCCAGATTGACAGTGGGAACTTGCTGGAGCATTTTGGTGTGGGGAACTAAGGGCTCCTGAGAAAGTCTGTCTTGCATCCCTATACAGACAGCACAACAGCAATAAAATCCATAGCAGCTGAAGAAGACACTGAGTAGAATGCCAATTATACTATATATGAGTCTTCCACGCGCTAGGGAGTTGACTAAAGCATGCCATCACAAGGCCTTGTGATGAGGCATCTATGGTGGAAATATACTTATTTAAGGCCTTAATAGCTAGGGTTACACTGTGGGAATAATCTGATACACACACACACACACACACACACACACACACATACATGCAAGACTCAGTCTTAGTTAATGCACATGTGCCACCTTGGGCTGCAGGCAGGATATCTAAGGCCATGCAGTTCTTTAAGGCTGTCTAATCTGTAAGGTTTCTTCAGGGAGAAAGGCGATGGCAGAGTGAGTGTTATTAAAGGCAGCAGTCATATGCTTAGCTGTGGCCTCTACTTGTAATTTTACATCTATGGCCGCCTCCTGGCGGGTAAAACCACAAGGGTGTCCATTTCTGATGACAATATCTGGCTTTTATGCTTTCCCAGTTGGCAGAGGGAGGATCCAGATGGGACAGGATATGTCCCGATAAGGGTACCCCCAGTTGCATCTCCTGGTTCCATTATAAGGTAAGTAAGGCAACCATGAGAGCCGCAGGCCCATAGCCAATCCCAGGTGGAGGGATGGGCCCCAGTATGAAGATGGGCTTTATTCTTCTATCCTAGCCACATACCATCAGTTAGCTGGAGAGATTGGCTACATTGTTGAGGATGTAACCATCCCATATGGTGGGCCATGGTGTGCTTGACCCATTACTTGTATTTGTACCGTGGTCAGACATCCCATGCCATCACACACAGCATATCCCAAGGTGGGGGTACTGTTAATCTATTCATGGAATAGGTAAATAAGGTGTCTCTGAGTTTCCTTGTAGGAGGGGAACCCACTGTGGGAGGTGCTATGATCACAGAAGGGGAATGGGTATGAACTATACCAGGTGTAGAAATGACTCCAACTGCTCAGGTTGGCGGCTTGTATGCACCATGGCAAGCATGCAGTGCAGGAAAGGAGTAGTTCTCACAGACCCAGCAGTCTGTTTTATTTTGAAGAGAAGCCACCGTTTGTAATGAACTAGGTCAGTGAGAGCCTCTCTCCCATAGCGTGTCCCTTCGTGAAGATACTTAAAATTGGGTAAATCCAAAGTGCTGGGATTACAGGCATGAGCCACTGCTCCTGGCCCAAGGCTAATTTTTTAATTATTTGTAGAGACAGGGTCTCACTATGTTGCCCAGACAGGACTTGAACTCCTGGGCTCAAGCAATCCTAGTGCTTCAGCCTCCCGAAGTGCTGGGATTATAGGCATAAACCAGCAAGGAAGGTCACTTCGGTCTTTAGGTCACGCCATTCAAAAGTAAACAATTGTTGGGATGCAGAAAAATGCATCCTTTAGATCCAACACTGAAAACCATCTGTAGTTTCCAGGTATAGCAGTAAAATATATGGGTTAGGTACCATTGGATGAATATCCTGGACTATTTCATTAATAGCTCTCAGGTCTTAAATTGATATTCATTGGAATGTGGCTTTCTTACAGGCAGGATGGGAGTGTTATATAGGAACCTATAAGGACAGGTCAGTCCATTTTTCAGAAATTTTTGTAGGATAGATTTTATCTCTTCTGAGGCTTCCTTTTTTAATGGGTAATATTTCTTTTCCAGGGCACTCCAGCTCCCTCTTTTATCTCCATGTGCACTGGCTGCATGTTTGTTGCTTTTCCTGAGACCTCCATCTGCCCAAATGCAATATTCACTCTTTTGCAGACTTCTGGGGAAAAAGCTTCTTCCTTTTGCATCTCAGGGTGAGTGAGTAGCATCTACAGTTGCAGTGTCTGTTCTGGTGGGGCCTTCAGGTATAGTTGCTGTTTTTCTGGGGAGAAAGTTACTTGAGCACTTAATTTGCATAGTATGTCTTGTCCTAGCAGGAGAATCAGCCATTCTGGCATATAGAGAAGGCTGTGCCTTAGTTCCAGGTTTTCCAGTTTGCAATCTGAAGGTTGTAAGAAAGCCTTTTGTTGCATTCCTCCTGCAATCCCTGTCACAGGCACAGTCATTTTGGTGCTCTTTGCCTCTGGGGTGTTAGGAACTGAGTAGGTCACTCCCTTTTTGACCCATAAATCAGTTAGCTTGTTCCCCACTGTCAGTTGCACCCAGGGCTTCTGTGAGGAAATTCCTTATTCACTATCAGAGCTGCAGTCCTGGTTCCACCATCTGCTGGTGGGCCTTTTCCTTCGCGCTTTCCTCCTTTTTTGTGGCCCTTGGCTCCCTTCATTTTGGGGCAGTTAACCTTCCAGTGGCCCTCTTCCTTATGATAGGTGCATTGGTTGTGGCCCAAAGGCTTACCCTGACTTTTCTGGCATGGAGCCTTCTCTGCTCATTCCACATATATGGTGCCTGACTTGTATTTCTTTGCCATTGTACACTGTGAAAGCAATGTCAACTAGCTGAGAAGGGGTAATTCCAGTGCAGCCTCTTTTCTTTTCTAGCTTTCTCTTTATAGCAGGGGCACTCTGCTGCATGAAAGTCATATGTACCGACCTCGAATTCTCAGGGTCTTCTGGTTTTATATCAGTATATCTGCAGAAGTCTTGGTAAATACATTCTAAGAATTCAGAGCAGTCCTTATTTGCCTTTTGAATGAGTGTCTGAACTTTATTGAAGCTCTTTTGTTTTGGCACCCCCTCCTGATTCTGACCTGAATGCGTGTTTGGTAGTGTTCCAGATGGGTCATGTCCCCATCTCAATTGGGGTCCCAATTAGGGTTTGTACCTGGAATTGTCCCTGCAGGATCGGGGATATTGTTTGTTTCGTGGAGGTGATGGGCCTCTTCACTTGCCTTCTCCATTACTAGCCTTCTTTCATCTGTGGTCAGAAGCATAATAAAAAAGACCAAACATCTGCCCAGGGAGGATGGTGGGTAGCAAAGATGGATTGAAAGAGATTAGTCATTTTCTAATGACTTCTCTATAAGGGGGTCTTCTCTATAAGGTGGTTTGGAGCTTTTCCAATTTAGCAAGTTGGATGTTGAAAACAGGCTGTAAGTCCAGCAATGTCTGACAGATTGCACTTCTATATGTGAACCACCCATAGGCATCTGCCTAAGTGGGAATTGCCCTGCTCCAGTCACAGTATTGCCCTGTCCAAATAGAGTGCCCTGTTGGGTCTTGGAGGGACAGACCATTCCAATTCCCTCATCATACTGAGGTGGGGCAGTAGCCCCTTCCTCCAAATTTGGAGCATCGTGTGGTGATGGTGAGGCAGCCAAGTAGCTGTGGAGAAGGTGGTGCAGCAGCCATGGTGGCAGGAGCTGCTGGGGCAGCTGGGTTTAAAGCATTTAAAAGGAATCTTCATCCCTTTGTTCCTGCATCTGGCTTTCTGGCTTATGAAAGACCCTCTTCTCATCTCTTTGTACAGCCAGCAGAAGCCCCCTGCCCCATCCTGAATCCTGATTTTGCAATAATATGAGAACTTGGAATAAGGCACTTCTTCCCATTTCCCAGATCTCTGACGAAATAATTCTAACTGAATTAAAGCTCAGTACAGGGTACTCCTGTTCAGAGGCCAAATTCATCACCTAATCTGTAAAAAGTCTAAACAGTATTGTAAGCCTGGTGGGGTGGCTCACGACTGTAATCCCAGCACTTTGGGAGGCCAAGGTGGGCAGATTACCTGAGGTCAGGAGTTTGAGACCAGCCTGGCCAACATGGTGAAACCCCCATCTCTACTAAAAGAGATTAAAAAATTAGCCAGACATGGTGGCTCACGCCTGTAATCCCAGCTACTCTGGAGGCTGAGGCAGGAAAATCTCTTGAACCCTGGAGACAGAGGTTGCAGTGAGCCAACAGCGTGCCACTGCACTTCAGCCTGGGCAACAGAGTGGGACTCTGTCTCAAGAAACAAACAAACAAACAAACAAAAAACAATATTGTAATAATAGATCATCTTATTCTTGGTCACGAGCTCCTAGCTATAAGCCCTCCAGTTAGCAAGGATGCGACTCAGGGGCTTCTAGAGGGCATTGAGACCTTGTTGCCCATTCTGGCTTGGTTCTTGTACCTGTACCACTTGACCCTGCTGAAACAGTGGTGACTCCTTCTTTTCACCGCCTTGTTTCTTCTGCTCGTGTACTGATCGTCTCCCATAACTAGACTTCTAGAAGTTGGATGGATCTTCCTGACCTCACACAACCAATGTGAGTAAAACCACTCACAGTTCCAATAGGCACGATTGTGCAATTCCTGCCACACAGCAGAAACAGTCAGAGAGATCAGAGAAGGAACTTCTTGGACAGGTAGGGGGAGACTGACAATAATATCCGCCACCACATCAACCTTGTCCCACATTCAGCTGTTGCTGTGCTCTGTGCTCTGATAAAGGATGACTGAATGGCAACAAAGGGGGATGGAAAATCAGAGACAAAAAAGGGAACAAGGGTTGGAGTTGGGACTACTTAAAGACTTACCTCAAGTGTTTTCAGCCTTGTTTTCACACAGACAGCATTGAGCACTGTAAGCAGGGTGACAGGCCCACTTAGATAACCCGCAGAAGAGTCCACACACTTCTTTTCCCCCACAAGGTCTGGCACAGCTGTAAGATATACTTTGGGGTCCTAGAAAGATGACCTAGTCAAAGTGGTAGAGATTGTCCCCCTCCAGGGCTAGGTTCCTGGATTGGCTGGGGACTTAATGCAGGTCACCTTGCAGAGAAAAGAAAGAAAGAGAAAGAAGGCTGGGCCTGGGGGCTCCCGTGTATAATCCCAGCACTTTGGGAGGCGGAGGTGGGCAGATCACCTGAGTTCAGGAGTTTGAGACCAGCCTGGCCAACATAGTGAAACCCCACCTCTACTAAAAATACAGAAATTAGCCAGATGTGGTGGCACTCACCTATAGTCCCAGCTACTTGGGAGGCTTAGGTAGAAGAATTGCTTGAACCTGGGTGGCAGATGTTGCAGTGAGCCGAGATCACACCACTGCACTCCAGCCTGAGCAGCAGAGCGAGACTCTGGAAAAAAAAAAAAAGAGAGAGAGAAAGAGAGAGGTAGGTATGGGCCCAATGTAGATGCTACACACTCACACAGTCAGATTCAGACAGTGCTCTCCCAGATAGATCCCAACTGAGAGGGGCTACATACAAATCCTGAATGCTTTTCTCAACCTCAGATGGCCCCACGAAGAGCCAAGTCCAAACAGAACAGAGCTCACATGGTGCCACGGATGGTGTACACTCCCAAATGGCATCACAAGCAGCTAGGTCCAAACAGAACAGATCCCAAGTAGCATCACAGAAGAGACAGAGGGGATCCAAGTGAATTCTGGTTGACTTAGCCAGTTCTGAAGTCCATTGACTTCTTCAGATGTCACTTTCCTACCAGAGAAGGATAGTAGGTAGCAGACACTGTGACAGGGAGAGAAGGGAGGTTCCTTGAGACAAAGGTATCTCAGCAGCTTCAGGGAAATTTCCTAACGCCCAGCGATGGAGTCAGATAGCCGTGAGCAGCTGGTATTCGTTAGTGTTTCTTGTCCCATCTCATAGCATGAACGGTTAAGCCCTGGTACATTTCTGCAGCCAATTGCCTCACTTGTTGGAAACCAGATCAACAGGCTCAGACCACTCAAAACACACAGTGCTCCCCGTATGGGCCACCAAATTTGTAAACAAATTCAGGCTCGGCTGCTTGCTGTTTGCAAAGCCAATAAGAAGAATGAGATGCAGTGAAAGTGACCTTATTCCAGAATTGGCAGCTGGGGAATGGCCAAAGCTCATGCCTTAAAGGAACCATTTCAAACTTTAGACTGGAGAGAGGGGCCGAGAAAGGAACTTGTAATGGGTGGCGTGCAGGGAGTGGTGCTGGGTACAAAGTCTATGTGTCTTGTTCTGGTGGCTATATTGAGTCGTGGTCCACCTGGAGCATGGGCTGGCATCATCTTAACAATGGCCAGGTTGTTGACTAGCTGCCTTAAAGTAGCATCTGGAATTTTGCAACTGGGTCTCCATGCCTAGTTCTGCCTGAAAATTAGCCCCTGGAACTTCTAAGTAAGCACATAATTAGATACCAGCTTACAATTAGATAAATGTGTATGGTATAAGGGAGTGTATGGTGGGAAAGGGAGGGAAACAATCTTAAAGTATGTTTCAAGGCTATATATTAAGACTAAATCGGGAAAAAATAATCTTTTTTTCTTTTTTTTCCCTGAACGCTTCAAAAATGTATTCCAGAAAACTCGAGGGGCTTTCACTGGGCTTATGCCTTACTGTCTGAACTTTGTTAAGGCTCCTGTGCTTTGGCACTCCTTTACAGAGTCCAGCCAGAATGTGATCACAATAATGCTTGAGCTTGGGCCTATGCCCAGTGTTAACATTTTACCTGGGGCAGCTGTGAGCACTGCAACCTAAGATGACCTTACCAGGTTACTGTGGGAGTCAGCATGCAAACACTTGTCTCTGCCTTTTTTTTTTTTTTTTTTGGAGACGGAGTCTTGCTCTGTTGCCCAGGCTGGAGTGCAGTGGCATGATCTTGGCTCACTGCAAGCTCCGCCTCCCGGGTTCACGTCATTCTCCTGCCTCAGCCTCTCTGAGTAGCTGGGACTACAGGCGCCCGCCACCACGCCCAGCTAATTTTTTGTATTTTTAGTAGAGACGGGGTTTCACCGTGGTCTCAATCTCCTGACCTCGTGATCTGCCCGCCTCGGCCTTCCAAAGTGCTGGGATTACAAGCGTGAGCCACCGCGCCCGGCCTATCTCTGGCTTTTTTAAGACCATTTGTCACTCCTCAGAGAGTAAAAGTGTGTTTGACAAGGTTTGAACATTGGCTCAGGTAGGATTATGGGATATAAGATATAGAAGAAAACAAATATAGAAAAGAACAAATTTTCCATTGGTTTTGGGCCATCTCAACAGGTGACAATACTATTTTTCCTTTTTTTTTTTTTTTGTGACAGAGTCTTGCTCTGTTGCCAGGCTGGAGTGGAGTGGCACCATCTCGGCTCACTGCAACCCTCGCCTCCTGGATTCAAGTAATTCTCCTGCCTCCGCCTCCCGAGTAGCTGGGACTACAGGCACATGCTGCCATGCCCAGCTAATTTTTTTTTTTTTTGTATTTTAATAGAGATGGGGTTTTGCCATGTTGCCCAGGCTGGTCTCGAATTCCTGAGCTCAGGCAATCCACCCTCCTTGGCCTCCCAAAGTGCTAGGATTAAGGTGTGAGCCACTGCGCCCGGACTACAATACTATTTTTCAAATTTAACAGATCAGAAGTAGAGAACAGAGAGTGTACCCAACTGAGCCCCATGGGTTGCCCTGTGTCCTCGTCAATGCCTCCTCTAGGAAATTGTTGAAGGGAAAATTGTCCTGCTGGAGCTGAGGTGGCTCCCTGGCCAAATTGGAACCTCTGACAGGTGTGAGAAGGGGAAACCATTCCTGCATCTCATCATTCCTGGCCTCTTGGTCCCTGGTGGGGACTATGACTCAGGTGCCGGTGGCCTGGCCATAGCTCCTTCACCAGGTGAAAGAGGGAGCGCTGACAGCTCATTTAACTGAACTAGCAAAGTATCATCATCCCTTTCCTATGACTCCAACAGGACAGGCTTAGTAACAGTCTCCTGTACCATAACTTTACATTTTTCTGTATCAGCTTATATTGCCAAAGCAACACAAAACACTGTCCATAAGGGATTTCTTTCCAATTCTCTTCCTTGTTACAAAAGAGGTCTAGCTGCCAGATGACATTATAACCAAGGAACCCATTTTTGGCCACTTTTCCCCCACATTCTGATGGGTGAAGGGGCCAGGTTGTATTACAAAAATGAATGTTTTTTCCTTTTAATGGGTTCTTAGGCAATGGATGCCCGATTTTGTGAAATGCAGCTTAACAGGCTGCCTGGGAGGACAAAATTAGCATTTTTCATATCAACCAAGATAAAATTACGATTAACAGACAAAAAAGACATAAACACCAGTTGCTCCACTCAATATCTGAGTGTCTTTGATCCACTCCATGTGGGGAGGGATGACCTCTAGCCAGCAATGTAGTGAATGGTCACTCGTGATGAAGAGGGAGCAGAAGGCCACCCTGAACTAGGCCACCAAGCCGCTGCTGGTTGGTCCGTCGGCACTCACCAAAAGCAACTGCGAGGCAGAGAGGATAGGTTCCCTGAGTCAGACCTACTGAGCTTCAGCTAGCAATTCCTTTAGGATGCCCCCTGACACACAGGTAAATGGGACAAACAAGAACAGTAATGAGACCTCACAAGTCAGAAATCAGATTTCAGAACTGAGACCAAGAGGCCCAGGAGTAGTTCCCCTGGATAGTGCCTTATGGGCTCCTTCCAAGTGGGAAAGATGCCCTTGAGCCCAGTCCTTTGTATAGGTGGAGGAGGGTCAATGGGACCTCCAAAGAGGTGACAAAACCTCTAAGAAGTCCAGCAGATCAGGAGAAGGAAATGGGGATGTTGCTTGTGCTTGGGAACACACAGTAAAGATGTCTTCCACGTCCAGAAACCATTCTTCCCCTGCAAGCAATCCTGAGCTGAAGGTTGGCAGTGCCATGCTGGCAAGAAAGATTGCAGAGACTTTGATGTATCTCCAGGTTCACCACAGTGGCAAGAAGGCATTGAACCAGAGACAAATGCCCATGAGGAGCCTCCAGGCTAGCTCTTGTTAGAAACAAGATTTGGTGCTGCAAAAGGAATACCACTCAAACGGAAATTTTCTCAGCAAGGCAAATTTACTTCTACAGAAGGATGCAGCTTGTGCCAGTCATGATTGCAAGAGCACACTGAGTGGGGTAGGGCAGGGGTTTTTATCCCTAATGCAGTTGGTTCCTACTGCTGTGTCCTTTCTCCATCGGCTGGGGTTGGAACACACAGTCTAAACTGACCCGATTGGCTAGTGTTTGAAATTGAACACAGCTATCTAGGCAGGAAGGGGAAGGCTATCCCTTATGGCACAAGGCATGTCTAGGCTTGTCAGGGCATGTCAGGGTGTGGCAAGGATGGAAAGTGTTGTTTACAGCACGGGTAACTATAGAAACTAGAGAAACAAAGAACCAGAAGAACATGGAATTAAAACCTTTTGAAGAGGAATTTATCATCTCTGACACTCTCCACTAAATTGTAACCACAGTAGATTCATTGCCTGGTGCCCAGCAAGTCAACATACCAAATAATGGTGATAGAGGCAGAGAAATAGTGTAATATTCCTAGGGCAGTCAAACAAGGGGATGGGAAGAAAACTCAAATTTGCCTCCCTCAGAGATTTAGGGGTAGGCTTTGTAAGGGGTCTGGACCTGGGCTGAAGTGTGGGGATTTCTGATTCATCAAGAAGTGAGGGTGCAGTCATGGGGACAGGGGGATGAAGAAACTGCGATCCTTTTTTTTTTTTTTTTTTTTTTTTGAGATGGAGTCTGGCTCTGTCGCCCAGGCTGGAGTGCAGTGGCGCGATCTCAGCTCACTGCAAGTTCCGCCTCCCAGGTTCAGGCCATTCTCCTACCTCAGCCTCCCGAAAGCTGGGACTACAGGCGCCTGCCACCTCGCCCGGCTAATTTTTTGTATTTTTAGTAGAGACAGGGTTTCACTGAGTTAGCCAGGATGGTCTCGATCTCCTGACCTCATGATCCACCCGCCTCGGCCTCCCAAAGTACTGGGATTACAGGCGTGAGCCACCGCGCCCAGCCAGAAGCTGCAATCTTTTCCTGAGCCACTTCCTTGGTGGGGGTCTTTAGACTGGTTGGCATCAGTTGCAACACTGAAATTCAAGATCTGAAACACCTTACAAAATTCTTGGCTGGGCACGGTGGCTCATGCCTGTAATCCTAGCACTTTGGGAGGCTGAGGCGGGTGGATCACTTGAGGTCAGGAGTTCGAGACCAGCTTGATCAATATGGTGAAACTCCATCTCTACTAAAAATACAAAAATTAGCCAGGCATGGTGGCGGACACCTGTAATCCCAGCTACTCGGGAGGCTGAGGCAGGAGAATCCCTTGAATCTGGGAGGCAGAGTTTGCAGTGAGCCGAGATCGCACTACTGCACTCCAGCCTAAGGGACAGAAGGAGAATCCATCTCAAAATAAATAAATAAATAAATTAATTAATTAATTAAATACTGGGAAAGGCAGAGAAACAACACAAAGCCAATATGCGAATTGCCTTTAAATGTATATCACTTTGTATATCACATTCAGCTGATATACAAATCTAATATATTAATTGCCCTTAAATGCACTTTCCTCTTGTACTGTTTTGAACCACTGTCTGCTAACCTTTTAGTAAAAGCAACTTTTAAAGAGCTACTTACATGAGGTACTTGTGACAATCTATTTTAGGAGACCAGAATATGCCACCACAAAGTATGCCCTGTAGCACAAAGATTGTTTTGAACTGCTTATTTTGAGAAACAGGATACACAGGAAAGCTCTGAAAATAGAGTACACGTTACCCTTTTGCAAGGAAAATGTGCATTCGTAAGGGAAACCTCCGTTCTTATGGATGTCTCCTTCTCTGTGCCAGAAGGAGAAAGGTGACTCTAAATCACAAGAGACCCTTCTCAGTGGAGAAGGTACTCGACACAAATCTACATGACAAACCTTTCCCTCATTTACTATAGTTTTCCTGGTCATCTCCCTGTGACTTGCTCCTCACAGGCATTTTCCTTAGCTTTAGCTGAAGATGGCATTTAAGCCCAAGTTCTAGCCACCCCTTTGAGTTACTCTCTGAGTTTCTCCCATGTATACATGAGATAAACATGTTACCACATTTCTGTTTGTTTTTCTCTGTTAATCTGGCTTTTCTTATGGGGCCCCAGCTAAGATCTTAAAAGGGTAGAAGGAAAATTTTTTTTCCTCTCCTACACTATATTTTGAAGAACATTTATCAAATGAGAAAAACAGTATTTTTTTCCCATATGTAAATTGACCTGGTTTAATACTAGTCTCTTCTGAGTTTGGTTGGTGGAGATTGTCATCCTCAGGTGTCTGATCCTCCCCAGGTGCACTCAAAAATTGCAAAGCTGAGGAACTGCCTTTGGAACATGATGACCAATCTAGATACACTGACTACTCATTGAGGCCAGAGTCCTAGGAAAGTGTGCAGTCACCTCATGAATAATGTTGAAACTTTAGTCTTTTCTCTGATTGTTTCAAGGCCAGAGCCCTATGTTTCTATAAAGAGAACATGTTTAATATCAGATAAAATCATTTGTGCTAGTATCTTCTACTTGATGTGTCATCCTTAGGAAATGTAATGAGTTAGTCTGTTTAACATGCACTGACCTTCTTAGAAACATTCTTAAGGAATTAAGTCTAATAGAGACATCTGTAAGTGTGTGGTTGATGGAGGAGGTGTTCTTTTTCATCCTGGGTGTGTATAGCTTTTATACAGATGACAGCCTACTCCATTTTTGTATGAGAAATTCCCATCCCTAGGGTCAGGGACAGCAGATAATTGATGGGTAGTTATAATGATTGTTTATCAGAATCAAAATTAAAGTACAAAAGCGGTGGGTGAATGGGAAAGGAAACAATTTGCACTGAGCACCTATTATAAGCCAGAAATCAGGCCACGTGTTTTATACCCAGTCAGCTCTGTCTATACCCAGAAATCTGAGTGGAACTAAGCGTGTCACACTGTTAAAATCTACAATTCAAAATCTAAGTTGTTGGAACTCTAAATTATTTGGAACCTTAAAGGAATGTGATTATGGTGCTTGATTCATGTACCAGGCAGCTGTAACTAAGGCAAGTGTATCTTGGTTTCTCTGATTAGAGATTAAGCCTCTTTCTTACCTGCATTTGTGAAATGTTATAAATGACTGAAGGGGTCCAGGGAAGACTCATCCCCTCTCAGCTGCTGATGTTCATTATGGATTAACTCCCCTCTTCCCTTTCTCATGCAAAGACTTCATTGCTTTCACATTGTCTTTTTGTTTTGTTGTTGTTGTTTTGTTTTTGTTTGTTTGTTTTTGTGACAGGGTCTGGCTTTGTCACCCAGGCTGGAGAGCAGTGGCACAATCTCGGCTCACTGCAACCTCTGCCTTCTGGGCTCAAGCCATCCTCCCACCTCAGCCTCCTCAGTAGCTGGGACTATAAGCACATGCCACCATGCCTGGCTAATTTTTGTTTTTCTTTTGTAGAGACAGAGTTTCACCATGTTGCCCAGGCTGGTCTCAAACTCCTGAGCTCAAGCGATCCAACCATCTTGGCCTCCCAGCTTTCACACTGTCTTAAGATGGAATGTTAAATACACTCTTTAGAGTTGGAGAGAATTGAAAAACAACTATAAATAGAACAAGCCATGTGGTGGGGGACAAAAGTGTAACCAATTAATTTGTTGTAACTCTTGAACCAGTCTGGTATAGAAAATGTAATTCTTTCTCACTTCTTTCTCTTTTTCCTACATAAAAAAGAACTGAACTTTTTTTTTTTTTTTTTTTTTTTTTTTTTTTTTTTTTTTTTTTTTTTGAGACGGAGTCTCGCTCTGTCGCCCAGGCTGGAGTGCAGTGGCGCAATCTTGGCTCACTGCAAGCTCCGCCTCCCGGGTTCACGCCATTCTCCTGCCTCAGCCTCTCCGAGTAGCTGGGACTACAGGCGCCCGCCACCACGCCCGGCTAATTTTTTGTATTTTTAGTAGAGACGGGGTTTCACCGTGGTCTTGATCTCCTGACCTCGTGATCCGCCCTCCTCGGCCTCCCAAAGTGCTGGGATTACAAGCGTGAGCCACCGCGCCCGGCCAGAACTTAACTTTTAACTTTGGAGTACTGACCCCATTTCTCTGGATTTCTATGTGCCACAGAATATCCATTCCCAACCTTTCACTTTAGTAAAAATTTTTTTTTTTTTTTGAGACGGAGTCTTGCTCTGTCACCCAGGCTGGAGTGCAGTAGCGCAATCTCGGCTCACTGCAACCTCTGCCTCCCAGGTTCAAGAGATTCTCCTGCCTCAGCCTCCCATAGCTAGAACTACAGGTATGCGCCAGCAAGCCTGGCAAATTTTTGTACTTTTAGTAGAGACAGGGCCTTACCATGTTGGCCAGGCTGGTCTCAAACTCCTGACCTCAGGTGATCCACCTGTCTCAGCCTCCCAAAGTGCTGAAATTACAGGCATGAGTCACAGTGCCCAGCCCACTCTAAAACTGGATTTTGACCCTTTTGATTATTTCAAATTGATACCATGATGAGTGCTTACATCACTACTTGTCTCCAGTTTAGCACACAATCATTTATATCCACATGATATACATAAACATATCACATACATTAGACACAGACACATAAAGTACACACTAAACCCCTTGCATAACCATAGGGAAAAATAGCCTAGATCACCCATACCCATACCAATCACACGATACATACTCTGCACACATAACATATATAAGCGTCACATACATTAGAATAATATATTTTATTTAAGAAAAGGAGGGTCGTTCAGCTTGGGTAGGTATAAAGAGAGTCAATATCAGGAAAAGTCTTAGGTTAGTCAAGGACAGATGCCATATGAGCTGAATCTTGGAAAAAATGTGGGCGTAAATTAGGCAAATTAGGACAAAATCGTATTACAGATACAGAAACCACACAAAGATTTGGTATCAAGTAATCACGAGGTACATAAACTCTAAGTACTTGGAAAACACTGACACATACATGTAGGTGGGGAGTGGCAGGGGCTATTGATGGAGGCAGGGCCCATCACTTTGGAAGCACTGAATACTCTACCAATATCTGAGGATGTGCATAGACTTTCTAGTTGCTGATAGGTTCTATAATCCTCAGGTCTTCTATGTTATCAACATATCCATCTATGCCACAATGGAATTCAACGTAGCTGAAGCTTCTGCTCTCTGCGTACCTATTGTTGTACTTCTCCCAGTGACACTCTAGTACTTTGAGGGCACCTGGGGCCCATACATACGCATTTCTGTATCGGTCGCTCCCCTTCTCATTGATGCATGCACGCTGAATTTTGAACCATAAGCTATACATGAACATATGAGAGCTCTTGCCTTTCAGAGCTTCTTTTTCTCTCATGAGGACATCACATTTGTACTCTTTGAATTCTCGACTTGGACTTAAGTAATGAAGTTTTATGAATTCTCTCCAGTAAATGTTGTTACCGTATACACAAAGCCTGCAAAGGATGCAAAGCAGGGCCAAGAGTGTGCCCCAAATCTTTAGAGAGGATGTCATCTCAGTCACCAGGGCCACCTGCGTGTCTACAGGGAGGAGAAAGAAAAGCATTATCCAGACAATACTCAGAGAGCTGAGCTCCACCTTAAACTTCCTTTCCCTGCCAAGCAGGCACTTGGGAACTGTATTGCTATTTGGTTCCCTATTAGAAGATGATGATTCTCATCAAAGAATACAGTTTCTGGGCCGGGCGCAGTGGCTTATACCTGTAACCCCAGCAGTTTGGGAGGCCAAGGCAGGTGTACCACCTGAGGTCAGGAGTTCAAGAAACACCCTGGCCAACATGGTGAAACCCCGTCTCTACTAAAAATACAAAAAGTAGCTGGATGTGGTGGCTGTAGACCCAGCTACTCGAGAGGCTGAGGCAGGAAAATCGCTTGAACCTGGGAGGCAGAGATTGCAGTGAGCCGAGATCACGCCTCTGCACTCCAGCCTGGGTGACAAGAGCAAAACTCCGTTTCAAAAAAAAAAAAATACAGTTTCTAAGAACTAAAAATATGCTTTAGCCTGTGAGAGCCAAACACAAATTTGGAAAATATAGATAAAGTACCTTTTGAGAATTTCAAATATCTCCTGTCTATCCTGTCTTCTACCCAATTTGAGGAGCCAATCACTATCTAGCTCTCTTTTACCAAATAAACTCTCAGGAGATCATGTGTCCAATAGAAAAATGACATTTTAACTTATTGTCTGCAAAGTGGAAAAGATTGTTGCATTTTAAGGGAATGTAGAAGATGAGTAACTACTTGGGAGGTGGTTCCTAGGCAGAAGGCACTGATTCTGGAAACCACAGCCCAGGCTGCAATTGCGCGTCTCTGAAAAATGATGTTTTTCCAACCTTGACTTCCTTATGACAATTTCCCCAAAGTCTGGGTGAAACATGTGATCATTATTAACTATCCACATCACTTCTCAGAGGCCATTTCCCTAATTATTGCTATTACAAATGATCATTTGTTAGAGCTTATTGACAATGCCATCATAAAAGGACATCAGTTTAAAACTGTTGCTGCAATCAATCAGGCACCAAAACTAAAACAGTCCCCCGCAGAGCTACTGTGGTCACAGCATAGGATGTATGGTCGTTTGAAAAAGTTATCTCTTTACCAGCTCTCTGTCCTTATTTGCCATGAGGAGTATTCCTGGCCCTACTGAACCTCTAGCCTGATTCACAGCTCTGAGTATCAGTGTCCTCAGACAGGCCTAATCACAGCTCCCTGCAGACCTGCGAGAGTCTAATGAGATGCAAGCCTGTGAGAGCACTTCTAACAATGTCAAATGTCCACATCAGACACAGGGTTCCTCACCTGTGGAATCCTGTCCTGGTGATAAAGGCCTACACAGGATAGAACAGCAGGATGCACGCAGCTTTAATGCATTGTGCTTAGGAGGACTGGTGGTGAAGGAAGGGAAGGGCAGGGAAAGCCTGTATAGTGGGACTGACGCTGGCCAGAATTCAGGCGTTTGTTTTCCATGATTTGGATCCTTTTCCATTGTTTGCTATCTAAAAGTTCAATCAGCCTCCTTCCAGTGCTCCCGGCTGTCCCCCGAATATCTTCAGCAGAGCCCTTCTTACCCTACTCGACTCCGAGTTAAGGTCACTGATTGTAGTGGGGATCAGCGTGTGGATCTGAAGAGCAGAGTCTGAGTCCTCCTTTCCTCAGAGCCCTGGAAATCTGCAGCAGTGGAGAAAGGAATAGCAGGGGGAGCTGCAGCGCTCCAGCTGATGGGTAGCGGAGGTGGGAGGTGGTGATGGGGAACAGCCTTATTATGTGAACTTGTTCCCTTATCGTTTCATCTGGAACACTTGGGTTCACTCAAACAATAGCCTTGAGCAAAGGCCACAAACATCAAAGGCTGAGCCCTGGGCACAAAATTATTGCAAGACCCTAGGTGACCCCAGAAAGGGGTTATCTGGTTCTATCAGGAGACAACCAGAGACTTAGCATCTGCTGTCAATTCTAACAAACTTCTGGGGAAGTCCCTGGATGGTTATGCTATGTTACACGGCAACTTCAACTTCACTAAGGGAAACCACTTTTTTTTTTTTTTTTTTTTTAAACAGTCTCACTCTGTTGCCCAGGCTGGAGTGCAGTGGCATGATCTTGGCTCACTGCAACCTCTGCCTCCCGGGTTCACACTGTTCTCCTGCCTCAGCCTCCTGAGTAGCTGGAACTACAGGCGCCCACCACCATGCCCGGCTAATTTTTTGTATTTTTAGTAGAGATGGGGTTTCACCGTATTAGCCAGGATGGTCTCGATCTCCTGACCTCGTGATCTGCCTGCCTCAGCCTCCCATAGTTCTGGCATCACAGGTGTGAGTCACTGCGCCCGGCCCTTTGCCTTTTTTTTTTGTTTTTTTGACAGGGTCTTGCTCTGTCACCCAGACTGGAGTGCAGTCGCATAAACACTACTCCCTGCAGTCTCAACCTGCCAGGCTCAAGCAATCCTCCCACCTCAGCCTCTCAAGTAGCTGGGACTATAAGCATGCAACAGCATGCCTGGCTAGTTTTTTGTATTAATTTTTGTAGAGACAGGATTTCACCATGTTGCCCAGGTTGGTCTTGAACTCCTGAGCCTAACTAATCCTCAACACATCAGCCTCTGAAAGTGCTGAGATTACAGGCATGAGCCACTTAGTCGGGCCAGAAAATCACTTTTAATGTTGTGAATTGTGAGACCTTCATTGAGAGGTGAAAGAATATCTAGTGAAAACAGTGGCCAAATAGCTATGAATGATTAGGTAGCCCGTATCTGAAATTTCTCTACTCAGTTTTTTAATTCTAACCTTTAGCTGCTTGGTGACACTGTACCGCTTACTATTAAAATGTCACATAGCCTAGCCATAGTTTCTACAATGCTACTATATGTAACATCTGACTGTGAAGTATAGGTCACAAGGTGCTGGCTAAGTTGTTTTTCAAGACCTCAAGATTCAGTCCTGAACTCAGCTCAAACTGACAAGACCACAAACTCTTCAACTGAGTTTGTGCAAGTGTCCAGTGGTTACTTTTAACATCACAGCCTGAATTTTCCACCATATTTTCCATGCCAACTCCCCACAAATTGGCAAATGTGACCAAAACTGGTTCATTAACACTAGTCAAAGTTATGATTTATGAATAAAGTAAGACTTTTGCAAATCTCTTCTGTCAACACCTCCAAAGGCTGCTCCTAGCCAAACCCCCTTAGTTGATTTTCTCACTTGGCCACCTTATTGTTGGAATGACAAAAGGTTCAGTTTATTTCTAGAACTTATCTTCAAACCCCCGCTCCTGTGAAGCCGTCCTTGAGTAATAGGAAATCATATGCTGATAGACCGGATGGACGGGAGATAGTTTTAGAGCAGGTTCTGTGCATCCTTCTACTCTCTAGGTCTTTGGGGGACAGGGGAGAGCAAAAAGGGAACAATTCTGGGCATCTGAATTTGGATGACTTGAGAGGCGATTCTGAGGGAAAATCAGTTGTTTGTCATGTGCCCCCAAATCCAGAGCTCTTTCTGACAAATGTGCATTATCTGTTGAAGACTTAAATTCAAGTAATGACTCAATGAATGTAGAGAGAGGTGAGAGAGAGAAGCCACCTGAGCCAATGTATGACCTAGTGTTTCTCAAATACTTGATATTCCACTTTTAATATGGAAAAAAAATATCATGGACTCCAAGCGTACATCCATGAACTCTTCTATGAGCTAAGCCCAAAGTCCTAAAGCTTTTTGAATATAAAGCCAATTAGGAAGCAATCTAAACTAAACTGGGGAAAAGTATATGGTTATATTTACAGAAATTAGCCACTGCCAATGCAGCCCAGGAAGGTAACCCAACTAGTATTTCTGGAAACCACTTAATGGGTCTACTTCCTAGAGTTGTCTACCAGCTTCTGTTACAGAAGTGACTTGGGCAGTGACTTTTGATTTCAGTTTTTAAGGAGGTATTCCCCTTTAAATATAAATTTTAAATCACTTGAAAATTATGTTCATCCTTTATTGTCTTTGATTTTAATTATTTTCTGTTAATTCCTTGCTATGTCCTTTTTTTATTATTATTATTATTATTATTTTTGGAATGGAGTTTCACTCTTGTAGCCCAGGCATGATCTCAGCTCACTGGAACCTCTGCCTCCTGGGTTCAAGTGATTCTCTTGCCTCAGCCTCCTGCATAGCTGGGATTACAGGCACCCACCAACATATCCGGGTAATTTTTGTATTTTTAGTAGAAACCGGGTTTTGCCATGTTGGCCAGACTGGTCTCAAACTCCTGACCTCAGGTGATCCACCCGCCTCGGCCTCTCAAAGTGCTGGGATTAAAGGCGTGAGCCACCGCACCAAGCCAATATTTCTTTTGTTAGCCACTGTTCAATTCTTAAATGTTTGTGAACTACTGTTTCACAAAACCGTAAAAGTGACTTAGGTTCCTCATTCAGGGGATGACAATGTCTATAGGTGTCTTAATCTGTGATCCACGGGCTTCCAAGGGCTCCATGGATGGAATTCATAGGATCAATGCAGTAGTGCAGTGCAGAAAATTACATCTCTATTTTCACTCACCCGTATTGAAATGTAGGGGCTGGGCATAGTGGCTCACACCTGTAATCCCAACACTTTAGAAGGTCAAAGTGGGAGGACCACTTGAGCTCACAAGTTTGAGACAAGCCTGTGCGACATAGGGAGAAACCCTATCTCTACAGAAAATTAAAACAATTAGTTGGGTGTGGTGGCACATGCCTGTAGTCCCAGCTACTTGGGAGGCTGAGGTGGGAGGATCACTTGAGGCCAGGAGTCGAAAACCAGCCTGGACAACATAATGATAACCTGACTCTACCAAAAAAAAAAGAAAAATTTTTAAGGCCAGTAGTGGTAGCACGTGCCTGTAACCTCAGCTACTTGGGAAACGGAGGCAGGAAGATTGCTTGAGCTTAGAAGTTTAAGGCTGGAGCGAGCTATGATAGCACCAGCCTGGGTGACTGAGTGAGACCCTGTCTCTCAAAAACAAAACAAACAAAACAGAAACTAAAAAAAACCCCAAAACCCTAGCCCCATACTCCTTGAGACACAGATGAGAAGATGAATGTAGGCATCGGGCCACACACCTACTGTGGTTACACGAGGATTCCCTTGGAGAGAGATAGTGGCAGCTGTATTTTCACAATGCTCTGCTGTAGTCAGTTAAGAGAAGTCCAGATAAGATTTCTTTTTTTTTTTTTTTTTTGAGACGGAGTCTCTCTCTTTCACCCAGGCTGGAGTGCAGTGGCGCAATCTCGGCTCACTGCAGGCTCCGCCCCCCGGGGTTCACGCCATTCTCCTGCCTCAGCCTCCCGCGTAGCTGGGACTACAGGCGCCTGCCACCTCGCCCAGCTAATTTTTGTATTTTTTTTAGTAGAGACGGGGTTTCACCGTGTTAGCCAGGATGGTCTCGATCTCCTGACCTTGTGATCCGCCCGCCTCGGCCTCCCAAAGTGCTAGGATTACAGGCGTGAGCCACCGCGCCCGGCCCAGATAAGATTTCTTACACGAGGACCGGCAAGGTCTATTGAGTACAAAGACTGGAGGAAATCAGACAACAAAAACTGAATACCTCCTCATACCTCTTCTCTCAGGTAGTATTGTTTAAGACTCAGCAGTGTGGTTCCCTCATATACTTTGACTGGGACTGGGACTGGGACTGCAGACTTAGCACTCTCTGGTTTCCCATCTGCCCAGGATGGGAATCAGTACCCACCTCTTGTAGGAATTCTTCCGGGATGAGAGAGAGATTCTGAGCCTGTTGCTGCAACAATGCAGCTTGCAAGGTACAGGCTTGATCTGGGACACTGTAATATTCACCCATCCTGGGGTAAAGGTAACGTTTGCATTCAGTTCAGTCAAGAGATGTTGTCCCAAGAAATGGATAAGGTATTCGGGCATATGTAAGAAGCGATGCTTTAGGCAGGTCTGTCACAGTTGGAAATCTAGGGGTTGCAGGAATGGTTCTTTTAGGGTCTCCTCTAAAACTGCCTTCACTTTCATAGTTTCAGAAGACAATTTGAACAAGTGTGTGTTTAATACTGAGTAGGTGGCACTGGTATCTCCTAGAAAGGCTAAAAATTGATTTCTCAGCATCATAATGACTCAGGGCTCCACGTGGGAAATATGGAGGGTACTAGCTGGATCAGAGGCTGCCCTCGGGCCCCATCAATTTTTATTCTTATTACAGAAGTTCTCAGCCCCAGATCCCTGAGATATTTCAGGCATTTGGTGAATTGGAAGTTGATTTTCCCATTATTGGCCGCTTTGTGGTTTGGTCAGTCTTTTTTCCAATGGCCTTTCTGTCTGTAGTTGGCACATGGAGTTCAATAAGTAGAGTGTTCCTACTTATAGGGAGCCTGGGTCCCAGGGGGTCCTAACTTACGTGAGGGTCCTGTGGTGGGTCCATGCCATGGTCCGAGGGCTCCTTATGCAGCTGCTAGCAAGATGGCTTGTTGCTACATGTTTTATAGTTCTCTCTGTTTCTGACCAGGTCTCTGCTGGTGAACACCTTTGTTTCCGCCATTTGAGACAAAGATATGTCCAGTGCCCCTTCAACTTGTTGCAAATTTCACTGGATGTCAGGGACACTCTGGCTAATAAATGTCATGTGCATCATCTTTAAATTTTCTGAGGCCTTCGGACCAATATCAGTGTATTCCTTGAACACTTCAAAATGCAGTCCAGAAAACTTGAAGGGCTTTCATTGGGCTTATGCCTTACTTCCTGAACTTTCTTAAGGCTCATCTGCTTTGGCATGCCCTTTCAGAGTCCAGGTTTGAACACTGGTCCAGGTAGGATTATGGGACATAGGATATAGAAGAAAACAATATAGAAGAGAACAAATTTTCCACTGGCTTTGGATCATGTCACTAGGTAGCAATACTATTTTTCAAATTTAATAAATCAGAAATAGAGAATGGAGAGTGTACCCAAATGAGCCCCATGGGTTGCCCTGTGTCAGCGTCAACACCTCCTGTAGGTAATTATTGAAGGGAAAATCGTCCTGCTGGGGCTAAAGTGGTTCCCTGGCCAAATTAGGTCCTCTGACAGGTGTGAGAAGAGGAGGCCATTCCTGCATCTCGTCATTCCTGGCCTCTTGGTCAAGTGCCTGTGGCCTGGCCATAGCTCCTTCACCAGGTGAAGGAGGGAGAGACAACAGCTCATTTAATTGAACTAGCAAAGTATCATCTTCTCTTTGATTTTAATTATTTTCTTTTAATTCCTTGATAGGTCTTTTTCCTATGATTCCAGCAGTACAGGCTTAGTAACATTCTCCTGTACTATAACTTTCCATTTTTCTGTATCAGCTTATATTGCCAAAGCAACACAAAACACTGTCCATAAGGGATTTCTTTCCACTTTCTTTAAACATCTTGTCATTCTTGGCCTCTTGGTCAAATGCTGGTGGCCTGGCCATAGTTCCTTCACCAGGTGAAGGAGGGAGAGCCAACAGCAGTGAGCCAAGATTGTACCACTGCATTCCAGCCTCAGTGACAGAGCGAGACTCTGTTTTAAAAAAACCAACCAACCAAACAAACAAAACAAAACGAAAAAACAGATTTCAGAACTAAAACCCAAAGAGCCCAGGAATAGTTCTGCTGTACAATGCCCTATGTGCTCCTTCCAACTGGTAAGAATGTCCTTGAGCAGCCTTGAGCAGGGCCCTTTGTGAAGGAGGGACAACAGGACCTCCAAAGAGGTGACAAGACCTCTAAGAAGGCCAGCAGATCAGGAGAAGGAAAAGAGGATGTTGGAACACTTACCAGAGATGTTTTCCCATTCTGGAAACCATTTCTCCCCTGCAAGTGAGCCTGAGCTGAAAGTTGGCAGTGCCATGCTGGCAAGGAAGACTCCAGATACTTTGGTGAATCTCCAGGTTTGCCACAGCAGCAAGAGAGTATCGAACCATGGACAAATGCCCATGAGGAGCCTCCAGGCTAGCTCTCCACTAAACTTTAACCATAATAGATTGCTTGCCTTATGCCCAGCAAGTCAACATACTGAGATAATGGTGATAGCAGCAGAGAAATAGTGTAATATTTTTATGACAGTCAGACAAGGAGATGGGAGGAAAAGTCAAATCCACCTCTCCAAGAGGTTTAGGGTAGGGTTTGTGAGGGGTCTGGACAGCAGCTGAAGTGTAGGGATTTTTGATTCTTGAGAAGTGAGGAGTGCAGTCTTGGGACAGGGAGATGCCAAAAGTGCATTCTTCTGAGCCAGTTCCATGGTGGGGGTCTTCGGACTAGTTGGTTTCAGCCTTTCCACTAGAGTTCAGAATCTGAAATGCCTGAAGCAATTCTTGAGCAAAAAAGACCCACAATTCTTGTTTGTGAGTTTCTACCTATAGGAACAATGCGGGAGCAGGTGGTCAGCATGCTACGTGACTCTTGGTTAGTTAGCGGCTGCAGGGAAGCTGCTCCAAGTGGACCAGCATGCAATGATTAATGTGTAACCATAATTCTTCCTACTTTGATGGGCTGTTAATCCTTTCAGTGCATCATTACCATTAGAGAACTGCAAATTAACACAGTAGATGTGATAATACGACACATCTATTAGAATGGCTGAAATGCAATACAAACTGATATCACCAAAGCTGGTGAGGATGCAGAGCAACACAAATACTAATTCACAGGACTTTGTATCTGGGGCGTATTTTAGGGTGCCATATATTTATGTCCTACAAAAGAAGGGTCAGTTAGCCTAGCTTGGATCTCATGACAATTGCTTGGCTTAGTAGAAGGGACTGCAAGCCTTAGTGGACAGCCTCACCTATAAGGTCTACAAAAGAGGAAGATAGGTCCCTAAGGAAATTAATATGCAGCTATTCAAATAAGGGATGGATATCAGGAAAGCTAGAGCTTATAAAGCTCTGATGTTTATCCCTGATTGGGTAGCTGTATATTCATTCATTTCTGTATCAGCTTCACATTCCACTGATATACAAACCTAATATACTAATTGCCCTTAAATGCACTTTCCTCCTATACTCTTTTGAATTACCATCTGCTTACCCTTTAGTAAAAGCAACTTTTAAAGAGCTACTTACATGAGAAATTTGTGAGAATCTACTATAGGAGATCAGAATACGCCACCACAAGGTATGCTCTGTAATGTAAAGATTATTTTGAACTGCCTATTTTGAGAAACAGTATACACGAGACAAGCTCTGAAAATAGAGTATGCATCGGCCTTTTGTAAGGGTAATGTGCATTCATAAGGGAAACCTCCGTTCTTATGGATGTCTCCTTCTCTGTGCCAGATAGAGAAAGGTGACTCTAAATCACAAGAGACCCTTCTCAGTGGAGAAGGTACTCGACACAAATCTACATGACAAACCTTTCCCTCATTTACTATAGTTTTCCTGGTCATTTCCCTATGACTTGCTCCCCACGTGTGTTTTCCTTTGCTTTAGCTGAAGATGGCATTTAGCCATCTAAATAGCTGAAGATGGCATTCTAGCCACCTCTTTGAGTTACTCTCAGAGCTTCTCCCATGTATACATGAGATACACATGTTACCACATTCTGTTTGTTTTTCTTTTGTTAATCTGACTTTTCTTATAGGGGCCCCAGCTAAGATCCTAAAAGGGTAGAAGGAAAATTTTTTCCTCTCTTACACTATATTTTGAAGAGCATTTATCAAATGAGAAAAATAATTAGTATTTTTCCCCATATGTAAATTGACCATTGAGGAGGAGCTACTGGTTTTGTTTGTTTGTTTGTTTGTTTTTGAGACAGAGTCTCACTCTGTCACCAGGCTGGAGTGCAATGGCGCAATCTCGGCTCACTGCAATCTCTGCCTCCCGAGTTCAAGCGATTATTCTGCCTCAGCCTCCCGAGTAGCTGGGACTACAGACACACATCGCCACATCCGGCTAATTTTTGTATTTTTGTAGAGATGAGGTTTCACCATGTTGGCCAGCATGGTCTCAATCTCTTGGCCTTGTGATCTGCCCGCCTCGGCCTCCCAAAGTGCTAGGATTACAGGCATGAGCCACCATTACTGGTTTGATACTAATCTCTTCTGAGTTTGGTTAGTAGAGATTGTCTTCCCCAGGTGTTTGTTCCTCCCCAGGTGCACTCAAAAATTGCAGAGTTGAGGAACTGCATTTGGAACATGATGACCAATGTAGATACACTGACTCCTCATTGAGACTGGAGTTCTAAAAAAGTGCCAGTCACCTCATAAATAATGTTGATACTTTGGTCTTTTCTGTAATTGTTTCAAGGCCAGAGCCATTCAACATTGCAGGAGGCTGAAGAACACAAGGTACTTTTTTTTTTTTTTTTTTGAGACAGAGTCTCCCTCTGTCGCCCAGGCTGGAGTGCAGCGGCGCAATCTCGCAATCTCGGCTCACTGCAAGCCCCGCCTCCCGGGTTCACGCCATTCTCCTGCCTCAGCCTCTCCGAGTAGCTGGGACTACAGGCGCCCGCCACCATGCCCGGCTAATTCACAAGGTACTTTAATGTTTAGCACTTTTCCTCCCCATACTGGACCTAGGCAAAATTATATGAAACAAGCATTTCTTACTTTGTATCTCTCTCCTACAGTTAGCAAACAGAATTTCACATAGTTCCTACCTGCCTGTGAACCCAACATTTCTTTCTCCTATTTCCTTTCTCATTCATTCCATGAACAAAATTGAGGTTTTTTTTTTTTTTTGAGACGGAGTCTGGCTCTGTCGCCCAGGCTGGAGTGCAGTGGCGCAATCTCGGCTCACTGCAAGCTCCGCCTCCCGGGTTCACGCCATTCTCCTGCCTCAGCCTCTCCGAGTAGCTGGGACTACAGGCGCCCGCCACCACGCCCGGCTAATTTTTTGTATTTTTAGTAGAGACGGGGTTTCACCGTGGTCTCGATCTCCTGACCTTGTGATCCACCCGCCTCGGCCTCCCAAAGTGCTGGGATTACAAGCGTGAGCCACTGCACCCGGCCTAAAATTGAGGTCTTAAGTCCGTTGTTGAGGACTATTGTATTTTAAAGTCCTCCAACCTCCACCCTATGTTTCTGCCAAGCGAACATTTTCATTATCAAATAAAATCATTTGTGCTAATATCTTCTACTTGATGTGTCATCCTTAGGAAATGTAATGCCTTAGCCCGTCTAACATGCATTAAACTTCTTAGAAACATAGTTAAGGAATTGAGTCTAGTAGAGATATCTGTGAGTGTGTGGTTGATAACTTACAGATGACACCCTACTGTAGTTTTGCATTAGAAATCCCTGGCATGTACGAGGTCCGCAGTTCACTCTCCGGCACCTCCACCAGTTTTGGGCTGGGTGTGGTGGCTCACACCTGTAACCCCAGGACTTTGGGAAGCCGAGGCGGGCAGATCACTATCACTTGAGGTCAGGAGTTCGATACCAGCCTGGCCAACATGGTGAAACCCCATCTCTACTAAAAATACAAAAAAATTACTGGGGCGTGGTGGTGCGCACCTGTAATCCTGAGTTAATAGGAGGCTAAGGTAGGAGAATCGCTTGAACCCAGGTAGCAGAGGTTGCAGTGAGCTGAGATTGCACCATTACACTCCAGCCTGGGCAACAAGGGCTAAACTCGGTCTCAAAAAAAAAAAAAAAAAAAGAAAGAAAAGAAAAGAAAGAAATCCGCATCTCTAGGCCAGGCCTGGTGGCTCACGCCTATAATCCTAGCACTTTGAGAGGCTAAGGGAGGCAGATTCCCTGAGCTCAGGAGTTTGAGATCAGCCTCGGCAACATGGCAAAACCCTGTCTCTACTAAAAATACAAAAAATTAGCCAGGCCTGGTGGCCCACGCCTATAATCCCAGCTACTGGAGAGGCTGAAGCAGGAGACTCACTTGAACCCAGCAGGTGGAGATTACAGTGAGCTGAAATCGTGCCACCGCACTCCAGCATGGGTGACAGAGTGAGACTCTGTCTCAAAAAAATAAATAAATAAAAATAAAAGAAATCCCCATCTCTAGAGTCAGGGACAGAAATGGTTGATGGGCACTTGTTATGTTTGTTTATCTAAGTCAAAATTAAAGTAGAAAACCAAAGAGTAATATGAGAAAGGAAAGAATTTTTACTGAGCGACTACCATAAGCCAGGAAGCATGCCACGTGTTTTATACCCAGTCAGTTCTGCCTTTACCCAAGAATCTGAGTGGAACTAAGCATGTTACCACCGTGAAAGCAATTCACTCAAAATCTAAGCTGTTGGAACTCTATATTATTTTGAACCTTAAAATGTGATGATGGGCTGAGCATGGTGGTTCATGCCTGTAATCCCAGCACTTTGGGAGGCCAAGGCAGGAAAATCACCTGAGGTCGGGAGTCCGAGACCAGCCTGACCAACATGGTGAAACCTAGTCTCCACTAAAAATACAAAAATTAGCTGGGCATGGTGACACTGTCCTGTAATTCCAGCTACTCGGGAAGCTGTGGCAGGAGAATCGCTTGAAACCCGGAGGTGGAGGTTGCAGTGAGCCAAGATCTGGCCACTGCACACCAGCCTGGGCGACAGAGTGAGACTCTGTCTCAAAGAAAAAAAAAAAAAAAAGTGATGATGTGGCTTGAGTCACATACTAGGCAGCTGTAACCAAGGCAGGTGACCTTGGTTTCTCTGATTAGAGATTAAGACCCTTCCTTACCTGCATTGTTGTGTGAAATGTAAAATGACTGAAGGGGGCCAGGGAAGACTCATTCCCACTCCACTGCTGATCTTCATTATGGATGAATTCCCCTCTTCTGTTTTTTATGTAAAGACTTCATTGCTATCACATTTTCTTGAGATGGAATGTTAAATACACTCTTTTAAAATTGGAATAGAAATAAGCACAGCTATGAATAAATAAAAACAAGTCATGGGGTTGGGGACGAATCTGTAACTAATTAATTTGTTGTAACTCTTGAACCAGCCTGGTATAGAAAATATTGTAATCCTTTTTAATTTCTTCGTCTTTTTCCTACATAAGCAAAAACTTAACTTTCTCTGGAGTCTGTGTGTCACAGAGTGGCCATTCCCATCTTTTCACTTTAATAAAATCATTAAAAATGGATTATGACCTTTTTGATTATATCAAATTGTCAACACAATCAGTGTCTACATCGCAATTTGTCTCCAGCTTAGCCTATAATCATTTACATCCTCATGATATACACAAACATATCACACGCACAGACACAGCCACATAAAATACATCCTAAACTCCTTGCACAGCGTAAGTCATAGGCAAACATAGCCCAGATCTCACACACCCATACCAATTACACCATACTTACTTTACACACATCATATGCAGCATGTCACACATATTGGGATAATACAATTTATTTAGGGAAGGGAAGATCATCCACCTTGTGTAGGCTTAGAGTGAATATCAGGAAAAATCTTGGTTAGTAGTAAAGATCAGATGCATTACGAGCTGAATCTTGACAAACATGTAGGAGTAAATTAGGTAAATGAAGACAAAAGTGTATTCCAGGCAGAGAAACAACACAGGCAAGGTTATGGCATCAAGAAATCATGCGATTCATAATTCTAAGTTTTGGAAAACACTGACGCATAAGTGCAAGTGGGGAGTGTCAGGGGCTATTGATCGAGGCAGGGGCCACCACTTGGGAAGCACTGAGTATCAATCCCTGAGGATGTGCATAGACCTTCTAGTTGCTGATAGACTCCACCATCCTCAGGTCTCCTATGCTATCAACATACCCATCCTTGCCACAGTGGAATTCAATGTAGTTGAAGCTCTCTGTGTAGCTATTGAGCTGTTGTGGTACTTCTCCCACTGACACTCGAGTACTTTGAGGGCACCCTGGGCCCATACTTAGGCATTTCTATATTGGTTCTTCCCATTTCAATAATGCATATACACTCCATTTTGTGCCATAAGCTGTAGATGGACATATGAGAGCTCTTGTATTTCAGAGCTTCTTTTTCTCTCATGAGAACATCACATTTGTACTCTTCAAAATCTCGGCTTGGATCTAAATATTGCAGGGTCATGAATTCTCTCCAGGAAACGTCCTTGCTGTGTACAAGTAGCCTGCAAAGAATGCAAAGCAGGGCCAAGGGACTGCCCCAGATCTTCAGAGAGGATGCCATTTCAGTCACCACGGACACCTGAGTGTCCACAGGGAAAAGAAAGAAAAGCATCATGTAGACAATGTCCAGAGAGCTGACCTTTATCTTAAAGTTCTGTTTCCTGCCAAAGCAAACACTCAGCACAATTTTACTGTTTGGTTCCCTGATTAGAAGATAATTCTCACAAGAGAATAAAGTTTCTAAGAACTAAAAATATGCTTCATCTTATGTGAGCCAAACACAAAGCTGGAAAAAAATAGATGAAGTTCATTTTGAATATTTCAAACATCTCCTGTCTACTCTGTCATCCACCCAACCTGCAGTGGGTAGAATCACCCAATCACCCTCCAGCTGGCTTCTTTTCACCAGATCAACTCTCAGGAAGTCATGCGTGCAATAGAAAATGGCATTTTAAGCTTTTTGTCTGCAAAGTGGAGAGGGCTGTAACTTTTTTTTTTGCACATTAAATATTAAAGTTTAATAAAAATTGCTCATATTGAAAAACAAAGACATCAATTATACCCACCCCGCCAACACACAACACATACACAATCCAGACACAATTGTGTTACTAGTGTCAGCTCAAAATTATTAAGCAAATACTGAAATGTAGATAAGTTCCAGAAAATAGCAAGCAGAGGCTAAAAAACATTTATAAAGCTCTTAGTTGCCATGGCAACAGATAAATTCTGGTATCTGAAATTGTAGAAATCAGAAGTTGAACATTTGTGTGACATTACTTTTCTATGGTTTTTCAAGGGATAAGAGGGAAACTTTTCCAATTAAGTTGTTCCAGGGCCTTCTTGAATTTAACAGATGGCGGTTGCAAAGACATTAATTGAGGCTATAGGACAAGGGATCAGTGGATATCTCCGTTCCCAAAAGAAGTGAGCAGGTCTAAAGGCAGAGACTGATTTCCAGGTTAGGCAGCCTGCAGAGCTAGTGATGATTCGTCCTCCTCTATCAAGCCCCCCATGAGAGCCATAAACACATGGATGCTGAAGGCAATGCTGTTTCTTGATTCCTGTTTTCATGCATTGCTCACAAGCTGCAGATGCATGCCATGGGCACTGTTGCCTGCCCTGCCCCTCTCCTTGCTCTCCAGGGCTGTGCCTTTGCTAATGTACCAGCCAGGATGCTTTTTCTTCCTTTCTTCCTGTCTGGGTCTTCGTCAGCATCTTCTGCATAATGAGGCTGCTGCTGGGCGGCTCCAGACACTCCACTTTGGATCCATCTGGCTGGGGAGGTCTCACAATCATGGCAGATGGCAATGAGGAGAAAGTTACATCTTATGTGCATGACAGCAGGCAAAAAGAGCAGGGCTGTCACATTTTAGAGGAGTGTAGAAGATGAGTTACTACTAGGCAGGTGGTTCTTAGGCAGGAAGGCTTTGATTCTCTGAAATCACAGCCCAGGCTACAATTACACTGACTCTGCAAAATGATGCTTCTCCAATATCTTGACTTCCTTATAACACTTCCCCCAAAGCCTAGGTGGAACATATGATTACTACTAACTACCCATATTCCTTCTCAGGGGCCATTCCCCTAATTATCACTATTACAAATGATCTTCATTTGTCAGAGCTGCTTATTGAGGATGCCATCATAAAAGGACACCTGTTTAGAAATATAGCTGTAATCAATTAGGCAAAAAGACTAAAAGAGTCCCCACCGGAGCTACTGTGGTCACAGCCTAGGATGTATGGTTGTTTGAAAAAGTTACCTCTTTAAACCAGCTCTCTATCCTCATTTGCCATGAGGAGTGTTCCTGGCCCTACTGAACCTCTAACCTGATTCACAGCTCTGAGCTTCGGTGTCCTCACCGATGTAGGGCCTAATAACAGCTCCCTACAGACCTGCGAGAGTCTAATGAGATGCACATATGTGAGAGCACTTCTAACAATGTCAAATGCCCACATCAGACACAGAACAAAAGGTCGGTACTTCCTATCTGTGGAACCCTGTCCTGGTGATAAAGACCTACACAGGATAGGAGAGTAGGATGCAAGCAGCGTTAATGCATCCTAAATTTTTCTAAGCTAAGAAAAATTTAACTCTCTTATTACTCCTTCTTCTTTCCTCACTTTATTGCTGACCACCTCATTACTAATGTAACAAAGTCAATTTCGCCTCAAACTATTACATTTGATGCTTGCCTTGTTATACCCTGTGGAAACTTGTCAAATTAAAGACAGCTCTCCACTTCAGAAAAGTACCTCTGTCCTTCCTGGCTCTCCTCAGACTGGACATTAGTGAATGGGGATCATTTAGTCTGGAGAGATTTCAATGAAGAGCCCAGTGTCAGCTGGGATTCTTGCCCCCCAAGACAGAGCTTTTATGCCGCAGTTGGTCCAACGTTCTGTGGACCACTAAAGAGCAAGGACGGGCTGCCCCAACCATAGTTGTAATTTCCTAAAGCCATACATTCATTTTACTAAAGGAACAGCTTCACCTAGCTGTCAGCTGAACCAGTGCACTCCAATACAGGTTATTATCTCAAACCCTCAAACTCTTCCCCTTCTCTAAGCTGGTTCCCTTCTTTAAGCCGGTTTTATGGTGTGGGGGCTGAGGTTTCAGGAACAGACCCTATCAGATCGTTTGAAATACACTTCTTTCATCCTCCGAAACCTACACCTTCCCTCAAGCCTTCTTCCAAAAGCTCTCGTGACAAAACTGTTGTTCCTCCTCCATCTAATGACAAGACCAAGGTAGTTATTACAGAAGTTAAAGACCTAAAACAAACTTTGGCAATTGAGACAGGATATCAAGATGCTAATGCCTGGTTGGAATGGATCAAACATTCCATCCACACTTTAAACAAAAGCAATTGTTATGCTTGTGCGCACTGCAGACCAGAGGCCCAGATTGTCCCCTTTCCACTAGGATAGTCCTTTAGTCTACTAGGCATGGGCTGTATGGTTGCTCTTTTTCAGGATTACACAGCCTGGGGTAAAAAGTCGCGTCAAGCTCTCTCTGCTATATCCTGAAGTTCAACACCCTGCAGGTCAGCCCCCAAGGGCCATCCAACTTCTGTCTCCTGACACTAAGTTCACTTCATATCTCTCACTACAGGGAGGAAACTTAGCGTTCCTTGGAGGCCTAAAAGGATGCAGTGAGCTTAAGACTTTCCAAGAGCTTACCAATCAGTCAGCCCTTGTTCATCCCCAAGCATATGTATGGTGGTATTGTGGTGGACCTTTACTGGACTCTCTGCCAAGTAACTGGAGCAGCACTTGTGCTCTAGTTTAATTGGCTATCCCTTTCACCCTGGCATTTCATCAACCAGAGAGAGGAAAAATACAACATCATAAAACAGGGGAAGCTCCTTATGGGTCTTTCAACTCCCACATTTATTTAGATGCAATTGGAGTCCCATGAGGAGTACCAGATAAATTTAAAGATCAAGATTACATAGCTGCAGGATTTGAGTCAAATTTAAATAGCTGCAGGATTTTGTTGGTGACAATTAATAAAAACATAGATTGGATAAATAAATTACATCTATTATAATTAGCAGTGGTTTATTAATTACAGCAGGGATGCTGTCAAAGGGATAGCAGAACAATTGGGGCCCACTAGCCAGATGGACTGGGAAAACAGAATGGCCCTAGATATGATATTAGCTGAAAAAGGCAGTGTTGGTGTTATGATTAAAACTCAGGGCTGTACCTGTATCCCAAACAATACTGCCCCCACTGGGAGCATAACAACAGTCTTACAAAGACCTACCGCTTTATCCAATGAATTAGCTAAAAATTCTGGAGTCAATAAACCTTTCTCAGGATGGCTAGAAAGGTGGTTCAGTAGATGGAAAAGATCATAGCCTCAATTCTTACTTCTCTTGCAGCCGTAATAGGTGTACTCATTCTTGCTGGGTATTTGGTCATACCATGCATCCATGGGGTAGTGCAAAGACTTATAGAAACAGCATCTACTGAAACCTCACTTAACTTTCCTCCACCTTATTCAGAAAACCTTTTTTCTTTTAGAGGATCAAGTCAAGCAGCAAAGCCAAGACATGTTAAAAAGGTTTGAAGAGGAAGGCCTATGAAAATTGAAAGGGGGGAGATTGTAGGATACAGTAAATTCCTCTTCAGAGTTTAGCCTGTTAACTTCCTTTAAAATTCAAGAGGGTGGCTGGGCGTGGTGGCTTATGCCTGTAATCCCAGCACTTTGCAAGGCCAAGGCGGGCGGATCACGAGGTCAGGAGATCGAGACCATCCTGGCTAATACGGTCAAACCCCGTCTCTACTAGAAATACAAAAAAATTAGCAGGGCGTGATGGCGGGCGCCTGTAATCCCAGCTACTCAAGAGGCTGAGGCAGGAGAATGGCGTGAACCCAGGAGGCGGAGCTTGCAGTGAGCCGAGATCGCGCCACTGCACTCCAGCCTGGGTGACAGAGCAAGACTCCGTCTCAAAAAAAAAAAAAAAAAAATTCAAGAGGGAGAAAAAATCATTAAGTACAATGAGTTCTGAGTTCCTCTTCAAAGAACCAGTATGTCAGTATGTTCGGCTTCCCTGTTCTTTGTTCTCCATTTTGAAGTTTAACTTCCTTGTTCTTTACGCCCCCTTGCCTCTAGTTTCAGTAAACAACCCCCTCCTAGCCTCTATCACCTGTTCTGTCCTTAGGCATCCTTACTCACCTGTTCTGTAACTGTCTTTCCTGCTGAAACTACTCACCCCGCCACTCCAGCTCATACGCTCGTTCTCTTTAAAATTTCCAACTGGAATTAGCTTATACTGTGTGGTCCAACCCTAGCCAATAGGGGAAAGACACAGCAGTAGGGACTAGCTGCATTAGGAATAAGACGCCGTTCTCCTCCCTTGTCTGGTGTGCTCTCACCATTGCTCCATCTGAGAGATGCACTCTTCTATAGAAGTAAATTGCTTTGCTGAGAAAATTTTTGCCTGAGTGCTATTTTCACTCTGTGGCACCAAGCACTTACTTCGAACAGTTTGGTTACATTTTTTACACCCAGCGTGGGGCTATATGTCTCTACTGGTCTAGCCTGCCTGGTTTCCAATGGATGGAGCAATTGGCTGTGGCATCATGCCAGGGCTTACCCATTCATGCTACCAGGCAGAGCAACAACTGCTCATGAGTGTCAGCTGCTTGTGGCTACCTGACCTCCCAGCTGGGATTCTAGGGATGTCCCACCAGCTGCCAAGAACATCTTTTCCCTTTTTCTCCCCTCTGTGGCATCAGCTGCCTGCAATGCTTTATTAGTGTAAGGAAAATGATAGTTGAGGAAGTTGACAGGATTCAAGACTGGGTAAGTCACACCAGTTTGCATATTACAAATCCTCTTCATACTACAAATCCTCTGTCTCTGCCATTTGCAGTATCAGTTAGTCTAAGAGTTATTAACTTCCCAGTCTCCTTCTACAGGAATTGGTTCAGGAGTACTCTGTTTTGATCTGGGTGTTTGTGTTCTTTTGATCTCTCCCCTGAGAATAGGCAACTTGACTTCCATTCCGTCTAAGTGGCCATTGGGCTGTATATTGGCTTATTGGAAAGCTTATAGCCATGAACTCATGACAAAAGAGATAATGATTTTTTTTCCATTGTAACACTGTTTGGCCTATGTATGTGTTGGAATCTGAAAAATGGTGGCTACTGAACAGTGATTTACACTAGTACACCTTATTACAGTTGGAGTTATTTTGCCTGAGATCTGGGAAATGAAATGAGATACCATGTGTTTAAGCATTTATTACATAACAAAGACTCAGTACATGAAGGGTCTATGTGAATGATGTGGAGAAAAGGGAAAAAGGGATTTCTCTTTCCAGATAGTAAGACCCAAAAGGAAGAGGATATTGATGATATGGGCCTCATAAATATCTTAAATTTCCCCTCCCATGTGGTACTGGGGGCACCAGCCCTCCCAGGATCACCAGATGTAGTCCAGGACCCAGAAGGGCCAAGGTGTTAGCACCTCTCCCCAGGATGGGGAAGGAATAGAAATGGCTGTTCCACTTGCAGGTTTTACTTGGGACTCCAACAATGGAGGAATGGCTCCGTTGAGTCATTATAAAAAGTATGTGTCGGCAGGGTTAAAGAGAAGAATGCAAAAGAGCTTAAATAAAGCCAGGGCAGCTCTCCCAAAGGCAGATGAGAACCCCTGTGAATTTCTGGAGTGCATTTACCAGGCTTACCACAAGTATATGGACTATGATCCAGAAGCTCCTGAGAATACGAGAATGGTAAACGTGACTTTCATCCAATATTAAACGAAAACTGCAGAAACTGGAGGGGGTATTTGGAATAAACCTTTCCCAGCTGGCGGACATTGCCTTCAGAGTATATAATGCCAGGAAGGCCAAAAAGCTAAAGCAAGCCATAATATACTTGGAATCAGTGGAAAGAATGTACATCCGAAAAGAAAAAACCAGGCACAGGGAGGTGGCCAGAACAAAACTCTAGATAATGATCAGTCTGCCCCCTGCAAGGAGGAAGGTCATTGGAAATCTGAGTACCCCAAATTAAAGAAAAGACAGGGAAACCAGAAGAAGGAAGACACAGTGACAGAGAAAAAACATACCGGCTGATGGTAAAGCAGGACAGTAGCTCAGATAGTGAAGGAGGCCCAGGGGTTCCCCTAAATCTTTTGGAGCAGGCTGTAATTTCCCCACAGGAACCTCAGGTACGATTGACAATGGGGAGCAAACTGATTGACTTTTTAATCAGTACCGGTGTGACTTATTCAGTAAGAAACACTAAAGAAACTGAAAGTACTAGGAAAACAGTGGTTGTGATGGTTGTCACTGGCAAGATGCAGCAAAAAGCCTTTCTCCAGACTCTGGAGAGTCAGGAGACTGCCAGACACAGAGATCTGGAGCTGAGACACAGTTTCCTCTATATGTTGGAATACCCAATTCCTTTGCTGGAGTGAGATTTGCTTTGTAAACTAAATTGCCATGTGATTTTTCTCCAGAAAAACAACAACTTCATATGCAGGTCCTGCCAGAGCAAGCTTTGCAGCTGCAGATGCTGCTCACACACCCTGAGGAAGAAAAAGAATGCCTCCAGCCAGCAATCCGTGAGCAAGTAAGTAGTCATGAGGGCAGATGGGACCACAGGTAGAGCTAAAAATACACAGCCTGTGCACACAGAAATAAATGAAGGGGCTAAGGTATTCCCCAAACACAGTGCCCTCTAAAAACAGAGGCTTTAGAGAGGAAACAACCTATATTACAGAAGTTTCTAAAAAAATGGACAAATAGGTCCTTACAGATCTCCATACAATGCCCCTATCCTGCCTGTTAAAAACCCACACTTAAATGAGTATTGATTTGTACAAGATTTGGGAACCATTAATGACATTGTCCAAGACATTCACCTAACTATGCCCAACGTTTACACCTTACTAACTGATATACCAGGGCACTATGGGTGGTTTTCGGTATTAGACTTAAAGGATATCTGTTTTTTTTTTTGCCTCCTGATTGAAGAGAGGGACCAGATGCTGTTCACCTTTGAGTGGCAAGAGCTGGAAACAAAAAACACCTGCCAATATTGTTAGGCTGTATTATCTTAAGGTTTTAGAAACTCACCCACCATCTTTGGCAAAATATTGGCAAAGGGCTTCAGAGATTTTCAACTAGATGATGGGGTTCTGCTAAAATATTTGAAAGACTTGTTAATCGCAAGCCAAGACTATGAGAGGTGCCTATCTAACACTATCTTAATCTTAAATTATTTGATATAATACAGACAACATATCACCTCAGAAAGCTCAGATTTGTAAACAAAAAGTGACCTATCTTGGGTTCTGACTAAAAACAAGGAAAGCAGAGCTTGATGTCCGACCAGAAACAGGTGACAGCAGCAATAAAGGCCCCTGGGAACGGAAGACACTGTGGGGGGTTTTAGGTGTGGCAGGTTTCTGCTGAATCTGAATCCCTAATTTTGGACTCATAGTCAAACCTCTCTACAAGGCTCTAAAGGGATTAGATTCAGGAGCCCAACAGGCATTTGATACCATCAAAAAAAAAAAAAAATTAGTGTCAGCTCCAGCATCAGGACTGCCCAATTCTTGAAAGCTATTTAGACTCTATATCCATGAAAAACAGGGCACAAAACAGGAAATACTAATTCAACTACGTGAGAATTCCCCACAACCCGTAGCCTACTTTCCCAAATAACTGGAGCAGATTACCAGACGATGGCCACCTTGTCTTCAGGCCGTGGCAGCTACCTGTGATATCTTACAGGAAACAGAAAAATTTACCCCAGGACAGCCCATTACTGCATTTGTGCCTCATCAAGTGTTAACCTTATTGTAGCAAAAGGGAGGTTACTGGATGACAGCGGGGCATATGGGCAAATACCAAGCCAGCCTATTAGATAACCAAAAAGTTTCCTGCAAACTACCACAGTCTTGAATCCTGCCACCTTGCTCCCAGCCACTGAGTCCAACTGTGAACTGGAGCATAATTGTTTAGAAATTCTTGATGCGGTCTGTTCCAGCAGACCAGATCTGTCAGATCATCTGATGGCCACTCCAGACTGGGAGCTATACACTGACTGAAGCAGTTTCGCAGAAGGAGGACAATGCCAGGCCAGGTGTGCTCCAGTGACCTTAGACAAGGTAGTAGAAGCCTATGTCCCCGCTGCTGGTACTTCAGCACAAAAAGCTGAATGGATTGCTCTCATCAGGGCCTTAAAACAGTCTCAAGAGAAGTGGGTAAACATTTACACCTACTCCAAATATGCCTTCTTGGTAGTGTATGCCCGTGGGGTCATTCAGAAAGAAAGGGGATTCTTAACCTCAAGAAATAAAGACATTAAGCACCTGCTGGAAATTTTAGCTTTGTTAGAAGCAGTTGTTCTGCCAACTCAAGTTGCTATTATGCACTGCCAAGGCCACCAAAAGAATGACTCCCCAGTAACCAAAGGGAATCAAGTGGCTGATAAAGCTGCAAAGCAGGCCACTCAAGAAACATATTTACTTGGGCCCTTAATACTCCGTTTAGACTTGTCAGAATTTAAACTCCACTACACTGAATGAAATGAAGAATGCACACATGAGTGGACATTGACCAACACAGACCCTCGTTCCTCATGGAAAGCTAACACTCATGGGATATTTCTCCCTGAGGCCCTGGTATACCCAGTCCTAAAACTCCTGCATGAGGGAGCACACTATGGAAGAGATGCACTGGCTCACCTGGTGTAGCCATATCTCAAAGGGCCACACCTTCAAAAGACCATTCAAAAGATTATATAAGCATGTTATCTATATGCCTCAAATGATCCAAGAGCTGCATGCAACTCTTCCCAGAGGAGGGTACAATACAAAGGAATATGACCATTCGAGGACTGGCAGGTTGATTTCACCCAGATGCACAGAACATTGGGAATTATAAATGCCTACTAGTGTTTGTAGACACATTTTCTGGAAAGGTTGAAGCTTACCCGAGCAAGAGATTGAAGCCTATCCGAACAAGTCTGAGAAAGCTGCAGAAGTAGCTAAGGCTCTGCTAAAAGAAATCATTCCTGGATTTGGACTTCCTTACTCCATACCAAGCAACAATAATCCTTCTTTTATTTCTGAGATCACACAAAGGATAAGCCAAGCATTACAGATCAAATGGAAATGACACTCTTGTTGGAGTCCACAATCAACTGGAAAGACCGAAAAGATGATCCACATGCTAAAAAACAAAACAAAAAAAACACAAAACAACAACAAAGAACAACAAAAACAAAAACAAAACAAAACAACAACAACAAAAACAAAAAACAAAAAACAAAAACAAAACAAAACAAAAACCCTGGCAAAACTCTATCGGGGAACAGATTTAAAATGGTAAAGGGTTTTACCTATTGCCCTGCTATGGATTGGGGTAGCACCCTGAAGTGGGCTTAAATTCAGGCTTTTTGAAATTGTGTGTGGGAGACCCTTCTGAACTTCTTGGCCAGGGACCCCACCCTTGGACTTAATAAATTAATCAAGAATTAAACAGTATGTACAACAACTAAGACGTAAATCACTAACCCTGCACCAATTTGTTCTTTTTGTTCTTTCCAGTTTTATGTGTCTTAGAAACAAGCCCCTTCACCCTTTGCATCCAGGGATAAAGTGCTGTTAAATCTTGGTAAAAACAAGGACTGGACCAACAATAGCCAGCCAAAAAGTGGACAGGTCATTATGATGTTTTATTAACTACTCATTCATCTGTTAAGCTGGCTGGAGTCAAACCATGCATATATCACATTTGGGTAAAAATCGCCCCTCCGCAACCTGACACAGCAGACAATCAACCTGGTTGGACTTGTGGGCCAACTGGAGAACTGAAGCTATGGCTTAAGAAAAATCTTTTTGTACTATAGGATGAAACTTCTGTTAGTCTTTATCATAATAAATAAACTTTTTTGACATCTGCTAAAACTAGTGTATTTCTACAGTGGGCACGACATTATGCAGATAGTCTACACTAAGATGCTTGCTGGGTATGTGGATTGCTACCCATCTCTAGCACTTCTGGGCTACTTTAGTGAGTATCACCCCTGCAGGGGACTGATTAGATACATTTACAAACCTATATGAAAAACTGTTCATGGGAAAATCAGGACCTTGGTACCTTAAGGTAATATTTTTAAAAAATGGCCTGGCATTAATATAATGCTTCAGAACCCAGATCCTGGAAAACCCTTCATTATAACCAGACTATCCAAAGGACCTCTGAGTATGCAATCCCTCTCTTAAAGGAGTTTTCCTAGATGGCCCCCAAGATTTTGGCTACTAATAACCATTACATGGTAGGTGAGTTTTTATCAAATTTGGGACGATTACCTCTGGATGATCTCCACTATTAGTCACTTAACCCAAATTGCCCCTTTATGTTGGCAACAAAGGAATCACTCTTAGAATCATTGGCCGAATGTTACTAAAAATGTGGATAGGATGCCTCTACGTCAATGTGAACATTCTTTAGTGCTATATTAGACAAACTTGTTTACCACTGATTGGACATAGACCCAAAATTTGGTGGCTGGTCCCCAGTAGAACTCAATAGTCATGTGAAACTAATCTTCGGCCATGTCTACCTGATGGATGGATAGGGCAGTGCACGTTAGGACTCCCATAGGTCCAGGGCTGATTAACAAAAACCACCAGGCAGGCTGCACACTTTCCAAATGTGTTACACCAATGGACCAGGCCGGTTTTCCCTTGGTATGACCATCGCCTGTCCCTTGTTTTCCCCCAAGCAGGCTTAGAAAGCATCATCTGGCATATTGAGGCACTTACAAATTATAGCAAGTGCTGAAAGACACATTTAAGGGCATCTCATTAGTAACCTCTGAAATGACTATGATGAGAAAAGTAGTCTTGCAAAACCACATGGCCCTTGATGTACTCACAGCTGCTGGGAGGGACCTTGAGCCATAATTGAAACTAAATGTTTTGTGTATATCCTAGATAATTTGCGAAACATCTCCTTAGCCCTTCAAGACGTGCACAGACAAATCATTGCTATGTCTGACCCCACAATGTCCCTAAACCAATGGTTATCTTCATGGTTTGGATCAGGACCTACTTGGTGGAAAAAACTGCTAGTAATTCCAGCTATGATTATAGGAATAGGTATACTTCTCTGCTATGGGTTATACTCTTGTTGTACTATATGTATGCAATTGCGAGATCGCATTTTCCTTGATTGGAAAGGCTCCTCACTCCCAGGTCAGTGATGCTGTAAATAATCACTTCCATAAGTTGAGGAATGCATGAATACTTCCAACTCCAGGTAAATAAATTCCATTCTCCAGCTCCCTAGTGATGCCCCCTTTCAGCAGGAAGTGGTTAGAAAGAAATTGACACCTGATCTCCCATAGAAATGAAATAGGAATTGGCAGTGGGGAGTTTGTAACTGGTATAATCAGCCTGCTGCAAAAATGAATAGCCTCACCCTTTGCTTTATTCAGTATCTAGCCATATCCTTGCTTAAGAAACCCAGGGGCTAATCTTGAAATAAACCGGGCATGAATTTGAGATTGTGGAATCCTACATTCTCAGAAAAATCACTGAGGGGGGTTAATCCATAAGCTAGTTGCAGTCATGGTGATGCCAGCCAGACCTCCAGGTGATCCGTTGCTGAAGATAGCCATCAGAATAAGACATGCAAACCTGCACCCTGCATCACTCCTGCTCAGTTTCCATGCCTCTTACTTCTTAAAATCCCTTTAGCTAGCCTAAAATTTTGAAATCGTCTTTGAGGCGCTAGTCCACCATCTCCTCAGGTTATTGGCTCTTGAATAAGCCTGCTTTTCCTTCCACCAAATCTTATCTCACAAGTCTTGCTTTTGAGCAGTGAGCAGTGATCAGCTGACCCTTAGCTTGGTTACATTATCACTCAGGAAATTCCAAGGGTTTTAAAAGCTCTGTGGCAGGAACCAGGAACTAAGTTCAAATTTATTCTTTATTATACCACAGGTCCCAACTCCCATGACTACCTGGATGGTGACAAGGACAGAATTATCTTCTCGTCCTTCTTTCTCACTCTAAATATACACAGACATGCTATTAGGAGGGAAAACTTTCCCTCTACCAACTTTGGTTCAGTGGGTGGGAGCCTGTGAATTAACTATAGATAGGTTAGCAGGGGGAAAGAAAACAAGTTGTACTCATAACTTGTGGAAGCATTCAGATGAAGAGGCTTGATGAAGAGCTAGAGATAAAAGTTTATTTATCAACTCATAGGGGAAAAGAAGGAGGGAGAAATGGCTTCTGTAGGAAAACAAATGACTTTTGGAAAAGAGAAATAGAAGCTTTGGATAAAGTTTTACACAATTTTCTTGGAATATCTTCTGTCTGGGTGAAGTCATCCTCACACGGTTAAAAAGAATCCTGGACAGAAATATAATTATAAGTGAGTGTTAATCAGGCTACACTTTGACCCACTTCCTTGTAACCAAAAGTCACGAACACTAGGTACTGACAATTTGCATTCTCATTGTTCCTGTAGATAAGATCTTTGACATTAGAATCATAAGGCTTTTGTTTAAGAATTGCTTATGCAGATCCTGAATTCCAGCAGAACAGCTGACACCACCAACTGTAAAGAGCCCCACAGATGAACTGATCAGCATGAGAATACTGTTTCTTCATCTCTCTGTCCCGTGACTTCACTCTGCATTCTTCAACCAATTAGTGATCTCTTACTTCCACCTACTTCAAATCCTTAAAAACTCCAGCCTCAAACTCTTTGAGGAAATGCATTTGAGGTTTCCTTCCATCTTTTGGTTCGGCAGCCCTGCAATTAAACCTCTTTCTCTGCTGCAACCCAGTGTCTTGGCATATTGACATGCTGTGCACATCAGGCAAAAGACCTATTACCATTACATGAGGACTCCTCTGGAGGGAGATAATGGTGGGGGCATTTCTGGGATGCTCTGCTTTAGTCAAGTGAGAGAAGTTCAGGTAAGATTTCTTTCTGTATCTGCTGTAATTCAGATGTTTTCAGTTTTGTCAGTTTTGTCCTTACACATGCACACACACACACACACACACACACACACACACTCACACTTCCCTTCTGAAGCAGCTAGCATTTCATCTCTTTGTTCCTGTCACGTGCATCCATGTGAAGAGACCACCAAACAGGCTTTGTGTGAGCAATAAAGCTTTTTAATCACCTGGGTACAGGCAGACTGAGTCCAAAAAAGGAGGCAGCAAAGGGAGAGAGGGGTGGGGCAGTTTTATAGGATTCGGGTTGGTAGTGGAAAATTACAGTCAAAGCCGGTTATTCTCTTGCGGGCAGGGGTGGGGGTCACAAGGTGCTCTGGTGGGGAGCTCCTGAGTCTCATTGTCCAGGAGAAGGAATGTCACAAGGTTAATTGATCAGTTAAGGTGGGGCAGGAACATATCACAATGGTGGAATGTCATCAGTTAAGGCAGGAACTGGCTATTTTCACTTCTTTTGTGGTTCTTCAGTTGCTTCAGGCCATCTGGATGTATATGTGCAGGCTTGGGCTCAGAGGCCTGACAGCTCCCAAATTTGCTTGTAAATATTCTAAGGGAGAAGGAAGAGCTGTGAGAATTGTCTTTGAGAGGAATCATTCTCTCTGGAGTAAATGAGACAAATCTGTGTTGTGGTCATGGATCTGCTGGGCATTAGTCTTTGACCAGAGTTTATGAGGTTATTAAGGTGCATGCATGTTTATAAACTAGAGAAGAATTTAAAAATCAGAGAAAAAGAAATAATACCATAGCACAGTCTTCTCAGGTACCTTTGGTTTAAGTCCTTTATTACAAAGAAAACATAAAAAATCTTTCAGTCAGTAAGAGTACATAAGTCTTAATGATCTAGTACATTTTTTAATACTTTGACTTACTAGGGTGATTCAAAGGTTCAGGAAAAAGAAAATTCCCAGTATCATTTTCTTAATCCTATTCTTTTTTTTTTTTTTTTTTTTTGAGATGGAGTCTTGCTCTGTCGCCCAGGCTGGAGTGCAGTGGCGCGATCTCGGCTCACCGCAAGCTCCGCCTCCCAGGTTCACGCCATTCTCCTGCCTCAGCCTCTCCGAGTAGCTGGGACTACAGGCGCCCGCCACCACACCCGGCTAATTTTTTTGTATTTTTAGTAGAGACGGGGTTTCACTGTGGTCTCGATCTCCTGACCTCGTGATCCGCCCGCCTCGGCCTCCCAAAGTGCTGGGATTACAAGCGTGAGCCACCGCGCCCAGCCTCTTAATCTTATTCAACTGAAACATAAGAATGCCAAAAAATACAGGGCTCACATTTTGCTGGCATACATTTCCAAATTTTTAATGCCTCCCCCAACAGGTGAATTTTAAGGATAAAAAAAGCAGACACTTTCAAAACATTCCTTGTGATGAAGTAGAAAAAGCCCTGGATAAGTGGCCAGCTACACTGGATTTTTGTCTCAATTCTTCCATTAACTTTATAGTCTTCAGCAAATCCCTTAACTTTGAGCTTCTATATGTAATGACATCATTATAAGTGCTGTGGTATTAAAATGTGATAAACATAGATGAAAGCATTTTGAAATGTTTGAAATACTACATAAATACACATAATAACTAAATTCCACAGGATAGGATCTGAGAGAGCTAAGCTGACCCGTATTATAAAAGGAAGCTTATTACAGAAAAGCCCAGCCTCATTCATTATAGGTTTATGTCTCCATTTCTCTTTGGTGCAATGTATTTATTAGAATGAGTTATATAGAGAAAAAGAATAAGAAATGAGCTGAGGAGACAGAGCCTGGGACAGCTCAAACGCATTACTCACTGCTTTTTAAGGAGTAAATGTAAGATCAACCACTCATGATAATCCCTACAGGGTGGCATCTAACCGTCAAAGTGCACAGGCACCTGTGGGTTACCCTCACAGGCAATGACAACACGTCTAGTGCTCGCCATGGCCCGATATCTGCAGTTGGGTGCCTTGGAACTTCCTGTGTCCCTGCAGTCTGTGACCTTCACTACACCCTCATGGCAGTTCATCTTGCCATTCTTGCATTGCATATTGGTGGTGCTGCAGATACTACGAATGTTCCAGATATCTTCATGGATGAAGGTGTTGAAGCGCTTGCAGTGATACAAAGTCATCTTCCGTCTTTGCATCATCAAGTTGCAGTAGCGATCATTGCCACCTGTCTCCTCAGGGTGCACATGTTGCCGCAGGAATCGCTGGTACATGCCATCCTGGCCATAGGAGGGCTGGACCAGCCCCAGCCCCAGCAGGGTCAGCAGCAAAAGCAGAAGGAATGAATGGGTCCTCGCCAGAGCCATCAGTACCTTAGAGGTGCCTAGAAAAGAAAGCAAGGGGCAGGAGAAATAAGGTAAGAACTGGGCACTGGAAAAAGGTATTGAGAATAGCAAGCTGGCATCCTGCCTCCATAGTCTCCTCTTTCCTCCTTCTTATATGCACCATCTCCCCACTCATCTCTGCTACTTTTCCCACCCTTGCTTCCCCAAGAGTGAGTAGTTTGCAAACATGATCTTTTCTGAAAGCAAGACCTTTCTCATTTACAGAGAGAAGTTGCTGTAGCCAGTACAATGACACAGAGCAGGGACTGACTGCATGGCTGCCAGGCTTGTGTGGTCAGAGTATAAAAAGAGAGAAAAGGTGAACCTAGATGAAACTGCAGTTGTGTGTCTCTTGGGGGAATTCCGTAGGTGTATGATCTTTGGGGAGTGTTTGGTTCCCGGGAGGCTCCAATTCCCAACAGTTTGGATAGACTCAGAATACGTCAAAGAAAGTTTACAAACTACTTTTAATACCTTACATCTGGGAATCTAGGTGGAGGAAGAGGACAGAGGAATATTTAGGCTTTGCCTTTCCTCTCATATGACTATTCTTATTCTTTGTCATTAATTTTATTATTTTTCTTTTCTTTTTTGTCATGTGGCTATTATTCTAATGTGATTTAAAATCTATTCTAATTCTAGAATAATATATGTTATACATTAATCTAAAATGTATTATTCTAATTCTAATGTAAAATCAGGTCCTTTTGGAAATCCTTTTAATTCTATTTAAAAAAAACAAACAAACAAACAACACAAAACCAGAGTACCCAGATACAGCTTTTAGAAGACAGTTGATAATAGCTACTGTTTGAATGAACTAATAAGTGAAATGAGTGAGCTAATGAACAAATGCAATTAAATGGATAGAGTAAAGGTGTTTCCCAGGCTTATGAAATTGACTAATAAGAAAAGCTAAGAAATGTTTAAAAAATAAATTTAAACAGCACAATATCCTCAAAAGAAAACTTGGATTGTGTCTTCTTCTCCTTGCTGTTTCTACGCATAACCTAAAAAATCTAGGCCATGGAGATACATTGCTTTGTCTTGCATCTATTCTTGATGTTCCTCCTGTCTTGTCAATAGTTGTTGGTAGCTGTCTGTCTTCTCTGGTTGCAGCATCATTGTGTTGTCACCTCTTGGCAGTGAAAAATAAGCATATATTTTATAGCATTAAAAAAAAAGCCAGAGCAGCAACAAAAAAAGCATTGCCATGTAGCTTCAGAACATTCATTGCTTTCGTTGACAGATTAAAGAAAGGAATCCAGGCCTATCTTAGTCTACACCCTGTGCTCTTTCCACTATCCTCTACTGCCTCTCTCATCCCACGCCCCAAATATTCAGGATATCAAAGACATTTATGCTCAGAATTGCTACTTCCCAGCAGCAGAGTTTAATGAAGATTGGAGGTGGACTCACTCACCAACTGACTAGCCAGATGCTGCCATCTGGCCGTCACTCCTGGAATTGATGTGAATTGTGAATCGCCTTGACTCTTGCAGTGTAGCAGGGCTGATTCACTACAGCAAAGAAAAATCATCCCTGATTCAATAGGAAGTGAGCAACCCAAATTAGCAAAGGCAATGTTTTGAGTCAGGCAGCCCAACTCCATATGTGCAGTCCAAGGACTGACCCAAGTTGAACTCCTAGTTTGATGTATATGGGTACTATTGTCTTTTGATTTCAAATTCTGCTTCATAACGGTGGATCACACTGTGTGAATGACTGAAATGGCTTCCAAATGACCTGTACCTTACTTTGTTCTGCTGAAAGGCTACCTTTTCATTATTGATAATGAAAGCATATCAAACATGGATATTGTTCTTTTAAATGCCACCTCCTATACCCATAGCCACCTTTTGCCTTTGCACATAAAGATATCAAGCTGTATGTCATATTTGTGTGCCTGCAGCTGTAGATGTGAGATACAGTGTTAGGAAGAGAGGGAAGTAAAGAGGTTGTGGGAGGAAGGGCAGATGTTTGATTTCCTTTTTGCCCCAAGAACAATGCATACAACTTCTGAAGGTATACTTAGTGCTTGGATTATAGCTTCAGCAGATCAATATACTTTGGTTTGCTTTTCTGGTGGCACCTTGAGTTTCCATGGTTTTATCTACTTTCTCTCATCCTGATTCTTTGTGACCAAAAATATGGTTTAGCAAGATAACTGGCTACAGAGAAAACCTCACCTATGCATGCAAGAGCAGACCCAGGACGTCAGCTTTTCTACACTACTCAAGTAAACAAGACATACAGAAATATTTGAGGACAGCAGGCCAGTGTGGATACCAATGGGTGCATCTCAAAACTGTAGCTACAAGAGAAAATTGAATGATTTCCACATCATCCCAACACACACTTTTGGGTCAGGATTTTCCCCAAATGCTTTCTCCATTGCACTACCCTGACTCAGTAAGAACTTCTTTTGACACTGTGGTCTAAAAGACTGAGGCTGTGACCATGAGAAAATTACCTAATCTCTCTCAGCAGATTTCCTCATAAGCAAAGTGAGCATATAATACCTACCTCTTAGGGATGTTATGAAAAGAAAATCAGTCTAAGTGCCTATAACAAGGCCTAGCACATGGTAAATGCTCAGTAAATGTTGGCAATTACTGCATTTTTTTTTTTTACCACTTCCATTTTTCTTGGTTTCCTCTGCTTCTGTCAATCTGGATAAAATAACGAATGACTACAGAGTTGCATGTATTATTGACTCCTCTTTATTTCGTAGAGCTAACTGTATTCTCAAGATATTGGAAGTCTGTTTTTAAACTATAAAATATCTTAGCTACTAGATTCCTAGAAAAATTTTTCTTCTCCAAATTGCATAGAATTTTCTTCCTTGCATGTCACTATTCTTCAAAGGACTTAGCATTTTAGAGTGTTCCTTCTTTTTCCTTGCAAAGCCAACAATCACAGCTGACCAGGACTTCAATTCTTCAAATAATTCACTCAGGATAAAATGACCTGCCTGCAACTTGACATTTTATTTTAAACAGCTTGTGGTTGTGATAGAACAAGAGGCCCAGACCAAAAAGGACTAGGAATGCTTGCTCAGCTGCCAGTACCATCAGCAGGTCAGGAAACACCCCCATCCCACTGCCATGTGAGTTCCTATGAAACAGCCATTTCCCTTAACACCAGAGCAAACTATGAGATGATAGTGCTCCAAGCAGATGTTTGGAGAAGATGTGAGTTTTCACAGCTTATGATGTGATCAATATAATAATGGTCCATGCCTTTGACTTGCCCTATCAAGGCCTTGAGTGGCAGCAATGATCTCGAGTAACTTTGCCTCACCTCAAGGAAATAGCACTGGTTGGAGAACTTGAGAAAAGGGCCCAAATAGTTTACCAGAAACTGGGACTTTCTCATTTCATGAGAGGTTTTTGAGATTTGGTAATATGGCATATTTTCTAGTAAGAGAGGTTTGGAATACTTTTTCCTGTTTTCTTAAGGAATGACAGTGTTTTCAGTTTTGAAATAGACTAACCCAAGGAAGAGAGATTCTTGTGCTAAGCACATACCAGCAACCTATTTCTCAAACCCATTCCTAAATTTGAATACTTTCAGTGAGGCTGGGCTCTCCTAGATGGTACCTGGACAATGTTCTATAACCTGAGTATTGGGGAGCCAGGGCTTTTGGCCCATTTCAGGGCAATACCAGGAGCAGAAGGAGCCACCATAGGGAATACTGAGACCACAATAATTATGTGTTCACAAGGCAGTGAAACTGGCGATTTATAACTAATTTATTGGCAACGACTTTCTAAATAAAATACCCAAGTACCTGTTGACAGAAATTAGGTAACAGGAAGCTAACCACTGAGTCTGTAGATTGAACAGTGTATTTCACAGAGAGTGTGTTAACCTAAGTTATGTTCACTTAAAAACAAATCTTGAGAATTGAGGAAGAATAAGGGATAAACTGGGATAAACTGGGAATCTTTCTTTTTTTTCTTTCTTTCTTTTTTTTTGAGATGGAGTCTCACTCTGTCGCCCAGGCTGGAGTGCACTGGCATGATCTCGGCTCACTGCAACCTCCGCGTCCCGGGTTCAAGCGATTCTCCTGCCTCAGCCTCCCGAGTAGCTGGGACTATAGGTGTGTGCCACCACGCCCAGCTAATTTTCACATTTTTAGTAGAGGCAAGGTTTCACCATGTTGTCCAGGATGGTCTTGATCTATTGACCTCATGATCTGCCCGCCTCAGCTTCCCAAAGTGCTGGGATTACAGGCGTGAGCCACAGCGCTTGGCCGGAATCTTTCTATAACTTCCCCCAAAACATCACACTTGCCAGACATTAGTTGATAAAGTAAAAGATTACAGAGGAAATAATGTAATTGGTTTTTGAATTTTATATAAAATAACCATGACAAGAGAATATCCTGGGAGCATGCCATTCAAACATCAAAATTATCTCTCGCTTAAGACAAAAGGTGGCTACCCTGAATGAATTTTGGTATTCATGCTGGATTACATATGTGTATATGTGTGTGTGTGTAACAGAGTGAGAGAAACTATAATAATCTGTTGGTATGTTGGTACTTGGTCCTTGGAAACTCCTCCCCAAGGTCTCATATTTGTAGAAGTAATATTAGCTTATTATTTGACAGAAAAAACAATTTGCCTCTCTTGGAAATTCTGCTTAGTAGCTATGAGCCCTGGAATTTTTCCATCTCTCTCTGTAGATCAACATACCATACTTTCCTTCACAGAGAGGTAAAGTCTACCTCCCTAATGACTTGTAAAAACTGCTAAGGAAAAAGTGGCCAGGCTCAGTGGCTCATGCCTGTAATCCCAGCACTTTGGGAGGCCAAGGTGGGCGGATCTCCTGAGGTCAGGAGTTCAAGACCAACCTGGCCAAAATGGTGAAACCCTGTCTCTACTAAAAACACAAAAATTAGCCAGGTGTGGTGGTGCATGCCTATAATCTCAGCTATTTGGGAGGCTGAGGCAGGAGAATCACTTGAACCCAGGAGGCAGAGGTTGCGGTGAGCCGAGATTGTGCCATTGCACTTAAGCCTGGGTGACAGAGTGAGACTCTGTCTCAAAAAAAAAAAAAAGAAAAGAAAAAGGCATTTCTACCCTATGCAGTCCTCTCAGGGACCAACCAAGCAGAGAAAAAGGAAAGATCAATATGCCCAGAATCAGTGCGAAGACTCTGAGTCTTACTGATATCAAGACATTTTTATTTATTAAACATGTCAAACAGAAAACAAAAGGTCCAGGTAGCTCTTTCTTTGGGCCCTTGGCAATGAATGTTGCCAGCAGTGTTCTGGGTGCAGAGGGGAAATGTAAGGCAAAGACAGCAGAGCCAGCACTTGACCAGTGGCCCGCTGGTTACGGATGACGGAAAATTGACTGATCCAAGTGGACAGGTAAGCCATTTTCACAAGCAACAACAATGTTTCTGAACCCCGATGTGGCTCGGTAGTGGCATGGAGGCCGGGGGGACCCTCCATGTAGCTTGCAAGTGGTGACCTGGAAAGAAGACCTGCTTATTCTTAGGTTTTCTCTGTGAGGGTTTCCATTCTTGTTTTCACAGATGGCCTTGATGCTGCGCTTGTTGCCATGAATAAAGGTGTTGATGTCTTTGCAGGGCGAGGTCAGGCCCCGTCTCGTCATCATGCTTTCACAGTATCTGTCATTCCGGCCCTGTGGTTTGGCGTCATAGTGCTGGGTCAGGAAGTCTATGTACCTGGAGCTATCCTGAGCCAGAGTCGGTGGGGTCAGACCCAGACCCAGCATGAAGAACAACAACAAAACGCCCAGGCCCATCACCATCTCTTCCAACACAGGCTCCTGCCAAGGGCAAAAGGAGGTGTGGTAGACACAAGAACAGCAGCACCAAATTAGGCTAGAAGGACAGGAGCTTTGCTCTCTGACATGGCATCATGAATCAGATCTTTTCCACTACCAAATTTTAAATTCTGTTTTCCCTTCCTCATTAACCTCACACTTCGTCAATCCATTCCTCCGGAATGTCTATTTAATAGTTTCCTGAGCACAACCTCTAGCTCCAACCATTCTTTCCCATCCCTTAGAATCACTGAGTATTTCTCTATCAGTCATAACATTACAAAATCCACTCTCACTCTTTAATTCATTATTAATTGAATAACGAACATTATATAGGTCCCTACTGGGTACCAGGGACTGTGCTAGGTCCTGAGGCACATTGAGACATACCAAATGACGGCCGGGCGCGGTGGCTCATGCCTGTAATCCCAGCACTTTGGGAGGCCAAGGCGGGCGGATCACAGGGTCAGGAGATCGAGACCATCCTGGCTAACACGGTGAAACCCCGTCTCTACTAAAAATACAAAAAATTAGCCAGGCGTGGTGGCGGGCGCCTGTGGTCCCAGCTACTCGGGAGGCTGAGGCAGGAGAATGGCGTGAACCCGAGAGGCGGAGCTTGCAGTGAGCCGAGATTGCGCCACTGCACTCCAGCCTTGGAGACAGAGCAAGACTCCATCTCAAAATAAAAAAAATAAAAAAAATAAAAAATGCCTCCCTAATAGGAAATGAGGCATCCATGGGGAAAAGATGGCTTCAATGTACTGAGATGAGATAGTAATACAGGAGGTGAGAGCTAAGAAGAGAGTTTTAGGGGAGTGGTCGCTAACATTTTTGGCATCAGGGATAATTTTTGTGGAAGACAGTATTTCCATGGATGGGTGGGGGATGGTTTCAGGATGAAATGGTTCTGGCTCAGATAGATCATCAAGCATTAGTTAGATTCTCATAAAGAGTGCACAGTCTGGATCCCGCACATGCACAGTTCACAATAGGCGTCCAGCTCCTATGAGAATCTAATGCTGCCTGCTGATCCGGCAGGAGGCAGAGCTCAGGCAGACAGGCCACAGACCGGGATTTGGGGACCTCTGTTTTAGGGAACCCTGAGCCCAGGGAAGGAGTCAACCATAAAATTGTTTACGACAGACTTCTAGCTAATTAGTCAGCTAACGTGAAGAAAGCAGTTGAAAGCAGTTGTATCCTGAGTTGAAGGGAAGCAGACCTACCTCCCCAAGAAGTAGGTGGTTCATGGTCAAAGGTGAATTTGTTCTATACTATTTAGAAAGAAGAGGGAGGAGCATGGAAGAAGACACGTGATGTTTGGAAGATGGGTGTGGAATCAACCCTTACAGAGAAGAAAGAGGAATATGAGCTTATTCTTAGGAGCTTCTCACATTGACAGCAATTGAGATTATTCTAGAGAATATTTTCCAGTTTATCCTGCATATGTACATACGCTGTTACACAACAGGCAAATGGTGCTACCATGTGGTAAAAAAATGCCTTAAACTTTTTTTTATCAAATCAAAGGCCTTACAGTTTGCTCTAATGATTTCTTAACATCTTCCTCAAAAGAAGAGAAAAAGAGGATTACTGCCATCACCTCTCAAGAGCTGTCAGTCTCAAACTCTAGAACGCACACATCCCAGGAATAGTGCATCACAGACTGTCAACACACTTTAGTCAGGTGCTTTAGGTAAATACAGTGCTTCTTCCTGGAGCATAATTTTAACTCAATGACTGATCATTGAAAATGGAACTAAACAAATATGAATTATAACAAAATAGAAAGCAAAATTCTTATGCTTAAGAATTCTATTTTAAGATTCTAATTTTAAGATTCTATTTGCTTTTTAAGATTCTATTTGCTTTTTAAGATTCTATTGCTTATGAAAGTTGAAGATTAGAGAATTGAAAAGTAGGCCGGGCGTGGTGGCTCACACTTGTAATCCCGGCACTTTGGGAGGCCGAGGCGGGCGGATCACGAGGTCAGGAGATCGAGACCATGGTGAAACCCCATCTCCACTAAAAATACAAAAAAATTAGCCAGGCGTGGTGGCGGGCGCCTGTAGTCCCAGCTACTCAGAGAGGCTGAGGCAGGAGAATGGCGTGAACCCGGGAGGCGGAGCTTGCAGTGAGCCGAGATTGCACCACTGCACTCCAGCCTGGGCGACAGAGCGAGACTCCGTCTCAAAAAAAAAAAAAAAAAAAAGAGAATTGAAAAGTATTTGGTATGTGCGACAAGTAGTTTCTGACTACCTTTAGTTCTTTGGAGAAAATTTTAAGGACTATTCAGAGCCTTTAAAAACCATTACAGATCTAACCCACATTATATCTAATATATGTGAATGCCCCTATATTATAACTTTTCACTGTAAAATTTTACCTGATTTTTAGAATTTTGCTTTTTAAATTGTTCGTTTATGAGTAACTCATTGAATTTATGACTGGCTATGATTTCTTGGTAGTCATCACACATACTGAGAAATTCTCACAAAGGGAGAAAAATCTGATCTTCAAATTGTATTACATTCTTAAGTGTAATACAATTCTTATGACCCCAAATGTAAAAATAAATGGTACATTTTCATAGACATTAAATTAATTATTAATTCTTTATTTTGTGCTTCTCTTGTGTGTAAGTCAATGAACATCTTCGTATCAAATAGTTCTGTAGCCCTTGCAGGAAGCACCAACGTTGTACAAGTTGTGGGGATATTGCTGTTCACAGAAGGGAGTCTGAGCTTACAAAAAGGCCATGGGTCCTAGCACTAGGCCTGTGGTGTGGCTAGCCTGTTCTGAGAGCAAGACTGTGGATCTAGAAAGACGCAGGACCGCAATGTTCTATGGTTACATGGGAAGACATGTGACTGGGTGAGCAAAGTGGGCTCTCTTTCTAATTTGCATTTGGTGTTGATTCCATTACAAATTATAATCTACGAACTTAATGCAAACATTTTCAGCTGCTATTTACTCCATTATTGTGGAATGAAAAAATTCCTCAGCATATTATTTGGTATTCTTCAGCAGTGCATCAATTTGTCTGCACCAACATTTGTCTATACTTGAGAGAGTTGCTATCTCTAAAAGTCTGAAATTCCATGCTGAAAGTGTGTTCTTGGGAGTTTATCAAGAAAGAGGTACATGATTGCAGAATGGGGAGCCAGCCCTAAAGGAGTAACAAGTACTCACTCACACAGCTGCTCCAGTATAGCTGTTGGGCTGCCAAGCCACCCACTTGCCACGTTCTTCACATTTACATCATGCTTTTCAGTCTCCTGGGTGTGTTTCCTGTTTCTAGTTTTTTGGAAGATCTTATTAAGTTTTATTGATTTGTAATCAATTATTAGTCTCTTGCTCTGTAATGAACAAATACTGGCTTCTAATGTCAAAGGTCTCCCTTACATAGTCAACATCCTTCTGCCTGGTGCCAGAATCCCAGAATTCAAAAATCAGGAAACGGAACCAGAGCTGCTAGTACCTAAAAGAGTCGTTAGGTGGCAGTGGTGGATAGGAATGTTACTAATGTCTTCTCTGACGTACTTGCAGGAGGTGCCAATGCTGTATAACTTGTGGGAATATTGCTGTTCACAGAAAGGAGTATGAGCTGGTAAGCCTGTTTAGAATCTCTGTCCAAACTCTCTCTGCATTAGATATTAAGACCAAGGACACCTCACTAGATATAAGTGCCGAAGTAAAAGCCACAAAGTTCAGGATCTACCCATAAGGATACCACAAAATAAAGACCGACCTGTTGTCAGGTTTCACGGGTGCCATTTCCAAACATGCCATTACCCACGTGATCCTGGATGAACAATGAACTATTTACTTGTTAGTGTTTCTTACTGGTGTATATTCTACAGAACTCATATTATTCACCTTGAATCAACATGCTTACCTTATTATAACCCTTAATATTTTTTAAATAATTGACTTCATTTTTCTCTCCAGGCCTAGGTTTGTTCATCAAGAAAATAAGAAAGTTGCTAGCTCTAAAAATCTGAAGTTTCATGGTTCTCGTTAAGCATAATAGAGGCTTTGCTGGTTTCAATAGCAAAGGTCCAGTGACCCTCAGCTACAGAGACAAATTTTGTGTAAGTTTAGTTGGGGGCACAAGGCACCAACTGGAACAAGTAGATGATAGGGTGACCCGTGGCCCAATCTCACTAAGATGCATCACCTGATAAGGCTCAGTGTGTAAGCCAAGCTCACATAACCCCTCTAGGTAAAGCACTGGACTACACGGGGGCTTTGCCTCCTAAAAAGCCACTTGTTTTTTTAGTATGAAGGCCCTCACATCCCAGTCGGGAGAGGTAAAAGGGTATCTTCGCTTCTGACTTGCAGAGTATGCACATTCATTTTGTAACAAGTCAGCTAAGGTTTGCCCAGGCTTACTGTAATCCTGATTCCCTAAGACATCCAGGAACCAAATCTCAGCAAGCGTACACCAAAACCACCAATATCTAACATCTGCTCCCTCACTCAAAACTTTCTCAATATATTCAACTCTAAATTTCTCAGAAAGCAAGGTAAAATGGAATTGGGAGAAAACCAGTAAGAGACAGATTAGTTGTGGTGTAAAAGTGAATCTGCCTAAGCCAAGGGTGCAAAGCCTCACATCTGGTGGCAAAAGTCCTATAGATATATCCTTCTGTACCCAAACATGTAACTGTCTGTCAGCTTTTTGTCAGTGGAATTAGTCCCAGCTGTCCTCTGTTCTTTTTTCTTTTCTTTTTTTTTTTTTTTTTTTGAGACAGAGTCTTGTTCTATCGCCCAGACTAGATCGCGGTGGTGCTATCTCAGCTCACTGCAACCTCCACCTCCCAGGTTCAGGCAATTCTCCTGCCTCAGCCTCCCAAGTAGCTGGGATTACAGGCGGCCACCACCACACTTGGCTAATTTTGTATATTTGGTAGAGACGGGGTTTCGCCATGTCGGCCAGGCTGGTCTCGAACTCCTGACCTCAGGTGATCCGCCTACCTCGGCTTCCCAAAGTGCGGGGATTACAGGTGTGAGCCACCACACCTGGCCCCAACTGTTCTTTAGAGTAACTTTATCTTCTGTATCAAATGAATCTGTTAGTTTTCACAAGAAATGATATTCTCTCCCTCTCCCCACAGGCAATGTTCAGTATTCAATAGATTCATCAAACTTTACACACCAGGGAGTTAACTTGACAGTTTATGATGAGTAACTATAGTTATCATTTTCATCAATGTGGCTTCACACTTTTATATATCCTAGGGCAAAATCCCCCAAAGTGAGAGCCTAACACCCAAGGCATATTCATCCCTTTATCACTTTTCCTTCCTTCTTCCCTTCAACCTGCCAGTGAGCCTTCTTTTGATCTTGGGATGTGTTCCACTTTGTTTTCAAAGAGCATCCAAAACTTTTCTAAGAAAGAAATTAGCAGGGAAGGTTAGAAGGAAACAATGCTAAAAACATACTTTCTGTTTCTTTCCTTGTTAAGCCACATGTAATGCCTGTAACGGGGTGGACGACGGGGGAGGACGTCCAATGCCCTTTGGCAAATGGCTCCCCCAGGCCTTTGGGGATTTTATCCCAATTTAGAAATCCCTCCTAAACTTCCACTTGCTCCCGGTCTCACTAATTTCTCTTTATCCACATATAGGCCATCCCAAAGGAAACCTGTTTTCATTTTAAACTTTAGAATCTGATCCATTTTCTTTTTAATTCATGAGCTTGAGCCTGGAGGCTTTAAAGGGAGGAAAATGGTTTCATTAAAATGGATGGATGGCTAGAAATAATATATAAAACAAATAGAACAATAGATTATCCAGGAGGAAGAATCTTACAAAAATCTGGCAGTTTCCCTTCAACAGGAGACGGGTTCCAGCTGCTTGTTCCTGGAGATGGGTTCAAGTTGTGTGAACCTGGAGGCCTCTCCAGGTTCTGATTATATAGTGTTCCTAATAAGGGGGTGGAGAGAATAGAGCTAAGGATGCCCAATCCTGGCAGGGACATGAAAACCAAGGACACTGCTCTTGAACAAACGAGGAAGGTCATTCACCTTTTCGCTGGGCATGATTGGGTTAGATATTAACCCACCTGAATGGATTAGAGATTTGTTCTGGAAGACAAAGTTTGAGAAACATGGCCTTCTGTCCAAAAGTTGCCTTTTTCTGCTGTCTGTGGTGCTTACTCTTGTCCATGGCAGGACTGAGGTTTCACTATTCACACATAATAGTCTGGATCCATAAGGTAACATCTCTGATCTCCCTGGGCCAACTCCAAGAACTGCCTTGGAAGATGTCACAGAGTCAGATATGGTCTTCCAGTAGGATGCTTTTCCACTGTACTATTTATCATTTATCATATCATATTTATCGTATCACATCATTTGGTTTCATGAACGGATGCTAAGCACGTTAGTCCATCGATTTCATACAGCCAGGAAAGCACTTCTAGAGAAGGTCGTGTGACAGCTATTAGTACACTGCCCCTCCCCCTACACTCAACCTCTCAGCTTCTAACCCCCAAAAGTAGGCTTGCCATGTTTCCTGGGTTTCTCCTTCTTCCATCTTTACCTGTCCACAAGAGACTAACCCTGAACATTCAATCTTCTGATCCTTGTAATGTAGTTGCAAAATTGCTTATCTCCATCATCAAAGCAGGGCTGTAGATCCATTGCTTGTGTAAAAACAGTGGGCCAAAGGTCACCAGGATCACTTTATAGACCTCATAGTTTCCAATATCAGACAGCAGCAGGGTACCAACTGTTTCACAGACCCCCAGCGTTTGCCCACAGTGGTGTTGGATTTAGGACAGTGTTATCTTTTTAAAAATCCTCAATCCTCTGTTGTCACCCACCTACCTGCAAGTATTCAGTCTGGCTGCACTTGAGAAGGTGTCAAGAAGACAGGCTGCCTGCTAGTAAAACAAATGCACTTGAAATCACAATAATTATAATATTCAGTGCAATCTTTCAGTTTGTGAAGCTCTCACATACTTGACTACATTCAACCAACACCAGGACTATGTGAGGTAGGCATTATGTAAATATGCTCTGCTCATGAGGAAACTCCAAGAACAAACAGCAGATGAACGGTGGAGTCAGACTTTGAACCCTTCATAAGCAAGGAGAAAACTGACCCGTCTTTCCAGACTTAGCTCAAGCAACACCACCTCTGAGTCCCGAAAAGCAGTACCCTGCCACAACATACAACCCATATGCGCCTGCACACACAGCCCCATGGCCTGAAGCACCAATTCAAGCACGACTCACACAAACAGCAGCCTCTGATGTTAGAGTTCTGCAGTAGTGCTGGGGTGGGGCAACCAGCAGCCTCTGAATATAGTTAGGTCCCTTCTCTGCCTCTGGGCCTTCACTGGACAACCTTTGGAGGATTCACAATCTGCCCACAATGCAAAAAGACAGTTTTTGTTTTTCTTTTAAACTTGGCACAAGGAAGTTTTGTTGAAACGAAAAGTAGGGTTTGGGGGAAGAATCACTATTTCATTAGAACGCATTTAGGCACTTAGTCATTTGTGTTTAAAATACAACAAGGAATTATATTCTATGATTAAGGAACATCACATCTTTGTCAGTAATTTTAATACATATGAAGGAATTGCCAATTGCAAAAAACCTCATATATTTTTTAAATGTTCAGACAGCTTTAACTTGAAAGTCATTCCTCTTTCCTGGAGATTTTTTTCTCTGTCTCCCTCAAGCCAATAATGTGCCTGCACACAGACGCGGGATGCATGGGTCCTGTTTCCAAGGACTCTAGGGTTGGAGCACTTTCCTCCTTCATACAGAGTATATATGTTTCATTCTGTCTTAGGACTAATTATAAAATTAGATGATGGGAAAAACGGGCTAAATAATTTCTAAATTTCTTTATTATTCTAACATTTTAAGTCTATAAGCATGAAACTTATTCAATAACGGAAGTAACAGGTAAAGAAGGAAAAGCCCACGTGGCAAGAAGAACCACGTCTCCAGGAAGAGGCAACACTACTGACTGAAGGACAGTGGGGACAAAGTCCTGCTGACATGCCTGTATTTCCAAACAAAGACAAAAACTAAACATTTGCTTTTCAACCAACTCTGGGCTTTGTGCCCACTCACTCTTTGTTCCCATTCCCTCTTTCCCAAGTATTTCATGGCATTCTTCCGGGAATAACTGTTTACAGAGAATTACAGAGAATCTGCTTAAACACAGATTCAGTAAAAACTCCTAAAGAAAGGTTTCGGTGGGGGGAGCGGGGAGGGACAGCATTAGGAGATATACCTAATGTTAAATGATGAGTTAACAGGTGCAGCACATCAACATAGCACATGTATACATATGTAACAAACCTGCACATTGTGCACATGTACCCTAAAACTTAAAGTATAATAATAATAAAATAAAATAAAATAGATCACAAAAAAAAGAAAGGTTTCACTGGCCTTCATTGGTCCACTTTTTTATCCATCTACTTTAATTTGAGTCACAGTGACAAATGCTTCCAACAATAACTTGACAAACCTCTTACTCTTGCCTGCTTATAACCGGATTATCTGTTTTCAACAATAGCTAAAGCCATTCCTCTTTTCCTGGCATGATTTTTTCCATCCTCTCTGCCAAACTATAGTTAATCTCCACATGACTAGAGTGCCTTATGTCCTGTTACTAACACTGCACCACTCCATGCAGTCATAGAACAAGAGTGGGAGGGGCCTCTGAGACTCTGTCCACCCCTCATATTAAAGAAGAGGCAACTGAGGAACAGAGAAAGAGACATGTATTGCCCAAGGAACTCATGGCATTCGCGGGACTAGAAGCTTTCCAATGCACCACACAATTTTTTTTTTTTTTTTTTTTGAGACGGAGCCTTGCTCTGCCACCCAGGCTAGAGTGCAGTGATGCAATCTCTGCTCACTGTAACCTCCGCCTCCCAGATTCAAGCGATTCTCCTGTCTCAGCCTCCCGAGTAGCTGGGATTACAGGCGCTCACCACCGCGCCCGGCTAATTTTTGTATTTTTAGTAGAGACGAGGTTTCGCCATCTTGGCCAGGGTGGTCTCGAACTCCTGATCTCGTGATCCACCCACCTCGGCCTCCCAAAGTGCTGGGATTACAGGCGTGAGCCATCGTGCTGGGCCCACACAACTTTTATATTCCATACTAGTACTTTCTAGACAATCAAAGCTAACCTTAAAGGGGCCACTGAAAGTGGCTGTTCGAAGGAAACCTACATTGACTATTACCATAAATTCAAAAATTCTTTTACTCTGCTTGTCATCAGTAAAAGAATTGCTTGAACTGAAGCGTATGTAATAAACCTATCCTCTTGCAGAACTTGTTAGTGGCTCTGTGGTTAAGTAAGTCTTGGATACCTGAGGCTGCTTCTGGGAAGGTGGTCCTGTGCTGCAGATAATTATGTCACTTGGGTTTCTATTGATTACATTATGACTTGATTATAAGATTCTTACTGTCACGAGGGAGGGTCTTGGCTCACTTGAGATTTCCCTAGCCCCCTGAGTGGTGCTGAAATTGTTTTAATAAAGATGTTGCGCTTTACTCATGTGCTGCTATTAGCATTTGACGTGCTGTCTCAGAGCGAGAAAACGGAGGAGCCCAACCTTCCAGTAGGAAGGCTTAGAGAAGAGGCTGTTGGCAAGTGTCTCTAAGAATTGCACAACACTGGCTGAGGGTGGGTTAAGGGTGAGGAGGCAGAGGAGCGTAAACAGAAAACACCGATCCCCAAGTGTTAGTTACGCTTGCAAACACTAAGGCCTGCTTCAAAAATCTGGTGATTAACCTGAATAACTAGCAAAGCTTTCTTAATTGTGGGCAAGTGCAGGCCTCCTAGGGCTTCCCTTAGGTTCGGCGATTCTGTGGTCCCCCTCCAAGCCTGCTAATCAACAGAAGCTGGCATCTCTGCCCAGCTGCGCAAAATGAAAACCTGAGTGGGAATGTAAAGTCGTTAACTCATACAAATACTGGACTTTCACCTCCCTCCCCATTCCTCCCTCTCCAGCCCAGTCCCGCAAACGCCTCCCCAAGGAGTCCCAAGCTGCCTCTGCTAGGAAAGGACTCCCCGGCCTAAACGCCCCTGGTGAAGCTACCAGAGAGGAGGAGCAGGAGTGTGAACCTACCTCGGCCTCAGAACAAGTCGGCAGAAACGGGAAGGACAATGGAAAGAAGTTTTGTTTCTCACCCACTTCTTCCTCCCTAGTACGACGATGGGGAGCCGGTAGAAAACGCAAAGATGTTCTTTTGAATCCTGCTTTGCATCTAGGTGGGGTTGGCGTGCTTGCGTGAGTGTGTGTACACGGACGGAGACGGGGGCGTAGTGAGGTGTGGAGGGTCGGCGTGCGAGCCTCTGCGTAGTTGGGACCGCGCCCCGCTTCTCCGAGGAGGCCCCTCCCGCCTGGATCCGCCCTTGGAGCTGGCGCCGCAGCAGCCCCCGCCCCAGGGGCCACAGGGGCAGCCCAGGCAAAGAACGAGCCTGGGATCCGCGCTCCTTCCTCAGCTGGAACCCAACCGGCAGCAGCCGCGAAGGCACTGCCTCCACGGAGAGCAGATGGCGGGAAACTGGCTTCTGCTCCCAATTGCCAGGCGGCCCTTCGGAGACTACCCCTGGCTGAGCGTCCAGGAACCCATGAAGCTTGGTCTTGACACTGTTCGACAGCCCCATCTGCCACGTACTTATTCGGTGCTGCTTTCTTTGGCAGGACAGCCCAACGCGAGACAGTTTGTGTTTCATATTTAACGGAAATTTTTTCAGTAGTTGCCAAAAGAGGGTGGAAAAATGGTAATTATAAGGGCTCGTCCGGGATTTGAACCCGGGACCTCTCGCACCCAAAGCGAGAATCATACCCCTAGACCAACGAGCCACTCCGTCAGAACGTTACTTCCTTTCTCTCTGAATTTCTCTTTTTCGCCTGCTGTTCTGAAGATTTTTTGTTTTGTTTTGTTTTGTTTTTTCCTCTGTTCTGACATTTCCCTTTGGCCTTATTTAGTTATTCCTTCCATCTTTACCAAGTTTCAAGTGTGGCTTATTCTCTGGCTTATTCTCCTCGATGCAGACGCAGGATGGGGTGAAGGAAGGCAGCTTTTTAGACTTTGGGTCACATGCTTGTGTCTCACTGAGCCCGGGGAGCGATTTAAGCCCGCTAGGGCCTGGAGGGAACGTGGAGGGGGCTGAAATAGAGATCGAGGGCCAGAGCTGAGCTCGGTTGCAAGGCTGTAGGTTACTGAGCCCCAGGACAGACGCGCGATACGTATATATCTGCCGGCCTTTGGACTTAACGTAGGAGCCAAAATATAACACACTTCGGTAAGACAACAGTGCCTTTCCCCAACGGTTGGACGATTCGGGTCTACTATCTTTCAGAAAGGTAACCAACTTTTCAAGATGTGATTAACGCAGCTCAGCTCGTGGCTAAGCTGTTTCCTTCGTACAAGGGTAAGAGAAACAGATTTCATCGCGTCAAGATAAAGAGATTTGTTGCACAAACCAAGAGCAACTGTAAACCCCAAAACAGCAGCTTCTCCTTCGAGCCGGAATCGAACCAGCGACCTAAGGATGACAACACACTAAGTACTACAGTCCTCCGCTCTACCAGCTGAGCTATCGAAGGGAGCGCGAAAATTCAGCTTGTACAAATCGCTATTCAAGACATCCTTAACTAGAGACGGGAAAGAAAGAAATCTCTTTACATCTGGAAAGTGATTACTGCAGAGTCGCAAAGCCAGTTTGTAAGACAGTCCTGCGTCCGAGGTTCTGAGGACAACCTTTCTAAAGCTGGATTCCCCTGCCTCACTGAGAGGCTCCCAAGCAGAGCAGGCGCCCCTGTAACCCGGGCATACCGAGGCTGCACATCCTCTGGGCGCCCGAGGGCTGTTGGCCTCACTGGGCGCGGACCCGAGGGCCTCGCGAGCATGGATGCGTGTGTTTGTGTGTAGGATGGGGACCTGCACCTGGGCGTCGGAGAACTGGGAGCTGAGGCGGTGGGACGCACACAATTCTGACTGCGCAACTGTGAACGCGGGAGAGGGCGGGCCTCCAGGCTTAGGCCCGGTCTCCCTGGTGTCCTCACTTCCTGCGCTCCCCTCCCAATCTCGGCTCTTCCGCTTACACGTCCACAGACACGGGAGGGAGAGGGTGTAGAATGGAGCAGTGGTCCCCAACATTTTTGGCACCAGGGACCGGTTTCGTGGAAGACAGTTTCTCCACGGACCGTGGGGGCGGGGGAGAGGAGTTGGGGGATGGTTTCGGGATGAAACTGTTCCACCTCAGATCATCAGGCATCACGTAGATTCTGATAAGGAGTGCAGTTTAGATCCCTGGCATGCGCAGTTCCCAATAGGGTTCGCGCTCCTATGAGATTCTAGTGCCACCTCTGATCTCACAGGAGGCGGAGCTCAGGCGGTACTGGTAGCTAGCCCGGAGTTCACCTCCTGCTGTGCAGCCGGGTTCCTAACAGGCCGTGGACCGGTGCGCGGCCCAAGGGTTGGGAATCCCTGAACTAGAGGACATCTGGGCAAACCCAATGTTTCTGTGTGAATTAGCTTTTGGAGAAAATATTTTTAGCTCATTCAAATGGAAGGCCACATTTCTCTGCGTCAAAATCAAATTTAGTAACCCAAGTCTCGCCCCTAAAGTCGGGCCCTTAATTTCCCAAAACCCCACTGGCACATGAAACCTTGCCGCACAGTGTGCATCTATCTTCTGGACGCCTGGCTGGAGCGGCCATCGCTGGCTCTTTCCGTTTCAGAAGGGGAAGCTTGATCTCTACTCCAAATATGCCCAGATCTGGGGCTTGAGAATAGCTTAAAGGGCTATTGTCTCGCCTAGCTGTCCCCATTTCCCGCCCAGCCAGCAGGGCTCTCGCCGCCAGTCCGCAAGCCAGGGCGTCGGCAGAGGCTGACGGCGATTTCCACCGCTTGTGTAATGGATTCCGCCGCATTCCAGGAGCTAAAACAGCATTACCACTGGAACCTAAAGGAAACGTTCTGCTGAGCTGCTGTTTGGAAGATCTGAACCGCTGCAAGAAGCTGTAATTCGCCACATTTTCTCAGACTTAGTTCAGAAAGACTAGGAGGGGAGTTTTTTAAAAAACCTGAGTCAAGAAATTAATCTCGTAAGGCCCCAGCGAGATTTGAACTCGCGACCCCTGGTTTACAAGACCAGTGCTCTAACCCCTGAGCTATAGGGCCCCACGGAAGAGTCAGCTCTTCCTTTCTTAGAAAAGGAAAATATTCGCAGGGCTTCTGCTAACATCTGAGCATAGAAACTAAGTAAAACCCGGATGTCGTTTCAATCTATTTCCCAACCACTAGAATTCAGTTCACAGACTCAGTGTTCTTGCTGGGGATGGTGCAAAGTGAAGGCCAGTGACAGGGACCACTACTATCCTAAGATTGGAGAAATCTCCCCAACGCGACACAGTCTAACACAGAAAGATTCTCCACTCCCTCACTTCAGACTGAAAATTAACAACGGAAAACCGGCAGAGGAAGGAGCTCACCACAGGTCTCACTTGAAACTGCTGACATCCGTATTTTGTTTCCTGCTTGACTCAGGAGTTCGTATCAGCAACTGTCTGCCTCCAGACACCTTTCTCACAGCTGCGAGCCTCAGTGCCAGAGCAGGCATTCGTTAATTTGCAGTTTAATTCATTCCTTCATTCAACAAACACTGCATTCCAGTTCTGTGCTAGGCTCTGCACTAAGAATTCGGGATCCAGATATGATCTTTATCCTGAAGTCACTGTCACAGTCTTGTGGAACAAAAGAACTTTAGTTTTCATGAAGGAAAACAATGAAAAGTAGCTGTGCCGGGTGCGAAGGGGCGTTGGCCATGCCAAGGTCCACACATTTACAAAGTGAACCATCCGGGGGTGTCTTCAAGAAGGCATTGGCCTGAGCTGCATTATGAAGGGAGGTTAAGACTTAGACAAAAATGGGAGCAGGGTGGTCCCTGGTAGAATAAAATTACGAGCAAAGTCCAAGAGAAAGACTGAGACATTCAAGGGAACACTGTCTGGGGCAGCAAGTAAGAAGATTAGTAGAAGAAAATATAAATTCACCAAACATTGATGAGTTGGCGGAATTGAAAGGACGAGCAACCAGAGTCAGAAACACCAGTGACTGGCCATGGTGCAGATGCTCAAACATAAAGCTGCAAAAGGGTAATCGTTATGGGATTGGAAAGGAAGGGATGAGTGAGAGCGTTACAGGGAAGGGCGATTCTGCTGAACCTAGATATGAAGTGAAATCAAGAGGAAAGCGAGGAGACTCTCAAAGGTGTCTTGAAGAGGCAAGATAACACTTGCAGAAAAAAGGAAGCCTACCTCTTCAGGTTATCTGGAGAGGGCGGAGGGGTGATGCTAGGATTTAGGTAAGCTGAATATGAAGTGAAGGTGGAGCAGTTCATGGGAATTGTATGATAGCCAGAATACTCTTGGTCTAGAATTTCATGAATTGACAGATGAATTAATCAAATTACATAAGTCATCCATTGAGTTAGAGACTATGAGTTATGCACTTTTAAAGGAAAAGAATACAGAGAAAACAGCCGAAAACTTAGGTTAGGTTCTAACCTAAGTTTTGAATAGCACTGTTATAGGCATATGTTATGTTAGTGTGTGTCCAACATCTTTAAAAATTCTCCTTACATGTGGATATTTCACATATTAAAAGTAAGTCTGTTCTAGAACACTTGCTTTCCCAGCTTGCAGCTGAGAACGGGCATGTGACCTGGGCTCCACCAATCAGATGCATCGCCCAGGAAGCTTTCCATTTCGAAACATAAAACAGGAGTACGGGATACCATAGGGAAACCCCATGTTTTTCCAAATAAGGTATCGGTGTCAAGTTTTTGGATATGGGTTTTCTTAAATCCATATACTGCTGATTTTCTTTAGTTCTGGAAAACTCTCAGTCATGGTATTAGTTTGCTAGGGCTTCCATAATAAAATACCACAGACTGGGTGACTTAAACAACTGAAATTCATTTTCTCACAGTCCTGGAGGTCAAAAATCCAAGACCAAGGTGTTGGCAGGTTTTGTTCCTTCTGAGGCCTGTCTCCTTCACTTAGAGATGGCTGGCCTCTTGCTGCCGCCTCACATGGCTGTCCTTCTGCCGGTCCACACCCTTAGTGCCTCTCTTTGTGTCTAAATTTATTCCCCTTATAGGGACACCAGGTTGGATTAGGGCCCACCCTAATGGCCTCATTTTAACTTAATCACCTCTTTAAACGCCCTATCTCCAAATACAGTTCTGGGATACTAGAGATTAGGGCTTCAACATATAAATTTAGGGGAGATACATTTTAACTAATAGTGGCCATTATCTTCTCCTATTTATATATACATATATATATATATATATATATATACAATTTTTTTTTTTTGGGCTAGTCAAGTGAAGCAGTGGGAGTGGAGAAGGAACAAAGAGACCTGTAACTGCTTTTGATGAATTAGTTGTAAACGCCACTGCACTCAGACCAGCCAGCCTCCTATGTTGTTTTTGCTCTATTTTTTTCTCTCCTTTTGGAACAGAAATTAAACATCTATTAGAGCTTCCTACCTTGTCTTCCATTTATTTTAACCTCTCTTCCATATACATATATATATATGTATATATTTGGTCTTTTTCTCTATGTTGCATTCTGGATATCATTTTCTTACCTTTAATACTAATCAGTAATTCTCTCTACAGCTCTGTTTAATCAGCTGTTAGATATGCCCATTAAGTCATTTATTTTGGTTAAAATGTAATTTCCCATTCTAGAAGTTCTAGCTGATTGTTTTTCAAAACTACTAGGCCAAATTTTTTTATTTCCTGTTTTTTGCAGATATTTTCCAGCTTGTCTCTTATTTCCTTAAGCATAGTAATTATAGTTGTTTTAATATATATAACTGATAATCCTAATATCTGAATTTTATGCTGTTGTTTTGTCAATTCATGTTGTTTTGTTTTCTTGTAAAACTTGGTCATCTTTGAATGTGTACTGCTCAATGTCTTTGCAAAATTACGTGCAGTGAGTTTTTGAGGACAAGATGAAGGTTATCTTCCTTTAAAAATATATATATTACCTTTTTTTCTCCCAGGCACTTGGCACTCTATCAGCCCAAGAGGATCCTAAACAAAGTTAATGGCCAGGCATTCTCTGGATCTCCAAGATATGTAAACCCAAGGTGCAAATCAGAATGCTGACCTGTGGTTCCATCTTCTCAGAAAAACTCCTCACACTTTCTATTTTCCTTTGCTAAGCTGAATTTTTTTCTCCTGAGCTCCACAACAATTACTAGAAGTGGGAGAACAGACATAGGTGTACTTCTCGTTTGCCCTTACCTTAGGGGAATAGCTCTTTGGAGTCCCAACTTAATATTGGGAGGGTGTCTTACTAGTCTTCCTACCTCTGGTGGGTGCTGTGTCTTGATGTCTGATCCTCTTGTTTCTCCCACCCAAACAGGCTACCAAAATTTATATAGCCCAGCATTTCAGGAATTAACAAATGACTTTTTTTTTTTTTTTTTTTTGAGATACAGTCTCGCTCTGTTGCCCAGGCTGAAATGCAGTGGTGCAATCTCGGCTTACTGCAACCTCCACCTCCCAGATTCAAGCAATTCTCCTGCCTCAGCCTCCCGAATAGCTGGGATTACAAGTGCGTGCCACTACATCCGGCTGATTTTTGTATTTTTAGTAGAGACGGGGTATCTGAAGATACCCTGGGTGACAGAGCGAGACTCCATCCCCCCACCCGAAAAAAAAAAGTCTTTATTTATTTTATTTATTTCTGTTTAGAGATGGGATTTCACCATGTCGTCCAGGCTAGTCTTGAATTGGACTCAAGCAGTCCTCCTGCCTTGGCTTCCCAACATGCTGGGATTACAGGCGTGAGCTACTGCAATGAGCTGAGATTTGGTAAAAATCTTACGCAATATTTTTAATAATTTTTATTTCAAGAAGGATGGGTCTAAATTAATTAGCCTATCAATACTAGAAAGGAAATGACAGCTGTGGGAGCTATAACATCAATCATAGTCCACCACACAGACTGAGAAGCAGAGAAAACAGTACTCCAGAGAAAGCTTAAGGGGGAGAATGCCAAAGCACAAAATGAAAGAGTGGTGACAGCTGGAATAGGAGCCTGCTCTTTCTAGTTATATCACCCTTTCCAGAAGACATTGCTGGAAAAGGACAAGATGGTTTGGTGGTGTGGCCAGTTAGTCTTAGCAGTTTGGTACTGTGGTTGAATGGTCTAAGGCACTGAATTTAGGCTCCAGTCTCTTTGGGGACGTGGGTTTAAATCCCACTGCTGCAAGGGTCTTTTGTTCCTACATTAGTAATAATTATTCAGTGTGTCTTCACCAGGGGGTTGACCTAATGTCAAACCCAACATGTGATTTTTCTCACTGCCTAGCACTGGGCTGGGGGAAGGGAGCCACTGAATGAATGACTCACAGCCTACCCGCAGGGAGCTCTTAACAATCGAACACCCAGACCACTAAGAGATGTACTCCCAACTTCTGTTTGAAAGGGAGCTGGTAAGACCTTGCCAAATAAATGACATTTGAGCTGGAACCTTGAAATAACTTTGAAAGTGCAGTATGTGTTCTGTGAAAGGGAAGGATAAGGTAGTGTAGGGAGTAGAGGGGAGCAGGGAGTGAAGTGAGCTTTTGTTTCATTTGCTCCTAAGTGTTAACCTGAAGAAATCTGAGCAGTTGCACACAGAATGTAAAATATCCCTACGTCCCTGCTGCTGACTGCCTCTGGGAACACCCTGAGTTTCCTACAGGATGTTGTCTCTGGTTTGTTCACCTACCCGTGATCTCCTGCTACAATCCCTTCCCTCACCCACCATTTCTCCTTCAGTGTCTGTCCCTCTAGGTCTGTCACTAGGACAGTAAAAAAGATGGGTTAAGCAGGACACAAATCACCAAGGGAGGCAGCGCTTGAGCCAACCACAGAAGACCACCCTGGCCGCCTCCTAGACCACAAAGAATCCAAATATGAGTTTGAAGTCAGAATTTGAGCTCTTTAAGGAGCAACCTTACTTTCTGGCCTTTGAGTGCAGTGCCCTTCCTGCCCCATGTGATACCTTTGGTACCCAGGAGGTGCACTGGGCAGGATTTGGCATCTTATCATATCCAAGTTTGAATCCAGACATTGTCCCTACCTCAAGGCTTTGGGAAGGAGGCGACAGCTCCTGTTAGCAGGTGATGATGGAACTTGACTGGCCGGTGCCTTAAGTAGGCAAGTGATAAGTTTTTTTTTTTTTTTTTTTTTTTTCTTGAGACGGAGTCTCGCTCTGTCTCCCAGGCTGGAGTGCAGTGGCGCAATCTCGGCTCACTGCAAGCTCCGCCTCCCGGGTTCACGCCATTCTCCTGCCTCAGCCTCTCCGAGTAGCTGGGAATACAGGCGCCCGCCACCACGCCCGGCTAATTTTTTGTATTTTTAGTAGAGACGGGGTTTCACCATGGTCTCGATCTCCTGACCTCGTGATCCGCCCGCCTCGGCCTCCCAAAGCGCTGGGATTACAAGCGTGAGCCACCACGCCCGGCGGCAAGTGATAAGTTTATCCATGTGGCTCTTTACTGTAGTCATCCCTGCTGTAGAGGGCTGTCCTGCGTATTGTAGGATGCTTAGCGGCCCCCCTGGCCATTACTCACTAGATGTCAATAGTGATATGCCCTCCCTACCCAGCTGTGACATCAAAAATGTCTCTAGACACTGCCAAATGTCCCCTAGGAGGCAAAGCCATCTCTGGAGATGATTATCTCCCAGTGTGTAGCTTGTCTCTTACAGTGTCTTTACCAAGGCAGAGGTTTCTTAATTTTGATGAAGTTCATTTAATTGTTTTTCTTTTGTGAGTCATACTTTCAGTGTTGTATCTAAGAAATCTTTCCCCAACACAAGTTGACAAAGATTTTATTATAAAAATTTTAAAGTTACGGATTTTATTGGTAGGTCTATGATCTACTTGAGGTTCATTTTTATATGTAGAGCAATGTAGGGATCAAGAATCTTTTTTTAATTAGCTGGGCACGATGGCACGTACCTGTAGTCCCAGCTACTTGGGAGGCTGAGGCAGGAGAATAGATTGAACCCAGGAGAGGGAAGTTGCAGTAAACCAAGATCACACCACTGCACTCCAGCCCGGGCAACAGAGTGAGACTCTGTCTCAAAAAAAAAAAAAAAAAAAAATTTGTTGTTGCGATTTTTCTAGTTTGTTGAGAAAACTATCTTTCTCCACTGAATTGCCCTTGAAGCTTTGGCAACAGTCAATTAACAATATGTATGTGGTTCTATCTCTGTACTCGTGCTCTATAGATCTATTGTTTTAAATTTCTTAATGCCAGTATGACACTCTTAATTATAGCAGTTTTATAATAAATACAATAAAATATAAATAAGTCGGGCAGAGTGAGTCTTCCAACTTTGTTTTTTCCAAAGATGTTTTGGGCATGCTGCCTTTGAATTTGCATATGAATTTTGGAATTAGCATGTCAATTTCTTTAAAAAAAACAAAACAAAACCCTGTTGGGATTTTTATTGTAATTAGATTAAATCTATAAATAAATTTAGGGATAACTAATATCTTAACAATATTGTGTCTGTTTATGCACAAATATGAAATGTCTCTTGATGTATTTATGTTTCCTTTCATTTCTCTTAGCATTTTTTTTCAGTGTACAAGTCTTGGACATATTTTATTCCTAAGTATTTTATATTTAATTACTCTGTTGTAAATTGTATTGCTTTTTAAAATGTCAATTTCTGACAGTTCATTACTAGTACCTACAATTATACATATGCATATACAATTTATAAAATAATATATGCCAAGCCTGGCCAACATAGCAAAGCTCCATTTCTGCAAAAAATGTTTTTAAAAAATTATCCAGGCGAGGCTGGGCGTGGTGGCGCACACCTTTAATCGCAGGAGTCCGTTCAGTCGGTTGTGGGTGCTTAGAATTAGTTTGGCTTAAAAATCATTCATTTTCAACCCTCAGAGGCTAACTTGAGGTACATATTCTAAAAGTATTAGCTTCTTTGTGACAGCGCTTATAGAAAAGATGGGACAGAGATGCTGCTCCCAGCACCAGCATAATTGCCTAATGGGTTCATCTTGCCCCTGCCCAGAAAAGCTGATTTACTGAGACAGTGTTATCGCAATGAAGAGTTTAGTAAATGCAGAGCCAACTAAATGGAAGACTGGAACTTTGTCATTACTCAAATCAGCCCCCCCGAAAATTCAGAGGCTAGGGTTTTTCAAGGCTAGTTGTGAGACAGCCAGGTGGAAGGGGGTCCCCGCAGACTCCCCAACCAGCCTGCGCACGGGGACCAGCGCGCACTGGGGTGGAACCTCGGGAAGTTAGTGTCATTCGCAGCAAGGAGGAGCCTGGCCCCATCTCCTCCCGGGAGGAGCCTGGGATTTGAAGGCCTGGGCGGCAAGTGCTCTAGCAAGGACTCTGGCCTAGCAGAGTCCCCCTTTTCTTCCTTTTTCACCCAGTAAAACCCTGTCTTACTCACCATTCCGATTGTCTGCGAGCCTGAATTTTCGTGGCCGTGGGACAAAGGACCCTGTCTTGAGCTGAACTAAAGAAAAGTCCCGCAGCATTTGGGCAGGCAGGGGAATACTGATTAGTTAGGTCAGAGATAAAATCATAGGGAGTGGGAGCTTGCCTTCTTTCACTGAGTCAGTTCCTGAGAGGGCGCCAGTTTACCGATCTCGGTGACGCTAGCTGATCCATTCAGAATGCAGTCTGAAAAATACCTTCAACAGCAATCTTAGATTTTTACAATAATAATGTTATCTATAGGAGCAATTGAGGAGGTTAGGTTCTTGTGGCCTCTGGCTGTATGACCCTTGAGCCATAATTTCTAATACTGTGGCTAAGTTGTTACTTTTACAAAAGAGGTCTGACCCCCAAGCAAGGAGGGGGTTTGCTTCATAAAGGGGCTGTTGTCATGTTTGTCTTAAAGTTAAACTACAAACTAAATTCATCCCATGGTTTGCTTGGCATACGCCCAGAAATGAGCAAAGCAAGCTTGGAGGTTAGAAGCAAGATCGAGTTGGTATCCGGATGCGGTGGCTCACGCCTGTAATCCCAGCACTTTGGGAGGCCAAGGCGGGCAGATCACTTGAGGTCAATAGTTAGAAACCAGCCTGGCCAACATGGTGAACACCCATCTTTACTAAAAAATACAAAAATTAGCCGGGCGTAGTGGTGCACGCCTGTAATCCTAGATACTCGGGAGGCTGAGGCAGGAGAATCGCTTGAACCCGGGAGGCAGAGGTTGCAGCGAGCCGAGATCGCGCCACTGCACTCCAGCCTGGGCAACAGAGCAAGACTCCGTCTGGGGAAAAAAAAAAAAAAAAAAGATGGAGTTGGTTACATCAGACTTCTTTCACTGTTATAATTTTTGTAAAGGTGGTTTCACCAGCTGCACTCTTCCCATAGCTTCTACTGAGAAACTGGGGAGATTGCTGGAGGTGGGGAATCTGGGTCTAGCGAAGGTCTCAGGTGGTCTGCACTGACACTGATTTTCCAGGTCAGGAGAGACAAAGCAGTCATAGTGGGCCCATGTTTCCCTAGTGTGTCTACCCAAAAGGTTAAAATAATAGGCACTATGGACTTAAAGAAATCAAAATTAATTTTGTCCCAAACCAAGTTGAGAACAGTAGCCTGGAACACAAACAGTGCAAACTGAGAATGTGTCCCGGAGTGGGTTACATGAGGCGCGGTATTTACATGTTTTTTCTAAATAAAAAATCAAAGAAGGGGGCAGTGAAGCAAAGGTGACATTTTTACAATTTTGACTGATGTTTAGTGATGTTATACACAGACAAACCAAATGTGCGGTTAACATATATAGGGATAGGGTAACAAGTAAACGAGTATGTACGCATCTTAGGATTTGGAGGGGAATGACTGACGTTATCCTGCTGTTAGAAAAAGGAAAATTCAAAGAAAATGTTAATATGGGCCCACAGTGGCTGCAGTTGGGCATATGGGTAATAAAACCCAGGCCTATAAACTAAAGCTGACCTCTTGCCTGTGTAACTGGAGTTTGTTAAATATTTTACTGACAGGGACTGGTCATCAACCTGTTTATCAGATGTAGGACAAAGACAGAATAGAATTAGTCACCCTTCCTCCACCAGACTCTAAGATGCTTAATCTTTCTCCCTACTCACTCAACTGTATATTTACCTTATGTTTCGTGTCACTGAGCACTCATCAGAGTCACAAGAATGTAACCATTGTTTCACTAACCACTTCTCCCTCCTTCTGTGCCACACATATCCCCGTTAGAAAATTTAAATATACTGTGCCTCATGTAAACTACTTTGGGACCTATTCTAGGTCTATTCTAAGTCTGTGTTCTCAGGCATAACTCCTCAAACTTGGCTGAGAATAAATCTAACCATGACTTCTTTAAGTTCAAGTGCCTGTTATGTCATTTTTCAGTTGACACTGTCTTTGTGCTTCATCTGCTAGGCAAGGTTACAATCAGTACATGTCAGTGAAAACATTTGACATGGCTGGGCGTGGTGGCTCACGTCTGTAATCCCAGAACTTTGGGAGGCAGACGTAGGTGGTTCACCAGAGGTCAGGAATTTGAGACCAGCTTGCCCAACATGGTGAAACCCTGACTCTGCTAAAAAATAAAAATAAAAAAAATTTAAAAAGTAGCCAGACATGGTGGTGCGTGCCTATAGTCCCAGCTACTTGGGAGGCTGAGGCAGGAGGATCACTTGAACCCAGGAGGCATCAGGTTGCAGTGAGCCGAAATCATGCCACTGCACTCCAGCCTTGGCAACAAAGCAAGACTCTGTCTCAAAAAAAAAAAAAAAAAAAGACAAAATTTAACCTTTCAGGCTACAGTTCGGCTTTAGTTCATAGATCTAGTTTCTATTACCTATATGCCCAATCTGCAGCCATCTTGGGCCACTTTTAAACATTGTTCTTTCAGATTTTCCTTTTTCTGACAAGTGCCATGCAGGAAAAATCAGGAGGGGTATGGGGGTAAGGGCTTAGTCCAGGCGACATTTACGCAGATTGTATTCCCAGTCTGGTCTGGGGCCTTGTCTTCTTGTATGAGGACTTTGGGAGGAGGGTTGCAATTGCTTGAGCCTAGAGACAAATATCTGTTCCTTTTTCCTTCTGTTAGTTTTCTTGGTTGTGGATCAACAAAATGAAGATGTCTTCTAGAAGAATAAAATAGTAAGGTCAGCAACTCAAGGGTTAATGCACCAGGCTGTAACAAAGGTGTGAGTTCTGGCCTCCCTGGGGCTCCAGTTGTTTAAGTTTTTATGCTCTGGGATGTATTTACCAAGCTCAGATAACTTCACTGGTGAATTTTAATAAATGTTTCAGGAATAATGACAATTCTACACAACTTCTTGCAGAAAAACTGGAGAGGAGATAATAATTCTCACCCCTTTACATGAGGACAGTGTATTCCGATATTAAAAGCAAAGACACTTCAAAAGAAAGAAAACTACAGATCAGTGTCTTTTAAGAAAATAGAAGCCAAAAAGTTTAACATAACTTTAGCGAGTTGAATCCAACAGTATATAAAATAATGATATATCAGAATAAGGGGGGTTTATCCCAGAAAAGCAAATTTGGTCTGATATTCAAAATTAATCAATGTAATTTATTATATTAACAAACTATATTATATTAAGAAGAAAAACATCATTCTATCAAAAGATGTAGGCAAAACATTTGTCAAAATTTCACATTCGTTTATTTATTACGTACTTATATTTTTAGAGATGGGGGTTTCCCTCTGTCCCCCAAGCTGGAGGGCAGTGGCACAACCATATCTCACTACAGCCTCAACTTCTTAGGCTCAAGTGATCTTCCTGCCTCAGCCTCCTGAGTAGCTGGGACTACCAGTGTGTGCCATCGTGCCCTGATAACATTTTTTTCCTTCTTTCTTTTTTTTTTTTTTTTTTGAGATGGAGTTTCACTGTTTGTTGCCCAGGCTGGAGTGCAGTGGCGCGAACTCACTGCAACCTCTGCCTCCTAAATTCAAGCGATTCTCCTGCCTCAGCCTCTCCAGTAGCTGGGATTGCAGGCGCCCGCCACCACACCCGGCTAATTTTTTTGTATTTTTAGTAGAGATGGGGTTTCACCATGTTGGCCAGGCTGGTCTGGAACTCCTGACCTCAGGTGATCCGCCCGCCTCGGCCTCCCAAAGTGCTGGGATTACAGGTGTGAGCCACCGTGCCTGGTGCCCTGATAATGTTTTAAAATTTTTCGTAAAGACGGGTTCTCACTTTGTTGCCCAGGTTGGTCTTGCACTCCCGGGCTCAAGTGATCCTCTCATCTTAGCTTTCCAAAGCGCTGAGATTATAGACATGAGCCACCAATGCCCGCTACACGTTTGCTTCTCATACAAACTCTCAGCAAATTAGAAATAGAAGGGCCTTTTCTCAATCCGATAAAGGGCAGCTATGAAAAACTTTCAGCTAACAATACACTTAATGATGAAAGACTGACTGATTTCCCTGTGAGATTAGGACAAGCAAGGACATCTGCTTTCATCACTATCATCAGCAATGTATGGAGATTCTTGAACAGTAATGCAAAAAAATTAAAATGGAAGCCATCCATGTTTAAATGAAGAAGTAAAACTTTTATTCCAGGCCGGGCACAGTAGCTCACACCTGTAATCCCAGCACTTTGGGAGGCCGAGGCAGGCGGATCACCTGAGGTCAGGAGTTTGAGACCAGCCTGACCAACATGGAGAAACCCCAAGTCTCTACTAAAAATACAAAATTAGCCGGGCGTGGCGGCACATGCCTGTAATCCCAGCTACTCGGGAGGCTGAGGCAGGTGAATTGCTTGAACCTGGGAGGTGGAGGTTGCAGTGAGCCAAGATCGTGCCATTGCACTCCAGGCTGGGCAACAAGAGCGCAGGGTTCTCTTCCAAGGCAGGTTCCAACAAACCCAACACATATTGGACCTCTGGCATTCCAGGGACTTCTTGTCCTCCATTTGCAGAAAGTCTAGTGACCCAGCTCTAACTTTGTGTACTCTTTGAGAGATCAGTTGATAGAGTGGAGGACTATACACATCTGTGGACATCCTTAGGTTGCTGGTTCAATTCCTGCTTGAGGGAAGTGTCTGAGTCTTTTGTGCACACACCAATGCTCCCTGGCTGCACCTCTGCCTGGTCAAAGGCCCTGCTGTTGCCACACTCTCCCAGGCAAAACCCAGCAAAGCCTTATCCAGATTACCTAGCTTGCCATGCCTGTGCTGTTGCCAGTACACTTCAGTGCAAAGTGCCCCTTACTTCTGCTTTGTGACCCAGCCAATCCCCCATCCAAACCCTTACCATCTCAGGGCTGTTTCATTTTCATTCACAGGCTGCTTTTGGACCTAAGCACTGCTGGGGAATCTGGCAACACAGCTGGATTCATCTGTGACCAAGCTCTTCCCACCAGGTTGGCAAACCCTGGAAGGCCAAGCTCCCAGGAGACCATCAAGCATTCAGGACAATGGTGTAGGGTCGAGGACAACCATGATACCATCCGTGAACTCACCCTCTCCCTCTCATTTCCTTCTTGGGCTATTACTGCCTCACCTCTGTCTCTAACTCATTCTCTGTCTCTCTTTCACAATTTCTCTCTCTGTCTCTGTATATTCCTCTCTGTCTCTGCCCCTTCTCCCTATCACTCGGTGTCTCTCTCATTCTCCTTTGTCGGAAATGTATAGACTCATACAGACGGAAAATGCTCATCCTTGCTATGTTGTGTCTACTTGGGGAGACAGCAGCCACCCTGAGAATTTTCTAAGGCAAAGAACCTCCATTGGCAAGGTCAGGTTGCCCCACGGGATGAGGATGTGGTGTGCCTACCCATTCACCCCTGTCCCAAATCCCTCAAGCCTCACCTTTCCTGAGTCTTCACATCTTTTTATTTTGCTACGGCTGGGCTTGGCTCCTGCTGGAGAGTACGGATACCTAACGGTCACCGCTTAGTTCAAAGATGTCAAAAACACCTGCCACTTAGGAGGCTGGGGGAGCAGGAAGGAAGTACAAAATGGTAGGCTTGAAAAGAGCTTCGGTGACCTGGGAGAGTTGGGGATTGTTGGTCTATGACAGGAAACAGAAGTGAAATTTGAGTGACATCTGTCATCATACAGCAGCACACAAATTTACCTCCTTAGAAAGGCCACTGCCTGGTAGGCCTGAGCAGCTTGGACTTTTTGCACTAGGATCTAGCAGCACAGTTGGGCTCCCCTACCTCTCAGAAAAATATGCTGAAGCCAAGTCAGAGAGAATGGAGCAGAAAATGGACTGGGCTTTCACCAACCAATGGAGCTTCACATCTGTGGAGATGTGGTGGGTTTTGTGGGTATGGGGCAGAGAAGAAAGCCAATGAGTGTCCCTTGGTCTCATCCCAAGATCTCAGAAAAATGTGCATCAGACACTTGGTGTACAGATGCAACCTATCACAGAGAGCACTCTAAGCCCAGTGGTCCACGGGAGCATGGCCCTCTGAAGCCCTTTGAGGACTGGGTCCCTGCCCTCCCCTCCCCTCTATGGCCACAAGAACTGCTTCATTGTGGGTCTCAAACTGGAGACTGTATGTGTCTTCTTCTCCTGGAAAGCAGCAGATGATTTCCCCCAACACTGCCTATTCCCCTCACGTTCCCCCAGCTGTGTCAATCTTTCCCACTTCTCGCTGCTAATGGAAAGGAGCCAAGCTGTGGATTCACCAGTGCTCTGAGACGATTCTATGGCTGTGGAGCCGCAGAGAGACCCCAGTCTCCAATGACACCAAAAACAGAGACCAGTGAACAGGGGCCAAAGGTAGCACCTTAGGTCTTCATTAGATATGTTTCTGATGGGACATGGAGGCACGGGTCCTCTGAAACCTCAGTTTGGTGTTTTGAGGACAAAAGCAGAAGGGGCCCAGGTAGTGGGCTTTGGTGACCAGCACAAGCGAGGGTGAACCCCAGATGCCCACTTTTCCAGTCTGGGACATGACAGAGAGTAGCAAGGGGTGTTCGTGCATCTGACTCTCACCTTTGGCCATCCAGACCCACTTAGCATAAGACACGGAGTGGACTTAAACTCAATGGATGCTAGGTCCCTTGGGGGTGGCTTGCTGTACCCCCACTAGGTGTTCAGCTTTGGGGGGGTGTCTCAGTGGTCTTGGGGTGGTGGGCATACACCAGATGGGATCTGAAACCTTTGCCAAAGACATGGGGTCAGGAGAAACTCACACCTCTGTCTTCTACCACCATTTTTTTGTTTGTTTATTTTATTTTTATTTTTTTTTTTTCCAAGAAATCCACAGAACCTTGCTGATATGGTTTGTCTGTGTCCCCACCCAAATCTCAACTTGAATTGTATCTCCCAAAATTCCAACGTGTTGTGGGAGGGACCCAGGGGGAGGTAATTGAATCATGGGGGCCAGTCTTTCCTGTGCTATTCTCGTGAATAAGTCTCACAAGATCTGATGGGTTTATCAGGGGTTTCTGCTCTTGCTTCTCTCTCATTTTCTCCTGCCACTGTCATGTAAGAAGTGCCTTTCTCCTCCCACCATGATTCTGAGGCCTCCCCAGCCATGTGGAATTGTAAGTCCAATTAAACCTCTTTTTCATCCCAGTCTGGGGTATGTCTTTATCAGCAGCATGAAAATGGACTAATACAGTAAATTGGTACCAGTAGAGTGGGGCATTGCTGAAAAGATACCCAAAAATGCGGAAGCGACTTTGGAACTGGGTAACAGGCATAGGTTAGAACAGTTTGGAGGGTTCAGAAGAAGACACGAAAATGTGGGAAAGTTTAGAACTTCTTAGAGACTTGTTGAATGACTTTCCCCAAAATGCTGATAGTGATAGGACAATAAAATCCAGGCTGAGGTGGTCTCAGATGGAGATAAGGAACTTTTTGGGAACTGGAGCAAAGATTATTCTTGTTATGTTTTAGCAAAGAAACTAACAGCATTTTGCCTCTGCCCTAAAGATTTGTGGAACTTTGAACTTGAGTAAGATGAATTAGGGTATCTGGCAGAAGAAATTTCTAAGCAGCAAAGCATTCAAGAGGTGACTTGGGTACTGTTAAAGGCATTCAGTTTTTTGTTTTTTGGTTTTTTTTTTTTTTGAGACGGAGTCTTGCTCTGTCACCCAGCTGGAGTGCAGTGGCGCGATATCAGCTCACGGCAAGCTCTGCCTCCTGGGCTCACACCATTCTCCTGCCTGAGCCTTCCGAGTAGCTGGAACTACAGGCAACTGCCACCACGCCTGGCTAATTTTTTTTGGTATTTTTAGTAGAGACGGGGTTTCACCGTGTTAGCCAGGATGGTCTCGATCTCCTGACCTTGTGATCCGCCCACCTCGGCCTCCCAAAGTGCTGGGATCACAGGCGTGAGCCAACACGCCCGGCGGCGTTCAGTTTTATACAGGAAGCAGAACATAAAAGTTTGGAAAATTTGCAGCCTGACTATGTGATAGAAAAGAAAAACCCAAACCCATTTTCTGGGGAGAAATTCAAACTGGCTGCAGAAATTTGCATAAGTAGCAAGGAGCCTAATGTTAATCCCCAAGACTGTGGGAAAAATGTCTCAGGCCATGTCAGAGACCATCAGGGCAGCCCCTCCCATCACAGGCCCAGAAGCCCAGGAGGAAAACGTGGTTTCGTGGGCCGGGCCCAGGGTCCTAGTACTGTGTGCAGCCTAGGAACTCTGTGCTCCGTGTCCCAGCTGCTCCACCTGTGGCTGAAAGAGGCTAACATACAGTTTGGGCTGTGGCTTCAGAGGGTGGAAGCCCCAAGCCTTGGCAGCTTCCACGTGGTGTTGAGCCTGCGGGTGCACAGAAGTCAGGAATTGAGGTTTGGGAACCTCCTCCTAGATTTCAGAAGATGTATGGAAACGCCTGGATGCCCAGGCAAAAGCTTGCTGCAGGGATGGGGCCCTCATGGAGAACCTCTGCTAGGACAATGTGAAAGGGAAATGTGTGGTTAGAGCCCCCACACAGAGTCCCTACTGGGCCCCACCTAGTGGAGCTGTGAGAAGAGGGCCACTGTCCTCCAGACCCCAGAATGGTAGATGCACTGACAGCTTGCACCGTGCACCTGGAAAAGCTGCAGACACTCAACGCCGGCCCAGGAAAGCAGCTCGGAGAGAGGCTGTACCCTGCAAAGACACAGGAGTGGAGCTGCCTAAGACCATGGGAACCCACCTCTTGCATCAGTGTGACCTGGATGTGAGACCTAAAGTCAAAGGAGATCATTTTGAAGCTTTAAAATTTGACAGCCCCACTGGATTTTGGACTTGCATGGGCTCTGTAACCCCTTCGTTTTGGCAAATTTTTCCCATTTGGAATGGCTGTATTTATCCAATACCTGTACCCCCATTGTATCTAGGAAGTAACGAGCTTTGCTTTTGATTTTACAGTCTCATAGGCAGAAGGGACTTGCCTTGTCTCAGATGAGACTTTGGACTGTGGACTTTCGGGTTAATGCTAGAATGAGTTAAGACTTTGGGGAACTGTTGGGAAGGCATGATTGGTTTTGAAATATAAGGACGTGAGATTTGGAGAGGCCAGGGGCGGAATGATATGGTTTGGCTGTGTCCCCACCCAAATCTCAACTTGAATTGTATCTCCCAAAATTCCCACGTGTTGTGAGAGGGACCGGGGGAGATAATTGAACCACGGGGGCCGGTTTTCCCAGTGCCATTCTCGAGATAGTGAATAAGTCTCACAAGATCTGATGGATTTACCGGGGGTTTCTGCTTTTGCTTCTCTCTCATTTTCTCCTGCCTCTGCCATGTAAGAAGTGCCTTGGCCAGGAGCGGCGGCTCACGCCTGTAATCTCAGCACTTTGGGAGGCTGAGGAGGGCGGATCACCCGAGGTCGGGAGTTCAAGACCAGCCTGGGCAACATGGAGAAACCCCAAGTCTTTACTAAAAATACAAAATTAGCCAGGCGTGGCGGCACATACCAGTAATCCCAGCTACTCCGGAGGCTGAGGCAGCAGAATCGCTTGAACCTGGGAGGCGGAGGTTGCGGTGAGCTGAGATCGCGCCATTGCACTCCAGCCTGGGCAACAAGAGTGAAACTCCATATCAAAAAAAAAAAAAAGGAGAACAAGAAGAAGTGCCTTTCACCTCCAGCCATGATTCTGAGGCCCCCCCAGCCATGTGGAACTGTGAGTCCAATTAAACCTCTTTTTCATCCCAGTCTCGGGTATGTCTTTATCCACAGCATGAAAACGGACTAATATACTTGCCCTACTTCAGAAAGACGCAGCCTCTCGGGGGGGAAAAAAAAAAGTTCTTGGTCAGTTTGCAGAGGAGGGAAGCCAAGCCCCAGGTGGGCGCTGGGGAGGAAGGAGGGTATCACAGTGCATCTGCAAGCCCTGGGCGAGTTCTTCTCACCTAGTCCCATTTGTTCTCTCTCTCACTTCTAGCACACTTGAATGTGCCAAAAAGCGAGCATAGGACACTGTAGGGAAAAGGGCGGGGGCACATCGGGAGGAGGGGCATGTGTGTGTTGGCCGGGAAGGGAGTAGGAAGGCCAGAGTTTTAGGAAAGGGCTCCTTAAGGACTTCCAGCAGACCCTGAAGCTGGTCTGCGGATAGAGGCCGCCCACCCAGAAGCTTTCCGAGTTCTTCTTTCCTCCTCCTGCAACCCCTGTCCCACAGGATCCACCCATCCACCTCACCCATCCTCTGACCGAGCCCTCTCACCCTCTTATTTTCTTTCACTGAGGGCTGTCATCCTCACTTGTAAAAAGGGAGATGCACAGATGAAGGAAGGCCACAGGTGAGAGCCTGCCGTCCTGGATTGTGGCTATCAGCGCTCCGGGACGCGAGGAAACCACACTCAGAGGATTTGCTCCATCCTGAGAGGGGCGCGGTGGCAACCAGTGCAAGGTTCTCTTCTACGGCGGGTTCCAGTCAACTCAAAGTGTGTTGAACTTCCAGCGTTCCAAGGACTTGGCTTCCTCCATTTACGGAAAGTCCAGTGACCCAGCTCTTGCAGCGTGTACCCTTCGATAGCTCAGCTGGTAGAGCGGAGGACTGTAGACTGCGGAGACGTTTGTGGACATCCTTAGGTCGCTGGTTCGATTCCGGCTCGAAGGAAGTGCCTGATGCTTTTGCACGCAATGCCACCTGGTGCCTAGTCAAACACCCTGCAGCCTCCAACTAGTATCCACCCACACCCTCCCAGTCAAAACCCAGAGAAACCTTTCCTGATCACCTGGTTTCCACACCTGTGCTGTGGCCAGGAAACACGCTCGCAAGCCCACTCATTCTTCCCACAGTCTAGGGACAGGTACTCTTCAACGAAAACCACCCCTTGCTTCTGCTTTGTGACCCAGTCAGCCCCTCCCCCCAACCCCCTTCGCACCCACACGATCCAAGAGCTCTTTCACTTTTATCCACAGACTGCTCTGGGTGCTGAGGGCCACTGACTCTAGCAACATTGTGTGCTCACCATTGATAGACCTCTCGGTCTATTAAACCAGTGGGCCCACCATCAACTAACTCCCCGGTCAAGCCTGCTGGAAGAGAAAAGGGTCAGAGGCAACTGTGACATCCTCAGGAAAACGAAACAAAAAATGCTCCCTATGCTCTCTCTCTCTCTCATCTCCTTCTCCAGGTCTCTAGCAATGCTTTTCTATCTGAGCATTCTCTCTCTCTCTCTCTCTCTCTCTCTCTCTGTCTTTCTCTGACTCTATTTCTCTCGTTATCTTTTGCTTGTAATGTATAGATGTATACAGACAGAAAATGTTCATTTCTGTTTTGTTTTGTCTATTTGTGGGAGAGAGCTGCCGCCCTGAGATTTTCTTAATGAATAGAGCTTCCACTGGCTCCATAACATTTTCCTTCAGGTTGAGAACCAAAATGTGCCCCCTTCCCACATACACCAAGCCTCACGTTTCCTGAGCCTTTACACCTTTTAATGTTGCTACAGTAACCTTTGGGCTCCTGCTGGAAGAAGAAAGATACCTTCCACTCAGTTCAAAGTCTGCAAAAAACACCTACACCAAGTGTCTTGCTAGTTGTGAAGGTGTGAGAGAGGGAAACGGAGTATAAAAGGGCAGACTTGGAAAGAAATTCAGTGACCCGGGAGGGTTGGGGGCTGTTGGGTCCATGGCAGGGAGCAGAATTGAAGCTTGGGTGGCAGCTGCCACCTTGCAGAGGCACACAAGTTCACCCCCTCAGGCCACTGGCTTGTTGCATCTGAGCAGCATGCTAACTTTTATGTGGGAGCTCTGGAGGCACAGCTGGAAGGCTGCACCTTCTACAAGAAGAAGATAGCTGGCACAATCTGAGAGCATGAAGCAGGAAATGGGTTGACTTTCATGGATTGGGGCTTCACCTCTGGGAATATGAAGTGGGTTAATCAAAGTATGGGCCAGAGAGGAACCACAATGAGCGCCCCCTGGTCCCATCCGATGCTCTGGGGGAAAAAAAAAAATCTTCAGACACCTGATGTACAGATGAGTTATCACAGAGAGCACTGCAAGCAAAACAGTGATGGAAATTTGGTTCTCAGAGGCCTTCTGGGAACCGGGTGACCACTCTCCCCTACCTGATGGGCATAACTGCTTTTTCACTCTGCGTCTCAAACTAGAGACTACACATGTCTTCCCCTCCTGGAAAGCAGCTCCTGTTCTCCCCCTATGGCCTATTCCCTACCTCTTCTCTGCTATATCAGCCTTTCCTGCTTCCCACTGCTGATGGAAAGGGGCGGAGCTGTGGACTCACCAGTGCCCCAGCAACATTCTGTAGCTCTGCAGCCCCAGAGAGATCCCAGCCTCGAATGGCATTGCTGCAGAGATCAGCAAACAAAAACCAAAGTAGAACCTTTGGTCTATACTGGATATGTCCTTGATAAGGTGTGGCGGTACCAGGTTTTTTTGGAACCTAGGCTTGGTGCTTTGAGGGAAAAAACAGAGGTGGGCCATTGAGTGGTGTTTGGTCATCAGCAAAAGTGTGGGTGATCCCTGACCCTGACTTTTCCCCTATAAGCTCAATAAAAGGTGGGTCTTTTGGGTTCGGCTTGCTGTGCTACCAGTACCTGTCTCACTGTTTGTGTGGGTGATGAGTGGTCTTGGGATAGTGGACACACACCATATGGGATATGAAGACTTTGTAAGAATTTGGGGCCTAGGTAAGGGGTCCAAAGCTCACCTGGTGTCCTCTATCAGCCCCTTTTTCTTTCCGGGGGCCCCTACTTTAGAAAGCAGCAGCCTCTGGGAAAGGATTCTTGGTCAGTAGCAGAGGATTGGATCGAAGCTTTTATGCTGGCCCTTGGGGTTAGAGGTAGCGGGTATCACATGGTGATCTGTGAGCCCCTGGCCCTACTCTCTCCCCACATATCTTTTTTTTTTTTTAATGGTCTCCGTCGCCCAGGCTGGAGTGCAGGGGCAAGATCACAGCTTACTGTAGCCTCGAACCCCTGGGCTCAAATGATCCTCCCACCTCAGCCTGGTGAGTGGCTAGGACCACAGGTGCAGGCCACCACACCCAGATAATTTTTTAAAGTTTTTCTGTAGAGACGGCTTCTCCCTATGTTGCCCAGGCTGATCTCGAACTCCTGGGCTCAGGTGCCCCTCTCGCCTCGGCCCGCTAAATTGTTGGGATTGCGGCGCGAGCCACCATACCCAGCCTCCACCTATCCTCCTGCATTTCCTCCCTCTCTTCCCATTATGCCTCAATACTCCAAAAAGTGAGCATAGGACACTGTGGGTAGAAGGGCCGAGCACATCGAGAGGGGTGTGTTTGAGGTGGTGGGAAGTAGAGGACAGGCTGTTAGGGCAGTGCCCCCTTAGGGTCTTCCATCAGACCCTGACGCTAGGCTAGGGTTGGAAGCGGCTTACTCCACGCCCGTGCTGGTTCTCCCCCTTTCCTCCTCCAGTGTCCCCTCCTCCACTAGACTCACCCATCAGTCTCACCAGCCTCTCTGCCCTTGCCGTCTTACCTCATTTTCCCTCTGGCCTCTAAGGGCTGTCATCTTCACAAGCAGAAAGAGCGATGCAGAGGGAGAAGAAGGCCACAAGTGAGAGCTCCTCCTCGTGGATCGTGGCTGTCAGCGCCCGAGAGACGCCAGGCACCACCCCCCCCCCCCCCCACCCCCCCCCCCCCCCCCCCCGCCCAGAGGATTTGCTCCGTCCGGAAAGGGGCGCGGTGGAGACCCGCGCAGAGTTCTCTTCCAAGTCGGGTTCCAATTACCTCAATGAGTATTGGATCTCCGGCAGTCCAGGGACTTGGCTTCCTTCATTTGCAGAAAATCCAATGACCCCGCCTCAGCAGCGTGCATCCTTCGATAGCTCAGCTGGTACAGCGGAGGACTGTAGACTGCAGAGACGTTTGTGGACATCCTTAGGTCTCTGGTTCGATTCCAGCTCAAAGGAAGTGTCTGACTCTTTTGCACACAATGCTGCCTGGCTGCACCTGTTCCTGGTCAAAGACCTTGCAGCCTTCCAGTCCTAACTACACTTTCCCCGGGAAAACCCAGCAAAATCCTGCCTTTCCTGATCACACACCTGGGAGCCTATTCATTCTTCCCGAATCCTCGTAGTCTTCAGCGCAAAACAGTGCCCCTTGCCTTGTGACCCAGCCAGACACCAATTTGTGCCCCCACCATCCTACTCCTTTCCACTTGTATTTATAAACTGCCCACCCATCCCCCTGTCCCAGATCCCTCAAGCTTCACCTTTCCTGAGCCCTCACAACTTTTTATGTTGCTACAGCCAAGTTTGGCTACTGCTGGAAAAATAAGGATATCTAATATTCAGTTCAAAGTCTGCAAAAACACCTGCACCAAGTGCCCTGCCTACTTGGGAGGGTAAGGGAAAGGGAAAGGGAGTACCAAAGAAGTGCAGGCTTCAAAACAGCTTCAGTGATCCTGGAGAGTTAGGGGCTATTGGGTCCATGGCAGGGAGCAGACGTAAAGCTTGAGCGACAGCTGTCATTATACAGAGGCACATGAATTTGCCTCCTTAGACAGGCCACTGCCTGGTGGGTCTGAGCAGTTTGGAGTGTTTGCTCTGGGACCTAGAGGCACAGTTGGGTTCTCCTACTCCCAAGAAAAATGTGCTGAGGCCCAGTCGGAGAGAATGGAGTCAGAAATGGACTGGGCTTTATCAATCAAGTGAAGCTTCAACTCTGGGGAGGTGGAGTGGGTTTGGTAGGTATGTGGCAGAGAAGAAAGCCAATGAGCATCCTTTGGTCTCGTCACATAATCTCGGAAAAAGCTTCCAGATGTTTGATGTAAAGATGCAACCTATCAGAGAGTACTCCAAACTGAATGGCCCAGGAAAGCATGGCCTTCTGAAGCCTGCTTAGGACTGGCTTGTCCCATCTACTACCTGCCGGGTCCACAGGAACTGTTTAATGTGCCTCTCAAACTGGATACCGCACATATTGCTGCACATATCTTTTTCACGTGGAAAGCAGCTCCTGGTATCCCGCCACCGCCTATTCTCCCCCACGTCACCCCGACTGTGTCAACCTTTCTTCTTTGGTGTCACCAGTGCTCCGGGATGATTCTATGGCTCTGAAGGCACAGAGAGACCCCAGCTCCAATGACACCAAAGGCAAACACCAGCTAACAAAGAGGTACCAAAGGTAGCACCTCAGGCCTTCATTGAATATATTTCTGATGGGGCGTGGAGTCACCAGAGCCCTTGGAACCTTTGCTCAGTGCTTTGGGGGAAAACCAGAGGTGAGCCAACAAATGGGTTTGGTGGCTGGCACAAGTGAAGGTGAGCCCAGGTGCCCACTCTTCCCAGCTGTGCCATGGCAGAGAGTAGCAGGAGGTCTGTGAGGATCTGACCCTCACTCTCGGAGATCCACACCCACTTGCTATAAGACAGGAAGTGGACATAAACTCAATGGAGGCTAGGTCCCGTGGTTGTGGCTTCCTGTCCTCCTCTAGGTGTTCTGCTGCAGGGTGGGTGTCTCAGTGGTCTTGGAGTGGTGGGCACACACCAGATGGGATCTGAAACTTTTGTCAAAGATGTGGGTTCAGGATAAGGAGTCCAAAGCTCACACTTCTGTCCTCTACCTGGCTTCTTGTTTTTCAAGGAAACTCACAGAACTTTGCCCTACTTCAGAAATCGGCAGCTTCTGATTGGTATTCTTGGCCTGTTTGCAGAAGAGGGTATCTCACATGTGCATCTGCAAGCCTGGGAGAGATTTCCTCACCTCACTTCCCAGTACACCTCAATGCACCAGTATGTGAGCATAGACTACTATGAGGAGAAGGGCAGGGCACCTGGGGAGGAGGGCCTGTGTGTGTGGTAGGGGAGGGAGTAGAGAGGCCAGACTATTATGGAGACGCCCATTAGAGACGTGCACCAGACCCTGAGGTTGGGCTGGAGTTGTCAGCTGCCTATCCAGCGCCCATTAGGGTTCTTCTCTTTTCCTCCCCCAGCATTCTCTCCCCGACTAGACCCACCCAACCACCTCGCCAATCCCTGTGCCCTTGCTAACTCACCTTCTCATTTTCTCTCAGGCCACTGGGGGCTGTCATCCTCACGTGTAGAAAGGGGGATGCTCAGGGAGAGGAAGGCTGTCACAGATGAGAGCTCCTCCTCGTGGATGGTGGCTATCAGAGCCCGAGAGACACCAGGCATCCTCGCCCAGAGGATTTGCGCCCCCCCGAAAGGGGCGTGGTGGTGACCGGTGCAGGGTTCTCTTCCAAGGTGGGTCCCAACCAACCCAACGCATATTAGACCTCAAGCATTCCAGGGATGTGGCTCCCTCTGTTTGCAGAAAGTCCAATGACCCAGCTTTTTTTTTTTTTTTTTTTTTTTTTTTTTTTTTTTTTTTTTGAGACGGAGTCTCGCTCTGTCGCCCAGGCTGGAGTGCAGTGGCGCAATCTCGGCTCACTGCAAGCTCCGCCTCCCGGGTTCACGCCATTCTCCTGCCTCAGCCTCTCCGAGTAGCTGGGACTACAGGCGCCCGCCACCACGCCCGGCTAATTTTTTTGTATTTTTAGTAGAGACGGGGTTTCACCGTGGTCTCGATCTCCTGACCTCGTGATCCGCCCGCCTCGGCCTCCCAAAGTGCTAGGATTACAAGCGTGAGCCACCGCGCCCGGCCAGACCCAGCTTTGATAGCATGCACCCTTCGATAGCTCAGCTGGTAGAGCGGAGGACTGTAGATTGTACAGACATTTGCGGACATCCTTAGGTCGCTGGTTCAATTCCGGCTCGAAGGAAGTGCCTGATGCTTTTGGTTAAAAGCCCTGCAGCCTCCAAGTAAAACCCCTGCAGCTTCCAAGTAGTAACCACACTCTCCCGGGCAAAACACCCACGAAGTCTTTCCTGATCACCTAGCTTTCCATGCCTTGCTTCTGCTTTGTGACCCCACTAATTCCTCTATTCCTGCTGCCCCCCACTTCCCCACCCTGCGCTCCTTCGCTTTTCTTCACAGACTGCTCTCGGGCTTGAGCATTGCCGCTGGCTGTGACAAAACCACTGTGCTCGGCTGGGCGCGGTGGCTGAAGCCTGTAATCCCAGCACTTTGGGAGGCCGAGGCGGGTGGATCACGAGGTCAGGAGATCGAGACCATCCTGGCTAACACGGTGAAACCCCGTCTCTACTAAAAAATACAAAAAAATTAGCCGGGCGTGTTGGCGGGCGCCTGTGGTCCCAGCTACTCAAGAGGCTGAGGCAGGAGAATGGCGTGAACCCAGGAGGTGGAGGTTGCGGTGAGCCGAGATCGCGCCACCGCACTCCAGCCTGGGGGACAGAGAAAGACTCCGTCTCAAAAAAAAAAAAAAAAAAAAAAAAACCACTGTGCTCTCCTTTGACAGAGCTCTCCTGACCAGGTGGGCAAAGCCTGGAAGGTCAAGTTCCCTGGAGAACATCAAGCTTACTTGACGAGGGTGTAAAGTGGGGATAACTGTGGTATCTTCCGTAAAAACTCACCCTCTCACTCTCATCCATCTCAGGCTCTTCATCACTGCATTGAGATCCGACAGTCTCGTGTTTGGCTCTGTCTCATTCTCTTTCTCTCTTTCACAGTTTCTCTGTCTCTGTATATTTCTCTGTCCCTGTGTCTCTGCCTCCCTCTCACTCCCCCGAGCCCTCAGCCTGCCCCTCTCATTCTCCTTTGCTGGAAATGTATAGACCTATACAGGCATAAAGAAAATGTTCATATCCACTTTGCTGTGTCTACTCTGGGGAGACAGCTATCACCCTGAGAATTTTCTAATCCTAAGAACTTCCATTAGCAAGGTCAGGTTACCCATGAGGTCGAGGACAAGGTGAGTCTATCCCCTATCCCCACAGCTTTTCCCAAATCCCTGAAGCATCACTTTTTCTGAGCCTTCACAAATTTTCATGCTGCTACAGCCAAGTTTGGCCCCTGCTGGAAAAAAAAGGACCATTCAGTTCAAAGCCAGCAAAAACACCTGTGTTGAGTGCCCTGCTACTTGAGAGGGTAAGGGAGATGGAAGGGGAGTACAAAAGTGCAGGCTCAAAAAGAGCTTCAGTGATCCTGGAGAGTTAGGGGCTGTTGGGTCCATGGCAGGGAGCAGAAGTAAAGCTTGAGTGACAGCTGTCATTACACAGAGGCACACGAATTCGCTGCCTTAGGCCACTGCCTGGTGGGTCTGAGCAGTTTGGAGCTTTGGGACTAGAGGCACAGTTGGACTTTACCCTCACCCCGAAGGAAAACATGCTGAGGCCCAATCAGAGAGAATGAAGCAGGAAATGGACTTAGGTTTTCTCCAACGAAGAGGGGTTTCACCTCCAGGGAGATGGAGTGGGTTCTGTGGGTATGGGGCAGAGAAGAAAGCCAACAAGCATTCCTTGGTCTCATCTCACCATCTCAGAAAAAATCTCCAGAGATTTGCTGCACACATGCAACCTATCACAGAGAGCACTCCAAGCCAAATGGCCCATGGGAACGTGGCCCTCTGAAGCCGTCTGGGGACTGGGACACCTGCCTCCACTACCTGCTGTGGCCACAAGAGCTGTTTCATTGCAGGTCTCAAACTGAAGACTACACATGTCTTCCTCTCTTGGGAAGCAGCTCCTGATCTCCCTCCACCTCCCTATTTCCCCCAACGTTCCCCTGGCTTTGTCAGCCTTTCCTGCTTCTCATTGCTAACAGAAGGAGGCCAAGCTGTGGCATCCCCAGTGCCCAGGATGATTCTATGGCTTTGGAGCCACAGAGAGATCCCTGCCTCCAATGACACCAAAGGCAGAGATCAGCGAACACAGACCAAATGCAGTACCTTTGTCCCTTACTGGTTAAGTTTATGATGGGATACAGAGACCCTCGGGTTCTTTGGAACCTCTGTTTAGTGTTTTGGTGGGAAAATCAGAGGTGAGCCAGTGAATGGGCTTTGGTGGCCAGCACAAGCAAGGTTGAAACCTGGGTACCAACTCCCTGTTTGAGCCATGACAGAGAGTAGCTGGGTTCTGTGAGCATCTGACCCTTGCCCCCAGAGATCCAGACCCACTTGCCATAAGACAAGGAGTGGACTTAAACTCAGTGGTGGCCAGGTCCCTTGGATGTGGCTTGCTGCACCTCCACTAGGTGTTCAGCTTGGGGGTGGGTGTCCCAGTGGTCTTGGGGTAGTGGCACACACCAGATGAGATCTGAAACATTGTCAAAGACATGGGGTCAGGGTAAGCAGTCCAACACTGACACTTCTGTCTTCTACTTCACCCACCCCCTATTTTTTTTTTTCTTTTTTTATTTAGATAGGGTCCCTTCTGTCACCCAGGCTGGAGTTCAGGGGCATAATCATAGCTCACCGTAGCCTTGAACTCCTGGCCTTAAGCAATCCTCCCACCTCAGCCTCCCAAGTAGCTGGGACTACAGGCTCGTGCTACCACACCCAGCTAATTTTTGTAATTTTTGTAAAGATAAGGTTTTGCCATGTTGCTCAGGCTGGTCCTTGCCCATTTGCTTTTTCAGAGCCCACAGAGCCTTGTCCCACTCCTAAAAGTTGCAACTGGCAAAATATTTCCGGTCGGTTTGCAGAGGAGGGAAGCCAACCACCAGATTGGCCCCGAGGGAGGAGGGGTATCACATGTGCTTCTGCAATCCCTGGGAGGGGTCTCCTCACTTAATTCTATTTATTCTTTCCCTCACTTCCCAGTACACCTCAACGGGCCAAAAAGTGAACTTAGGATACTGTGGGTAGAAGGCAGAAAGCGCATCGGGAGGAAGAACGGGGGTGGGGGATGAGGGGGTGGGAGAGCAGTGGAAGGTGTAGGGAGGTCAGAGTGTTAGGGAAGGGCCTCATTACCGGCCACCACCAGACCATGCGGCTCGCCTGGGGTTGGAAGCCTTCTACCAGTGTCCATTCCAGTTCTCCTCCTTTCTCCTCCAGCAACCCTTCCCTCACCGGACCCCCGCACCCTGCATCCACCTCGCCAACCCCTCTGCCTCTCACCCTCTTTTTTTTTTTTTTTTTTTTTTGCCACTGAGGTCTGTCATCCTCACCTGTAGAAAGGGGGATGCACAGGAGGAAGAAGATAAAAAGTGAGGAGCACATTCCCACCACTACCCCCACGCCCCCTACCCGGCTCGCCCCTCATGGGTCGTTGTTATCGATGCAGGGGGCAGCCAGTCAGCCACACCCAGAGGATTTTGTTCCGCCGCAAAAGGGGCGCGGTGGCGATCAGCGCAGAGTTCTCTCTCCAAGGCGAGTTCCAACCAACTTAAAGCTTATTGGACGACTAGAGTTGCAAGGACTTGGCTTCTTGCATTTGCTGAAAGATCAATGACCCAACACCAGAAACGTGCGCCCTTCGATAGCTCAGCTGGTAGAGCGGAGGACTGTAGCCTGTAGAAACATCTGTGGACATCCTTAGGTCGCTGGTTCGATTCCGGCTCGAAGGAGGTGCCTTATGCTTTTGCACACGCACGCACCAAAACTACGTGGCTGCATCTCTGCCTGGTCAGAGGCTTTGCCAGCCAGCATCCACACTCTGCCAGGCGAAACCTAGCAAGGCCTTTCCGGATCACCCAGCTTCCCGCAGCCCATTCTGTGGCCTTGGGAGTCTGCTCATTCTTCCTGCAGTCCAGATACATGTACTTGTCAGCACTGTAGTGCCTGTTGCTTCTGTCTTGTGACCCAGCCAGTCCTCTTAATCAGCACCCCCACCACACCTCACTCTTTCACTTTTTTTCATGGACTGCTTTAGGGCTTGAGCAGTGCTGAGGGGCCGTGGCAACACCGCTGTGTTCACCTTTGACGGAGCCCTCTAGACATGGAGGTGGGCGAAGTGGTAAGCCCAAGACAAGTCTGGAAGGTCAAGATTCCTGGAGGCAGACTACTCTACAAGAAGACAGTGCAGGGTCACGGACAACCGTGGCATCCTTGATGAAAAGTCACCCTCTCCCCTCATGTTCTTCTAGGGGTTCTATAACTGCCTTGGCACCTGACATTGTCTCATTGTTTTCTGTTCTCTCTCTCTGTCTCTCTCTCTCTCTTGCTCTCTCTGTGTCGGTCTTTTCCTTTTTTACTCTCTTTTTCTGTCTCAATTCTCTCAGTGTATGGACATGTATAGAGTTTACCCTGATCTTCTGGGCTCTGCTTTATCTGCATTTTGGACATAACTTGAACTTATTACCCTGCTTAATGCAAATCTCTGACAATTTTTTTTTCTAAGTGTGTTAGTTGCCAGAATAAAATGTTGCAGTACTGTCTGTGTGACATTAGTATCAGGGTGAGAACTTTCAGTAGCTTCTTCAGTTTACAGGTTGGTCTGGGCACAGTTGGGGGGGCCCCTGGGAAAGCTCCTGGCTCTTGTTTTCTGCAGTTGTTACAGATGCCACAAGGAGGTTTTAGCTCATGTTGGGATAACAGAGGTCTCTCACACCACGGTTTGCCATTGGGCATACATCATTGGCCTTCATGAGGATTCTACAGCTCTGTAGCCTCAGTTTTCAATGTCACCATCTGTATAAATCTTCAAAATGTGACCCAAGATGGAACCTCTGGACTTTCTTGCACATCTTAGAATTTTATTGCTTGATTAAATTGGGGCAATGCTGTAACCACATTTATTTTTATTTACTTATTTTTTTAGAAACAAGGTCTCACTCTGTTGCCCAGAGTGGAGTGCAGTGGTGGGATCATGGCTCACTGCAGCCTCCATCTCCTGGGCTCAGCAATCCTCCACCCTCAGCTTCCCAAAGTATTGGGATTATAGGCATGAGCCACCGTGCCTGGCCTTTAACCATATTTAGATGTTTTTTTTTTTAACTCTATTGAGATTGTGTGCCTGTAATCCCAGCACTTTGGGAGGCTGATGCAGGAGAATCGCTTGAGCCCAGGAGTTCAAAACCAGCCTGAGCAGCACAGTGAGACTCTATTAAAAAAAAAAAAAAATAGCCAGGTGTAGTGGCACGTGCCTGTAGTCCCAGTTACTCAGGAGGCTGAGGCATGAGAATTGCTTCAGCCTGGGAGGCAGAGGTTGCAGTGAGCCAAGAATGTGCTTACTGAATATGACTACAAGGAGGTCTTCATCAATAATGGGTGTAGTAAGTCCTACATCCTCTTCTTAGCTCAAGAATCCAGGGTTTGTTGACTTATAAGAGCTGCTGCTCCTTGAGACTGGCATTCAGGGAAGTTTTGTTCACGAGCCTTTTACTAAGCGCCTGTCTTGTCCCAGATTCTGGGATACAGGGATTGAAATATACATCTTGCCCAAACATATGTGATTGAAATATACATCTTGCCCAAACATATGTTAATGTCCATAGGGGACTTAGAAATGGAAGCAGACTGTTAGAATATAGTGTGCTCAAAACTATAGTAAAGGAGGCCGAGTGCAGTGGCTCAGTCCTGTAATCCCAGCACTTTGGGAGGCTGAGATTGGAGGATTGCTTGAGGCTAGGAGTTCAAGACAAACCTGGTCAGCATAGCGAGACCCCGTCTCTAAAAAAATGAAAAAAGAAAAAAACCCCGCAATAAAGGAATATTCCATGCACACCTAGAGTGAAAAGCCTTAGTTCCTTCTAAGCTGTGATGGAAGGCAGCTTAGTAAATAGGGGAGGTTTTCTGGTAAAGCCTATGCTCATCAAAGTTGAGTCAATTGAGTTTTAGATCAGGAGTAGCAGTAGATCTATGATCAGAGAAGTAAGGTGGACACAGAAAAGTCTGAGCAAATAAACAGAAGCCTGAAGAGTGTTGATCATGCTTGTAACTAACTATATATAGTATCATTAGAACATACAAACAAATCCAAGAGTATCAGGAAACGAGGATTTTAAAAGTTGTGCATGGAACTTTTTTCTATGTCATTACATCCTTGGAGTTTCAATCGCTACTCACCCCAGAAACAGAGAAGATTGCCCTACATCTCTTTGAGTCCTCATAGACAGGGCACTGTAGCTATGAAATTTTATATGTGTGTGTGTGTGTATGTATGTATGTATATATATTATCATATGTATATTATTCCCCAGAGCGACAAGCAGTAGAAAAAGTACATAATGTTCTGTTCTTCCGCATTCACCTCCACTCCCTTCATCTCCACTCCCATTGTCATTGCCTCTGCACATGCTATGTGCAGCTGCCTGGCTTGGGTCAGCTGACAAATGAAGGCATGACTGATGCCAAGGGAGAAAAATCTTATGTTGAATGACTGCTTTTCCTGCTTTTCAGATTTGGCAGGAATGGGGAATTGGGAAATCTTCATTCAAGATCTGTAAAAATTGTCTTCTCTCTTTTTCAAACTTTATCATATGATCTCTTTACTAATTGGGTGGCCTTTTCCAGCAAGTACTACTCTTAACTGGGGTCCTGATGCTTAGATCAATATCAGTTCCTATGTGGAACATACTTAGTGATAACTAAATGGTATGAATAGACTATACGTATTATTTTCTACCTTTAAATAGTGGGATTAATTAGAAACCAAGGCTTTTGTCACTCTCCTCTACCTCTCCACTCAGACTACTATTGGCAATCAAGAAGGACGTGGTCCAACACTGGTAAAATGACTGTTTATATGTAAAATACATAAGCAAGAAACACAAGACCTGACCTCAAATTGCAATATATTCTGAACTGTATTGGGTAAAAGGACAGTGGATAAGTGTTAGAGTATTTTTCAGATGGAAGCCGAGAGGTGTAATCCTTTCAGGTCTACCCTTTGCTTTCCAGTCCCACAGTGTATACAAACTGAAATACCTTGAGACATTCTGAGGCAGTCTCCTTGTTTAAATATCAGTGCCTCCTCAAGGCAAAATTATTAAGCACTTTAAAGATAAACATTCTCTAAAAGAGGACACAGTGGGGTCATAGAGGCTGGTAGCCAAAATAAATAACATGGTGTCTCAGCCTCCTCAGGATCCAAAGGCACTCCTTTCTTTTTTATAAGGCAGAAGAACAGCATCTGAGAAGCCGTGCCTAGGAGGAAAGCCTAAAAAGCAAGCAGTTTCTTACTAGGCATAGCTCCTTGTTTTCCCATGTTGCAGCCTCATGGTCTTTCAGATAATAAGGCATGAATCTGAGTCACAATAGGAAAGGACAAGTGAGTTCCTTCCTCTTACAGCATGACCCACCATCAATGGGAGGTCAACACTGTCCCAGAAGATGTATTCCTTTTACAGGCGAGATTTCTCTTCTTCTAGCTTTAATATTTTACTGAAAATGTTGGAGAGCCAGAAATGGCACCTCCGAAGTAACCAGCTTAATCAATTTCATTTTCCCCACTCCCACCCAGACTCTGACTCAGCCAAAATGTACCATGTTTCCCGGGCTTACGAACACAAGACGGTCACAGGGTGCTTACCCTGCTTTGATCCCTCTGCCTCCTCTTTTGTCAATCTTCTCATTCTCTGTCACTCAAGGCAGGATCATCTTTTACCAGAACCTTTTCGTAACTCCCAAGTCTTAATCTGGTTCTCCTCCTCTTTGTCTCTGATACTCCCTGATTACTATATCTTCCCACCTATCACTCTATCTCTATCAGGAGTGAGCTCCTTGAAATCGGGGACAATGTCATGTTCATTTTGGTATCATCGGTACCTTGCACAGTACCCTGCACAGAGTGACATCCTGGAGTAATGACTAGAGACTACTTTAAACAGCATAGTTAATGGTGAAATGGTCCTAGATTTCTGTTTGAGATTCAAACAAGCTTGGGATGCCTGACTGACACCTCATTCCTATTTATTTGCTGTTTGGTTTTTTTAGAGAGGGGAGGTTTTTTTTTTTTTTTTTTTTTGAGATGGGGTCTCACTCTGTCCCCCCCGGCTGGAGTGCAGTGGTGCAATCTCTGCTCACTGCAACCTCCACCTCCCGGGTTCAAGAGATTTTCCTGCCTCAGTTCCCAAGTAGCTGGAATTACAGGCACCTGCCACCATACCCGGCTAATTTTTGTGTTTCTAGTAGTAACAGGGTTTCACCATGTTGGCCAAGCTGGTCTCGAACTTCTGACCTCAACTAATCCACCCACTTCAGCCTCCCAGAGTGCTGGGATTACAGGCGTGAGCCACCGCGCCTTGCCTTCATGCCTATTAAATATTATACTGAAGGCTTTTGTTAGAAATAAAAATGAAGTAATTGTATAAAAAGAGAACTTAAAGAAATATACAGTTATCTTATTGGAAATAAATGATTTTGATACATTTGTGGTACCAAATGTCAACATGCAAAAATCAGTTATATTTTTACATGTTATAATCAACCAGTTAGAATGTTCACTTTTTAAAAGGTTACCTCTATAATAGCATTAATCAATGAAATACCTAGAAACACATCTCTTAAAATGTACAAAATATCAAGGCAAAAACAGCAAAATATTATTGGAGAAGTCATGAAAAACTATACAAATGGAAAGACAATCCATGTTTTTTTTGGCATATGTATGTTCAGCTGTTTCAGCACCATTTGTTAGAAAGACTATCTTTTCTCCATTGAATCATGAGTAAAGATGCCTGCTCGGTCAAAGATCACTTCACTGTATTTGTGTGGTCTGTTTCTGAGTTCTCTATTCCGTTCTACTGATCTGTTTATATATTCTTTTGCTAATACCATACTGTCTTGATCACTGCAGCTCTATAGTAAGTCTTGAAGTCAGGTAGTGTCAGTCCTCTGACTTTGTTCCTCAGCATTGGGTGAAATATTCTGGGCTCTTGCCTTTCCATGTGAACTTTAGAATCAGTTTGTTGATATTTGATAGCACAAAACAATTTGCTAAACTTTTCACTGGGATTATGTTGAATCTGTGGATCAAGCTGGGAAGAACTGACATCGTAACAACAGTCTTTCTATTCATGAACAAAATATCTCTTCATTTATTTATATCTTTTATACTTCTTCCATCAGCATTTTATAGTTTTTCTCATATAAATCTTGTACATATTTTGTTAGAATTATACCCAAGTATTTTATTTTTTGGTGCTAATGTAAATTGCATTATGTTTTAAATTTCAAGTTCCAATTGTTCACTGCTGGTATATAGGAAAGCAGTTGACTTTTGTTTATTAACCTTTTATCTTGAAACCCAGCTATAATCACTTACTAGTTACCAGAGGGGTTTTTTTGGTGAATTCTTTCAGATTTTCTATAGACAGTCATGCCATTGGTGAACAAAGACAGTTTTATTTCTTCCTTCTCAATCATCATGCCTTTTATTTTATTTTCTTGTATGATTATACTAACCAGGATTCCAGTAAGCTGTTGAATAGAAATGGTAAATGGAGGACATCTTTGTCTTGTCCCTATCTTAGCAGGAAAGCTTCTAATTTCTCACCAATAAGTATGATGTTAGCTGAAGGGTTTTTGTAGGTGTTCTTAATCAAGTTGAGGAAATTCCTCTATATTATGATTTTCTAAAAGTTTTCATTATGAATATGTGTTAGCTTTTGTCAAATGCTTTTTCACTATCAATTGATATGATTACATAGTTTTTCTTTAGCCTGTTCAAGTGATGAATTATATTGATTTTTGAATATTGAGCCAGACTTTCATAGCTGCAATAAATCATTCTTGGTTGTGATGTGTATTTTTGTTTTATACATTGTTAAATTTGATTTGTCAATATGTTGTTGAGGATTTTTGTATCTATGTTCGTGAGATATATAGAGCTGTAATTTTCCTTTCTTATTATGTCTTTAGTTTTGATAGTAGAGTAAAGCTTGCCTTGTAGAGTAAGTTAGAAACTGTTCCTCCTGCTTCTAATTTCTGTAAGAGACGGTAAATAATTTGCATCATTTCTTAGATGTTTGATGGAGCTTATCAGTGGACCCATATGGGTCTGTTGCTTTCTGTTTTAGAAGATTATACATTGCTGACTCACTTTCTTTTTTTTTTTTTTTTTTTTTTGAGACGGAGTCTCGCTCTGTCGCCCAGGCCAGAGCGCAGTGGCGCGATCTCGGCTCACTGCAAGCTCCGCCTCCCGGGTTCACGCCATTCTCCTGCCTCAGCCTCTCCAAGTAGCTGGGACTACAGGCGCCCGCCACCACGCCCGGCTAGTTTTTTTTGTGTTTTTAGTAGAGACGCGGTTTCACCGTGGTCTCGATCTCCTGACCTGGTGATCCACCCGCCTCGGCCTCCCAAAGTGCTGGGATTACAAGCGTGAGCCACCGCGCCCGGCCGCTGACTCACTTTCATTCATACATACAGGCCTATTCACATGATCTATTTCTCTTTATGTGAGTTTTTGTAGTGTGTCTTTCAAGGAGGTGGCTCATTTCACCTAAGTTATCAAATTTATGGGCATAAAGTTGTTTATAATATTTATTTATTCTTTTAAAGTCCGTGGGGCAAGCAGTGATTTCCCACTTTTATTTCTGATATTAGTGATTTGTGTCTTTTCTCTCTTTTATTTTCGGTTAGCCTGGCTAGAGATTTATAAATTTTATTGACCATTTCAAAGAACTATCCTTTGATTTCATTAATTTTTTCTATTATTTTCCTGTTTTTCCATTTGATTGACCTCCTCTCTAATTTTTATTACTTTTCTTCTTATTTGAATTTAAGTTTTGTTCTTCTTTCTCTAGTTTTCTTTCTTCTTTTCTTTTTCTTTTTTTTTTTAAGACATGGTCTCACCCTGTTGCCCCGGTTGGAGTGCAGTGCTGTAATCACAGCTCATTGCAGCCACAACCTCCTGTACTCAAGTGATCTTCCTGCCTCAGCCTCCCAAGTAGGTGGAACTACAGGTGTGTGCCACCGTGCCTGGGTAATTTATTATTTATTTGTTGTAGAGATGGGGCTCACTATGTTACCCAAGCTGGTCTCAAACTCTTGGGCTCAGGAAATCCTCCCTCCTTGACCTCCCAAAGTGCTGGGATTATATGTGTGAGCCACCGTGCTTGGCCTTTTCTCTAGTTTTCTAAGGTGGAAGCTTAAAGCATTGATTCTAGATCTTTCTTCTTTTCTGATATATAAACTCAATGCTATAAATTTCTCTCTAAGCACTGCTTTTACTGCACCCCACAAATTTTGGTAAGTTGTATTTTTATTTATATTTAGTCCAAATGTTGAGGCTTCTTTTTTGACTGATGTGTTACTTGGAAGTGTGTTGTTTAATCTAAAAATATTTGGATTTTCTGTTACTGATTTCTTCTGTTACTGTTTCTACTTTAATTTCATTGCAGTCTGAGAACACATCTTGTTATGATTTCTATTCACTTAAGATATTTAATGTGTGTTTGATGACCCAGAATGTGGTCTACTTTGGTGAATGTCCCATGTGAGCTTGAGAGTAATGTATAGTCTGCTGTGGTTGTATAAAGTTATCTATAAATGTCCATATAAATCCAGTCGATTGACGGTGCTATTGAGTTCAATTATGCCCTTACTAATTTTATGCCTGCTAGATTTATTAGATTTGTTAATTACTGATAGAGGGATGCTGAAATCTCCAACTATAATGGTGGATTTGTTGATTTCTCCTAGGAGTTCTATCAATTTTCGCCTCGTATATTTTGAGGCTCTATTCAGCATAAACACATTAAGGATTGTTATGTCTTCTTGCATAATTGACCCTATTATTATTATGTAATTTCCTCTTAATCCTGATAATTTTCTTACTCTGAAGACATCTTTGTCTCAAATTAACATAGCTACTCTATCTTTCTTTAGATTAGTACTAGCATGGAGTATCTTTCTGTCTTTATATTTAAAGTAGGTTTCTTGTAGATAACATATAGTCGGGTCTTCTTTTTAATGCACCCTGAAAGTCTTTGTATTGGTGTATTTTGACCATTCACAATAAAAATAATGATTTATATAGTTGGATTAATATCTACCATATTTTGTATTTTAACTGCTTTGTATTTGTTGCCCTTGTTCATTTTTTTTTCTGTCTTCTACTATTTTTCTGCCTTTTGTGGCTTTAATTGAGCATTTAATATTACTCCATTGCAGTGTTGTGATCATAGCTCACTGTACCCTTGAATTCCTGGGCTCAAGTGATCCTCCTACCTCAGCAACCAAATTAGCTGGGACCATAGGCACACACCACCATGTTTGATTAATTTTTTAATTTTTAGTAGAGATAGGTCTGTCTATGTTGCCCAGACTGGTTACAAACTCCTGGGCTCAAGCAATCGTCCCTCCTCAGACTCCCAAGCTGGAATTACAGGCATGAGCCACCACACCCGGCCATGTCTTCTTGATTAACTGATCACTTTACAATGTTGAAATGCCATTCTTTGTGTCCAGTAAAAGTATTTAGCCTGAAACTACATTCTGTAATATTAACACACACACACACACACACACACACACACACACACACGTATTAAATTAGGGTTCCCAAGAAAATGAAAAAAATGGAAAGGGGGACAAAAACTTAAAAACTACTTACTGAAAAATTTCAAAATATGATGAAAATTATAAACTCACAGATCCAAGTAGCTTAATGAATCTCAAGTATGTGCATAGGCATGCACACACCCCTAGAAGAAAATTAATCAAAGGTACATCGTAATCAATTTGCTTAAGACCAGTAATAAGAGAAAAATCTTACATAACAGTCAGAGGAAAAATCACATTATGGGCAGGTACAGAGCAGCTTTTATTCCAGCACCGGTATATTCTCACCATTTTCTTTGGTGTTTACCCAAAGTTGTGGATATTGCAAGGTCTTTATACTCTGGCTGTGGGAGCATAAACCATTCTTACCCCCATGTGGGATCTGGGAATTGTTGAGTCTCCTGTTTTCCAGTGATTCTTTCCCTGGCCTTGGTAGTTGCCTTTCACACATAGGTCATTACTCAGTGAAAGACTCAAAGTGTCTCTCATCTGCAGATGTCAGAAGTTTTTTATTTGTGAAGCGCCCTTTTCTCCAGTATTCTGCTTCTTGACCTCCTCAAGCTCTAATCTTTGTCTTCTCAACTTAGCAAGAATGATGTGTCTGTTTGGGTTGCCTCTATATAGTTCAGGTTGGAAACTGCCTTTCAATTGAAAGCTGGGGAAATACTTCATAGGATTCACTCTTATTTTTTATCTCCTAGGGATCACAGTGCTTCGCTGCCTGTTGTCTAATTTCTAGAAGTCATTGTTTCACATATTTTGTTCATTTTACAGTTAACTAGGGTTAAGATAAATCCAGTTCCTGTTACTCCATCATGGCCAAAAGTGGAAGTTCTCCTTACATTTTTAACATACATATAAATTAACAGTTTCTATCAATGGCTATGGTTAATGTAACTCAGAATGAGATGAGAAAGAATCTCAGCTTTCAAGTCATTACTTTCTCTACTATCTTCAAATTTTTTATATAATCTGGGATTTTTATCTCCAAGTCATTGATTTTTATGGCCATCAGGTGACACTATAACTGTTATTCTTATGAAACTAGATGAAATATTTGAATAAAATGTTAGAAAATTGAATTCATCTATATTAAAACAATGTCTTAACAATTATTTACATTTACATATAAGTTCTATTTCTTTCTTTGCTCATAACTTTTTTGCATCTCACTGTTTTATGATTTTATTTTTTATTTTCAGGAGTTCAACCTTGAGTAATTCCTTTAGAATGCATCCATGGATCTTAATGAAGATATAAGTTCTAGAATATCCCCACACTGAGTGCCCTCAATGTAGACTCTCTTTTGACTGCTATTTATGCTGAAAATAGAATTGTAGGTACTATGGGCTGAACTGTGTCTTTACAAAATTTAATATGCTAAAGCCCCAATCACCGTACACCAGAATATGACTATAGGATAGCACCTTTAACATGGTGATTCAGTTAGAGGCTGTTAGGGTGTGCCATAATCCAATCTGACTAATACCCTTATAAGAAGAAAAAATCTGGACACAGAGAGACACCAGAGATGTATGCAAATAAAGGATGAACGTGTAAGGACAGAGAGAAGGTAGCCATCTGCAAGCCAAAGAGAGGTCTCAAAAGAAACCAGTAGCTTGATCTTGGACTTCTAACCTCTGGAATTGTAAGAAAATGAATTCCTGTTGTTAAAGCTACCCTGTTGTGGTATTTTATGATGGTAGCCCTAGAAAACCAATATACTAGACTCAAAATCATTTTCCCTCTTACTCCTGAAGATAACTGACATTGTTCTTGTTACATAGAGTTTTCATTGATGATGAAACTGATTTTTCTTATTTTATAGATAATTTTTTTCTTTTACATTTCAGGAAGTGTTTAAGCTTTTGTCTTTATTCTTGGACTTTGGAGACATCACCAAGGTGTATATAGTTGTGGGTATTTTTATGTTTAATACTGTTCACTGCATGGTCTCCCAAATTTCAGAAGTGTCTTTCTTTCGTTCAGACAACTTATTTATTCTTTCTTTATTTTATCTCCTCCATTTTTGTTATTTTCTGAAGTTCCTATTAGATGTATGTTGAGCATCCCAGATTTAACTTCCATGTCTCTTAATATTTCTCTCATATATTTCATCTCTTAGTTCTATATTCTAGAAGATTGTCTTCAGCCTAGCCTCTTATATACGGTCATGTGTCACTTAACAACAAGGATATGGTTTAAGAAATGCATCATCAGGTGATTTCATTATTGTGCAAACATAATGGAGTATACTTACACAAACTAAGGTGGTATAGTCTACTACACAGCTAGTCTATATGGTGTAGCCTATTACTTCTAGGCTATAAACCCATACAGCATGTTACTGTACTGAGTATTATAGGCAATTGTAACACAATGTTAAGTATTTGTGTGTATCTAAACATAGAAAAGCTACAGATAAAAAGTGGGGCCAGGCACAGTGGCTTACACCTGTAATCCCAGCACTTTGGGAGGCCAAGACAGGCGGATCAGCTGAGGTCAGGAGTTGGAGACCAGCCTGACCAACATGGAGAAATCCTGTCTCTACTAAAAATACAAAAATTAGCCAGGCGTGGTGGTGCATGCCTGTAATCCCAGCTACTAGAGGGGCGGAGGCAGGAGAATCGCTTGAACCCAGAGGCAGAGGTTGTGGCGAGCCGAGATCATGCCATTGCACTCCAGCCTAGGCAACAAGAGCAAAACTCCATCTCAAAAAAAAGCTTATTTAATTTTTTTCTTCAGTAATAAATTAGCCTTAGTTTATTATAACTTTTTCTTTATAAACTTTTTAATTTTTAAAACTTTTTTACTCTTGTAATAGCACTTAGCTTAAAACACACACTGTATATTTATACAAAAATGTTTTCTCTATGTCCTTATTCTATAAGCTTTTTTATTTAAAAATTTTTAATTTTATTTTACTTTTTAAGCTTGTTTGTTAAAAAACTAAGACACACACATTAGCCTAGACCCTCACAGGGTCAAGATTGTCGATATCACTATATCACTGTCTTTCACCTCCATATCTTGTCCCACTGGTAGGTTTTTTGTTTGTTTGTTTGTTTTGGGGTTTTTTTTTTTTTTTTTTTCGAGACGGAGTCTCGCTCTGTCACCCAGGCTGGAGTGCAGTGACGCGATCTCGGCTCACTGCAAGCTCCGCCTCCCGGGCACACCACTCTCCTGCCTCAGCCTCTCCGAGTAGCTGGGACTACAGGCGCCCGCCACCACGCCCGGCTAATTTTTTGTATTTTTAGTAGAGACGGGGTTTCACCGTGGTCTCGATCTCTTGACCTCGTGATCCGCCCGCCTCGGCCTCCCAAAGTGCTGGGATTACAAGCGTGAGCCACCGCGCCCGGCCTTGTTTTTGGGTTTTTTTTTTGAGATCGGGTTTTGCTCTTGTTGCCCAGGCTGGAGTGCAATGGCATGATCTCAGCTCACTGCAATCTCAGCCTCCCGAGTTCAAGCGATTCTCCTGCCTCAGCCTCCCGAGTAGCTGGGATTACAGGCATGCGCCATCAAGCCAGGCTAATTTTGTATTTTTAGTAGAGATGGGGTTTCTCCATGTTGCTCAGGCTGGTCTCGAATTCCTGACCTCAGGTGATCTGCCCGCCTTGGCCACCCAAAGTTCTGGGATTACAGGCGTTGAGCCACCATGCCCGGCCACCACTGGTAGGTCTTTGGGGGCAATAAGACGCATGGAACTGTTATCTCCTATGAGAACAATGATTTCTGAAATACCTCCTGAAGGACCTGACTGAGACTATTTTACAGTTAACATTTTAAAAATATATAAGTAGAAAAAGTACACTCTAAAATAAACAAAAAATATGGTATAGTAAATACTAGGCAATAGGAATTTTTCAACTCCATTATAATCTTATGGGACCACTGTTGTATATGCAGTTTGTCATTGATGGAAACATTGTTATGCAGGGCATGACTATGATTGATATGTGTGTATATGTTAATTTTGATGATATCATTATTAATTTAAATAACTCTTTGGTTCTTAGAAGTTCCTTTTTCATAACATCTATTCCTGGGTTGTTAATGTTTACATTATTTTATTAATATAAATTTGGAAATGTAAAGATTGTTTCCATCATTTAAGTATCTGTTTCCTCTAAGGTCACTCATTCTATTTATTCATTTTTATCCTTCTCATTAACACTATGGTTTACTCAAGGCCTGGTAATATTTACATGTCAATTCAAATAGATGAATTAAGGACTATGGAGCAGATTTCTCCTGTTTGTATTTTAGACTTGTGTTTGTTTCTCTCTTTTTACAACTCAATTCCCGCCAGGCACGGTGGCTCACGCTTGTAATCCCAGCACTTTGGGAGGCCAAGGCGAGCGGATCACGAGGTCAGCAGATTGAGACCATCCTGGCTAACACGGTGAAACCCCGTCTGTAGTAAAAACACAAAAAATTAGCTGGGCGTGTTAGCGGGCGCCTGTAGTCCCAGCTACTCGGGAGGCTGAGGCAGGAGAATGGCGTGAACCCCGGAGGCGGAGCTTGCAGTGAGCTGAGATCGCGCCACTGCACTCCAGTCTGGGCGACAGAGGGAGACTCAACCTCAAAACAAACAAACAAACAAACAAAAAAACCTTATTCTACACTGTGAATCTGTGTGTATGTGTGTTTCTATATTGCCTCCACTCCTTTTGAACCAGAAGGCAGGTTGTTGCTGAGAAAGTTACGTTCCTCTTGGAGTTGGTAGTTCATTATAGTTTTACATTTTCTGGCTCTGAGTAGCCCACATGGTATTTGACATTCTCCAGTGGCTGGCTGGTTAATTTTGTGGAACTAGAGTTTCCATATTCGGGGAAGTATTTCACACCTTTATTAATTTTTAGCTGGGAAAATCATATTCTAAAAATTTAGAGTTTTCTTGAAATAGATGCTTGATTTTCACTACATATTTCTGAGGCTTTTTATTATGAAACATTTCAAACATATTAAAAATAGAATAGTATAATGAATCACAGTTATAGCTGACATATAGCTCCATGAATTACCAGTTCATGGCCAAGAAAGTTTTATCTATAGTCCTCACTTTATTTTGAAGAAAACTCCAGATATCATTTCATTTTACTTTAGCTCATTTTTATTTACAAAGTGTCAATTAGATTTTTTGATACAATTTCCATTACAATAGGATTTTTACTAGTAAGGAAAATTGAAGCGAAAGAGATATCAAACAATGATTAAAGCAGACATGTAATTCAAGAATGTTGCAACTCATTCATTCAACAGATGTGTCATTCTAGTATTCTTCTTGGTTTATACATTTTTCTTTTGTTCTCTATTTTCTGACAGGGAAAGTTTTCCAGGGAAAAACAAGAAACAAGGTGCAGAACTGTGTGAGAAAGTCTGAAGTAAATAAATGAACATTTTGTTATTTCCTTGTTTATACACAAAAAACACTGGAAGGAGGCCAATGAACTAATTAAAATGGGTAATTGGGGAGGGGGATGGGGTGAATAGGAATGTGGGGGACTAGAACTTTTAAATTTATACATTTTTATTTTTGCACCATGTGAGTATGCTTTAACAATGAATATAATTTTTTCTTCTAACATGGTTTACTTTCATTAAAAAAAACTAGGAAATTCCTATGATCAAGTTAGTTTGAAAGTATTATAAGTGGCCGTTTGTGGTGGCTGATGCCTGTAATCCCAGCACTTTGGGAGGCCGAGGCGGGCGGATCACTTGAGGCCAGGAGTTGAGACCAGCCTGGTCAACATGGTGAAACCCTGTCTCTACTAAAACTCCAAAAACTAGCTGGGTGTGGTGGCAGACACCTATAATCCCAGCAACTCAGGAGGTTGAGGCAGGAGAATCACTTAAACCCGGAAGGCGGAGGTAGCAGTGAGCCAAAATCGTTCCATTGCCCTCTAGCCTGGGCGACAACAGAGCAAAAATGCTGTATCAAAAAAAAAAAAAAAGAAAAAGTATTATAAGCTAAATACCAAAGCCAATGTCAACTGGGCAAAAAGCGTTTTTTGTTTTCTTTTGTTTTGCTTTTGATACGGAATCTTACTCTGGAGTGTAGTGGCGCTATCTTGGCTCACTGCAACCTCCACCTTCCAGGCTCAAGCCATCCTCCCACCTCAGTCTCCCTAGTACTTGGGAACACAGATGGGCACCACCAGGCCCAGCTAATTTTTGTATTTTTAGTAGAGATGAGGTTTCGCCATATTGGCCAGGCTGGTCTCGAACTCCTGGCCTCTGGTGATCCACCTGCCTTGGCTTCCCAAAGTGCTGAGATTACAGGCCTGAGCCACTGCGCCCAGCCTATGTGTTTGTTTGTTTTAAACAAATTATCTGTCTTTGATCTCATCTATTTCTGCATTTTCCTTAGTCCTTAAGATTTGATTAAGGTTTAAAAACATGTGTGGCTTGGCTGGGCATGGTGGCTCATGCCTGTAATCCCAGCACTTTGGGAGGCTGAGGCGGGTGGATCACCTGAGATCAGGAGTTCAAGACCAGCCTGGCCAACATGGTGAAACCCCATCTCTACTAAAAATACAAAAATTAGCTGGGTGTGGTGGCTGGCGCCTGTAGTCCCAGCTACTCAGGAGGCTGAGGCAGGAGAATTGCTTGAACCCGGGAGGTGAAGGTTGCAGTGAACTGAGATCTCATCACTGCACTCCAGCCTGGGTGACAGAGCAAGACTCTGTCTCCGCCTCCTGAATAACTGGGAATAAAAGAAAGCGAGGCTTAAATGTGCTTTACTAGTTCTTAGACTTCATGGGTCTCTTTTTCAGACCCCTCCTTCCCTCAGCTTAACAAACAGGAGTTGCAGTTTCTAGTTTAGTTTTTTGTTGTTGTTTGGCTTAGCTCAACCAGTTTCTCCCAGTCTTTGCTCTCACTGCTTTAGAATCTAGTGATGGCACTTCTCATGCTTCATTCCCTTTAAATATTTTCTTTTTTCTAGAAAGGAGTATGTCTAGAGTAATTCAGCTAAACTACTTGCCAGGAGCCCTGTGCACTCCTCTCAGTTCAAAGCTTAATTGGTGCTCATCTGACAAGGGCAGCTGCTCCTCAAATCTGGGGTTCAGAGCAGCCTAGTTCACAAGCCATTTGTCAAGCACCTAGTATGTGCCAGGCACTGTGATTGGTGCTAGAAATACAGAGATGAAAATATTCCTGCCATAGAAATTGAGAGTCTAGCAGGGGATACAGACAGAAAAGCAACGTTATAATACAATGGATTAAATATTAAGATTGAGATAAACAGAACCTGCCATACCTCAGGTGGGAGAGTGAGTAGGGTGGTAGGACTAAGGATGGAGGGTAGGGGAAGCTGTCTCAGAAGACCAGATGTGCACTAGACTCAACTGAGTCTTAGGACATGAGTAGGAACAGTCAAGATTTTGGTCAGGGCCATAGAATGGACACAAATGGAAAAAATGTGATCAATGGCCCAGAATTCTGAATAATGCTTTGGGCATGTGGAACATATATATTACCACTAGGAGATAAGCAGCAAGACTGGGAGAAGCAGTAGAATTAGCTAGAGATGAAACTGGGAAATTTCCCGCACTTTGGGAGGCCAAGGCGGGCGGATCACAAGGTCAGGAGATCGAGACCACGGTGAAACCGCGTCTCTACTAAAAATACAAAAAATTAGCCGGGCTTGGTGGCGGGCGCCTGTAGTCCCAGCTACTCGGAGAGGCTGAGGCAGGAGAATGGCGTGAACCCGGGAGGCGGAGCTTGCAGTGAGCCAAGATTGCGCCACTGCACTCCAGCCTGGGCGACAGAGCGAGACTCCATCTCAAAAAAAAAAAAAAAAAAAAAGAAACTGAGAAATTTCCCTTATCTTATCAAGCCCATGGGGCTCCCATCATTTCCTAACCCCAAAGTCAGGGGAGGGATTCCCAATATCATTTTAAGTCATCAGGGAGAAAACACAGTGTCTGTGTTACTTGGGATATAGACATCTCCCCTGGGCGTCATGCAGGAGAAAGATGGATGATGGTCATAGCCTTCCATGGTTGATCAAGCTCCATCCTCTTCTTCATTCTCATCGTTAACGCTCCTAAATTTTTGCAGTGGCCTGATTTGATGTAGTTGACAGACAAATGCAGAAATATTCCCATTCACCCTTTCTTGAACAAAGGGTCAGCACTTTTTTTTTTTTTTTTTTTTTTTTTTTTACGGAGTCTAGGAAATTTCCATTGAATGGCAAATCTCCCCTGGGTCTTTTAGGAATTTTTTTTTTTTCTTTCTCTATGGTCTTACTTTCTCACCACCTGGTTAACCTCTCTCCAAAAAGCACTGCTGCTAGCTGGGCTCCTGATGTCCAGATTAATTCTGACGCCCAGATTAGTTCTCATCTGAAGATATCTCCACTAGAAACTAAAATGCACGAAGGATCCCACCCTTCAGTAGAGAGATTAGTTAGAAACCAGTGACTACAGCCTTCTCCCTCCCTGCCCTCAGGCTAATACCAGGAGTCAGGGAAGGTAGGGAACTAAAAGAAGAAAACTGAGGCTTTGTACAAAAGTTCTATTATCAAAAAAAAAGTGAAGACATGGCTTTAAGTGGAACATTTTTCCACAACTGGAGATGAAACAAACTACGTAAGTGGGCTAAGTCTTTTCAAAACTAGGAGGTAAATGGTGTAACCCCTCCATATGTACCTCTTGTTTTCTAGCCCCATGTTGTTTTTGTAGCAACATTTCTTGTGAGATAATTGTCTTTCACTTGTGAGATAATCGAGATAATTGTCTTTCACTTGAATTATGCCTGTGGAAATCTAAGACAGTGGTCACATTGCGGAAGGCATTCTTTCTACAGGGAGTGAAGGGTGGGTCCTGGTGGCTTACTCATGGCCATAAGAAAGGCAGCATGACACATCCTCCTTCGGATTAGAAAGCCCCCTTGTTCACAAGGCAGAATGACAACATGTGAGGAAATATATGACAACATGAGAGGAAACCCAGGAGAAGGAGATTATCAAATTTCTCCTTGTTGTCCCACGTGCTTCGCCCATCCTCCCCAACTCCAAGGATGCGAACCTATTGTCAGCCTTACAGTACAGGGTGTGGGAAGGACTCCCAGATAGAACAGGACCTTAAATCATAAAAAGGGGAAAAAATTTTTTTCAGGGTGACCCCCACCCTCATGGAGACAACAAGGACATTCAGGAGGAGGTAGGAGGAATCCCTTAAGATATAGCTTAGGTTCAGCTCAATGGTGGATTTTCACAGGGAGCAACAGAGTGCCAGACGGAGTCCCCTTTGGGGTGACCAGTCTCATCTGTTTATATTCCACCCCTTATGTTCTGTGCTGTAGCCCAAAGGTACTGTGTTCACACACTGCTCTTTTCCACTGAAGATGCCTCCTTCTGTCTATCAAATGCATACTCGTTTTCTAGTACTTATCTCAGGCATTGCCTTTCTCCAGAATACTGCCTGTCTCTCTGAGTTTCAGTCTGGTTCCTTTTCTGTTTCCCTTTGGTACGCTATACTTCCCTGCAACATTCCCCCTGTCACACATCTTAATTTTTCTGTCATTCTTAGTGGGCAGTGAGCTACATGAGGGTAGTGACAATGTCTTCTATCTCTGAATCTCCAAGTACAGCAGCATCTGGTACATAATAAATATGAAGCAAAAGTTGAATGACTTTACTGACAACAGGCAATTTCTATAGAAGCTGGAGGGAGGGGAGACTGAATGAATCCTCAGGGAGAAAGACCACAGAACTGCTTTATCCTAGAAAAAAAGCTCCAGATATTTTCCTGTCTGCACCTGCGGGACCCACAGGAGAGAAATTGTAAGTAAAGAGTCTAATGCTTGCTGAGAATAAAGACTGTTGGGGTGTGCTAGAGAACAATAGGGTTGGCCAGGGATGGTGGCTAACACCAGTAATCCTAGCACTTTGGGAGGCCGAGGAGAGGGAGATCACTTGAGGCCAGGAGTTCAAGACCAGCCAGGCCACCATGGCAAAAACCTGTCTCTACTAAAAATACAAAAATTACCCGGGTGTGGTGGCTTGTGCCCATAGTCCCAGCTGCTTAGGAGGCTGAGGCAGGAAAATCGCTTGAACTCAGGAGGTGGGGGTTGCAGTGAGCCAAGATCGTGCCACTGCATTCCAGCCTGGGCAACAGAGTGAGACTCCATCTCAACAACAACAATAAACGAGACCAATAGGGCTGACAGAGAACCAAGGGTCTTAAGATCAGTTCTTATGTTTTGCATGGCTAAAGGTGTAAGAATTAAAGAAAGAGGAAAGAAACATGAAAGGTGGCTTGCCAGTCAAGACAAGTTTATTTTAGAGAGAAAACAAACCCGAGAGGAACTTCTGGCCAAGTTAGGTCAGAGGCACACTCTCTTACAGACTAGGAGTTTTTAAGGATTCAGGGTGGGAGAGTTTATCAGAGGCTTGGACTGCTTGTGTGTCTCTTTGTTGTGCTTATCTGGGAGGGAGAGTTTTGTGTCTGTTCCCATAATCTTTCTGTAGTGGCAGGCATACTCCCGAGTCTGCTTTTAGCTTCCCTGTCTTAGTACACCTGAAGGGAAAGAAAGGTGCTTATTAAGGCCCACTGTTTTACTGGGGCCCATTGTACGAGGGTGAAGTTTGCCAGTTACCCAAAAGAATTTCCTCTCACCTCCCTCTGTGCCTGAGCTGTCTTATCTGTGTTTTACTGTCTGCTCTTTCTGGCTGCCTGTAGTTAGAAGAGAAGTGATTTCTTTGAAATGCATGAGGCTAGAAAGGGAGCTGGAACTTTTTTTTTTTTTTTTTTTTTGAGACAGAGTCTCGCTCTGTGGCCCAGGCTGGAGTGCAGTGGCGCAATCTCGGCTCACTGCAAGCTCCGCCTCCCGGGTTCACGCCATTCTCCTGCCTCAGCCTCTCCGAGTAGCTGGGACTACAGGCGCCCGCCACCACGCCCGGCTAAGTTTTTTGTATTTTTAGTAGAGACGGGGTTTCACCTTGGTCTCGATCTCCTGACCTCGTGATCCGCCCGCCTCGGCCTCCCAAAGTGCTGGGATTACAAGCGTGAGCCACCGCGCCCGGCCGGAGCTGGAACTTAAAGTGGCAGTGTTTGTCCAAGACGATGGTGCTCCTGCTCTGTGAAAAGGGAGTAAGGATTCTCCTGATACCTGAGGCATTTTTAAACAAGCTTTCTGGATATAATTGACTTGATTTTTCTAACTGGTGGCGGTCCTCAGAACTGGGAGGACTTGAATCAAAGAACAAGAACATAATTTTTTATTAATAGTTGTGGTCAGAAATTCATAATTTTGGCTCTGACAAACCTCTGACAGGGTTCCACCATGTTGGCCGGGCTTGTCTCAAACTCCTGGCCTCAAGTGATCCGCCCGCCTCGGTCTCCCAAAGAGCTGGGATTATAGGCATGAGCCACTGTGTCCTGCCAGAAAGAGTAATTTTATATAATTTCATTAGGTATACTAATGGCCTAGATTCCTGTGCCTCATTGTACAGTTGGACAGTTAAATACAAATTGATAATCTTCCAAGAGTAATGGCAAGCCACGCCTAGATTCTGGTGTCCTAACTTATAGCCAGGGGCTTTCTCTGCCATATAATTTTTAAGTTCAGTACTAGAAACTCTGAAATTCTTCGCACTGTTATATCATTTGCTCCTTACAACATTTCACAACTGAGGAGCACAGAGAGGGTAAGTAACCTTGCCAAGCTACTCAGCCAGTAAGTGGAGATGCGGGAATTTAAAACTAGGTAGTCTGACTCAAGTTCTGATCCCAGTTGAATGGTAATCATATTCTTCACAAAATCCTTTTTCAGATATTTTTGCCCAACTCAGATGCTCAGTGATATGGTTATTACAATAATGAGGTGTCATTATTTAAGATCTGAGAACAGGAGATGTGAAGATGGAGGAGATGGAGGCTCCTGGCACTTTCATACCTAAGTTTTGTTACCCTTTAGAGAAAATTCTCCAGTGCTAAAATCAATCAGATGATGACCTTAAGTGCTTCAGATCTTAACGGGACCTGTAATTGGATAAACTGGGGATGTGAGTCCCATACCATGATGAAGTAAGTTTCAGGACTGTAAGCAGAGGAGCTGCTCTTACCAGGATCATGTTTTTGTTGCTGGACAGGTGGAGAAGACAATGAGTGCTGGTGGGAACCACAGTAGGGATCCAACAGAGTTCGTCCTGGCAGCGTTCCCAAATCTCAACGGCGCAAGAGTGGAATTATTTTCTGTGTTTCTTCTTGTCTGTCTCCTGATTCTGACAGGCAATGTGTTGACTGTGGTGGTGGTAAGGGCTGATACTCGACTACAGACCCCCATGTACTTCTTTCTGGGTAACCTGTCCTGCCTAGAGATTCTGCTCACTTCTGTCATCATTCCAAAGATGCTGGGCAATTTCCTCTCAAGGCAGCACACTATTTCCTTTGCTGCATGTATCACCTAATTCTATTTCTACTTCTTTCTCGGGGCCTCCGAGTTCTTACCATTGGCTGTCATGTCTGTGGATCGCTACCTGGCCATCTGTCATCCTCTGCCCTACCCCTTGCTCATGAGTGGGGCTGTGTGCTTTCGTGTGGCCTTGGCCTGCTGGGTGGGAGACTCGTCCCTGTGCTTGGTCCCACAGTGGCTGTGGCCTTGCTTCCTTTCTGTAAGCAGGGCGCTGTGGTGCAGCACTTCTTCTGTGACAGTGGCCCACTGCTCCGCCTGGCACGCACCAACACCAAGAAGCTGGAGGAGACTGACTTTGTCCTGGCCTCCCTTGTCATTGCATCGTCCTTGCTGATCACTGCGGTGTCCTATGGCCTCATTATGCTGGCTGTCCTGAGCATCCCCTCTGCTTCAGGCCGTCAGAAGGACTTCTCTACCTGTACCTCCCACTTGATAGCGGTGACCCTCTTCTATGGAAGTGCCATTTTTCTCCATGTGCGGCCATAGCAGAGTGGTTCTGTGGACGCTAACTGGGCAGTGACAGTAATAACGACATTTGTGACACCACTGCTGAATCCATTCATCTATGCCTTACATAATGAGCAAGTCAAGGAAGCTTTGAAGGACATGTTTAGGAAGGTAGTGGCAGGCTTTTTAGGGAATCTTTTACTTGATAAATGTCTCAATGAGAAAGCAGTGAGGTGAAAGTGAAGAGACCAGTAACTAGTCTTTTTTTTTGAGAGAGAGAGAGAAAGTCTCACTCTGTCACCCAGGCTGGAGTGCAGTGGCGCAATCTCGACTCACTACAACCTCCACCTCCTGGGTTCAAGCAATTCTCCTGCCTCAGCCTCCTGAGTAGCTGGGATTACACGTGCCCACCACCACACCTGGCTAATTTTTGTATTTCTAGTAGAGATGGGCTTTCACTTGATGGCCAGGCTAGTCTCAAACTCCTGGCCTCAAGTGATCCACCCACCTCAGCCTCCCAAAGTGCTGGGATTACAGGTGTGAGCCACCACGCCTAGTCTTGTTATAATTTTTAAAAATCATATTTTAAAATCCAAACATTCTCATTATCATGCTCCTTTCCATCATCATTATGGATATCACCAAAAGACTGAATTCTGCGGCCGGGCGCGGTGGCTCACGCTTGTAATCCCAGCACTTTGGGAGGCCGAGGTGGGCGGATCACAAGGTCAGGAGATCGAGACCACGGTGAAACCCCGTCTCTACTAAAAATACAAAAAAATTGGCCGGGCCTGGTGGCGGGCGCCTGTAGTCCCAGCTACTCGGAGAGGCTGAGGCAGGAGAATGGCGTGAACCCGGGAGGCGGAGCTTGCAGTGAGCCGAGATCGCGCCACTGCACTCCAGCCTGGGTGACAGAGCGAGACTCCGTCTCAAAAAAAAAAAAAGAATTCTGGAATTACTAATGAATTCCCAGGTCATCAATCACCCTTCTTCTCTTTCAGGCAAAACTTCTTGATCCTAGATCATACCTAATAATAATAATAATAATACTTATTATTATTATTGATATATCGTGATCAATATCATTGCCACTTCCTAAGACCTTCCAACCTGTGAGTCTTAACCTATGGGTCCGTGGTCATGTAGGGAATCTAAGGATGGGTTTCGGAAAATGTATATGCCCAGTAGGTATCTAAATTTTATGTGCTTGAATATATATGCATTTGTCTGAGAAGAGGGACTGTAGCTTTAATTCAACATTTGAATCCATTTGTGCACTCTCCTCAAAAGCTAAAAACTGATTGAGAGTCTAAGTAGAGCCTTCCAACTGTTTATGCAAGTCAAGAATTTTAAGAAAAACTTCCTTATAGATATAAAATGAAATAAAAATAGATTATCTGTATATTTTTGTACACACTTGTTAGAAAAATTTACATTTACTGCTAGAAGAAAAAGAGGTGAAGCAAATTTAATAAAGGGACTTAATTCTCTGTGGTAATTCCAGGTGCCTTTGGTAAAGCAGATCAACGAGGGATTTCATGAGTAATAGCATTTACTGTATTCTTCTAGTGTGCACTTTATTACAATGATAAAAACATCTCCACTCGTTTTGTCATTGGATTATGTTTCATTCATTTGTTCATCTTTTTACGTTCTTGTACCTGTCGTGTTAAATCTTCTTTTGTTTTTAGTAAAATAAGGAGCTTTAATATTAAAGAGTTAAGAATGCCACATAGGCTGGACGTGGTGGCTCACGCCTGTAATCCTAGCACTTTGGAAGGCTGAGACAGGTGGATCACCTGAGTTCAGGAGTTCGTAGACCAGTCTGGCCAGCATGGTGAAACCCCGCCTCTACAAAAACACAAAAATTAGCCTGGTGTGGTGGCGGGTGCCTATAATCCCAGCTACCGAAAAGGGTAAGTTTATATAATTTCATTATATAAGGAGGCATTACATAAGGAGGCAAGAGAATCACTGAACCCAGGGGGCAGAGGTTGCAGTGAGCCAAGATCATGCCACTCCACTCCAGCCTGGGCAAAACTCCATCTAAAAAAACAAAAACAAAAACAAAAAAATGCCAAATATTTTTGTATCTACCAAGAACCAAACTTTGTAGTAAATTTTATCTAGTTTATTGGATGTTTGAAAAGGGATTCCTATTCATGGAAATCCCTTTGGAAACAAGTATTTATTTATTCATTCATTCATTCAGCAAAGGTCTGTGAAGAATCTTTGTTGAACACTGTGATATACGAATATATACTAAGGTGAACAAGAATAAATTGTTTCTAACCTCAAGCAGCTTGAACTTTAGAGGGGAGAGCTGAGGGACAGATAATAATTTACGGGAAAGTGGATGATAAGGAGATTTACAAAAGGACATTGGAGATCTTATAAAAACTGGTTTACTCTTCCTAGGGTATTTTCTTGTTAGAGAAATTTTCACAGAGGTCATCATTCATTAAACAGGATTTGTCACATTAGAGTGTGTTTGTGTACATAGGAACAATGTACCAAACACATAAATATCAAGGTATAGACAGCATACTAAACTCAAAATAGTGCCGCAAAACTGGCAAACTGAGTATTAGCATCAAAAGAGTTAGCCATAAGCTTCAGTGGGCATGGAAAATAGAAATGTTTTTATCTAGTTCTATTCATAAAGCATGCAAACACACTAGATAATTTTATTCTAAAATATTTCTGAGTACTAAAGGAATGGAAAGAATGATTCGAAGGTAAAAATAACTCTTCTGGAGTGATCTAGAGGTGTTGCCCAGAGAGGAGATGAAATATTGCTTTAAAAATTACCTAGTTTCATGAAACATAAAAATCTGATGTCTGTTCCAGCCACTGGCCAAGGAAAGGAATTCATGCAACAATTTACAGCATTTCTTGAAATAATTGCCCCATATTATGGCAATAAAGCACGTTAAACCATCCATTTTCAACATGTGTTTCATTGTGAAAAATACCTTTGGGCTCAATTTAATTCAATAAAATTTGTTGAATACTGTGTTCTAGGAAGTAAGTTGGTATGTTAGAGGTACAAATATTGGCCCCTGCCATCAGGGAATTCATAAACTTTTGGGGTAGATGTAATACATATGAATATATACATATATAATTTTTTTTCTGTTTTTGAGATGGAGTCTTGCTCTGTTGTCCAGGCTGGAAACCAATGGCGTGATCTCAGCTCACTGCAACCTCCGCCTCCCGGGTTCAAGTGATTCTCTTGCCTCAGCCTCCCGAGTAGCTGGGATTACAGGCAAGTCCCACCACACCCGGCTAATTTTGTATTTTTAGCAGAGACGGGGTTTCTCCTTGTTGGTCAGGCTGGTCTGGAACTCCCCACCTCAGGTGATCCGCTAGCCTCACCCTCCCCAAAGTGCTGGGATTACAAGCGTGAGCCACAGCGCCCGGCTTCGAATTTCTATAAAGGTACCATGACAAGCGTCTTTATTCAAACTATTATATGAAATAAATTTGCCTAAATTTTGGTGTGATGATATGTGTAGATTGAGTGCGCATGTGAGTGTGTGCATGAGTATAACAGTGATACAAACTTGCGTGTCCATGAAAGTTTGCGATTAAATAAAAGAATAAATAAAAATCTGTTTATTGATGTTTATTTCTAAGCTTTCCTTTCTAAGATCTTACCTTCATTGACATGAAATTTGTATTTTGTTTTTAAATATACAGTTAAGACAGAATATACTTAATTTAGAAGAAGTAGAAAATGCTTCTGTTTGCATCATCTCACATACAAAACTCTTAATAAGGCCAGGTGCAGTGGCTCATGCCTATAATCCCAGCACGTTGGGAAGCCAACAAGGGGGATTGCTTGAGCCTGGGAGTTCGAGGCTGCAGTCAGCCAAGATCGCATCACTGCACTCCAGTCTGGGCCAAAGGGTGAGACCTTGTCTCAAAAATTAAATAAATAAATAAAGCTCTTAATGACATCATTGATAATGACAAAGATGCTAAACTCAGCAAGCATATGTTACTCTTTATACTTATCTCAGCAGAGTTTGGCACAACTGATCTTGTCCTCTTATTTGAAGTAGTCAGTGTGTTCTTTGTTATTTATTTATTTTATTTCAATTGTTTTGGGGGAACAGTTGGTTTTTGGTTACATGAAGTTCTTTAGCGGTGATTTCTGAGATTTTGGTGCACCCATCACCCGAGCAGTGTATACTGTAGGCAATATGGAGTATTTTATCTTTTAGTGCCCTCCCACCATTTCCCCAAGTTCCCAAAGTCCATTATTTCCTCCTTACGCCTTTGCATCCTCATAGCTTAGCTCTCACTTGTAAGTGAGAACATACAATATTTGGTTTTTCATTCCTGAGTTACTTCACTTACAATAATGGTCTCCAACTCCAGCCAATGCCATTATTTTGTTCCTTTTTATGGCTGAGTAGTATTCCACGGTGTATATGTACCACTTTATTTTTGTTTTTTTGAGCTGGAGTCTCACTCTGACACCCAGGCAGGAGTGCAGTGGCATGTTCCTGGCTCACTGTAACCTCTGCCTTCTGGATTCAAGTGATTCTCCTGCCTCAGCCTCCCGAGTAGCTGGGATTACAGGCGTGCACCACCGTAGCCAGTTAGTAGAGACAGGGTTTCACCACGTTGGCCAGGCTCGTCTCGAACTCCTGGCCTCAAGTGATCCACCCACCTCCATCTCCCAAAGTGCTGGAATTACAGGCTTGAGCCACCACGCCCGGCCAATATAGCACATTTTCTTTATCCACTCATTAGCTGATGGACATTTATGTTGCTTCCATATTTTTGCAATTGCGAATTGTGCTGCTATAAATAAACGTGTATGCAAGTGTCTTTTTCATATAATGCCTTCTATTCCTTTAGGTAGATACTCTGTCGTGGGTTTGGTGGATTGAATGGTAGTTCTACTTTCAGTTCTTTAAGGAATCTCCATATTGTTTTCCATAGTGGTTGTACTAGTTTACATTCCCACCAGCAGTGTACAAAATGTTCCCTTTTTACCATATCCACCCCAACATCTATTATTTTTTTATTTTTTAATTATGGCCATTCTTGCAAGAGCAAGGTGGTATCTTATTGTGGTTTTAATTTGCATTTCCCTGATAATTAGTGATGTTGAGTATTTTTTCATGTTTATTGGCCAGTTGTATATCTCCTTTTGAGAAATGTCTATTCATGTCCTTTGCCCACTTTTTCATGGGATTATTTGCTTTTTTCTTGCTGATTTGTTTTATTTCCTTGTAGATTCTGGATATTTGAATCCTGCGTTGGATGCATAGTTCGTGAATATCTTCTCTCACTCTGTGGGTTATCTTTCACTCTGCCCATTATTTCTTTTGCTATGCAGAAGCTTTTTAGTTTAATTAGGTCTCACTTATTTATTTTTGTTTTTGCTTCATTTGCTTTTGGGTTCTTGGTAATGAATTATTTGCCTAAGTCAATGTTTAGAAGAGTTTTTCTGATGCTATCTCCTAGTATTTTGATGATTTCAAGTCTTTGATCTAAGTCTTTGATCCATCTTGAGTTGATTTTTGTATAAGGTGAGAGATGAGGATCCAATTTCATTCCTTTACATATGGCTTGCCAATTATCCCAGCACCATTTGTTGAATAGGGCGTCCTTTCCCCACTTTATGTTTTTGTATACTTTGTCAAAGATTAGTTGACTGTAAGCAGTTGGTTTTTTTCTGGGTTCTCTATTCTGTTACATTGGTCTACGTGTTTTGTTTTGTTTTGTTTTGTTTTACTGGTACCATGCTGTTTTGGTAACTGTAGCCTTGCAGTATAGTTTGAAGACAGGTAATGTGATGCCTCCAGATTTGTTCTTTACACTTAACCTTGCTTGGGGGCTATGCAGGCTCTTTTTTTTGGATTCATGTGAATTTTAGGATTTTTTTTCTAATTCTGTGAAGAATGACGATGGTATTTTTATGGGAATTGTATTGAATCTGTAGATTGCTTTTGGCAGTATGGTCATTTTCACAATATTGATTCTATCCATCCATGAGCATGGGATGTGTTTTCATTTGTTTTTGTCATCTATGATTTCTTTCAGCAGTGTTTTGTAATTTTCCTTGTAGAGATCTTTCACCTCCTTGGTTAAGTATATTGCTAACTATTTTATTTTTTATTTTTGAAGCTGTTATAAAAGGGATTGAGTTCTTGATTTGATTCTCGGCTCTGTCATTGTTGGTGTATAGCAGTGCTACTGACTGTGTACATTGTATTGTATCCTGAAACTTTCCTGAATTCAATTGATGACATCCAGTAACTTTTTGGATGAGTCTTAAGGGTTTTCTAGGTATTCGATCATATCATCAGCAAACAGTGACAGTTTGACTTCTTCTTTTCCAGTTTGGATGCCCTTTATTTTTTTCTCTTGTCTGATTGCTCTGGCTAGAACTTCCAGTACTATGTTGGATAGAAATGGTGAAAGTGGGCATGGCATCCTTGCCTTGTTCCAGGAGGAATGCCTTTAACTTTTCCCTGTTCAGTATGATGTTGGCTGTGGGTTTGTCATAGATGGCTTTTGTTACCTTGAGATATGTCCCTTCTATGCTGATTTTGCTGATGATTTTGATCATAAAGGGATACTGGATTTTGTCAAATGCTTTCTTCTGCATCTATTGAGATAATCATATGATTTTTATTTTCAATTCTGTTTATGTGATGTATCACAGACACTATATCCAACTTTCTGTTGGGCATATCCACTGGTAGTCATTCAGCAAAGACAAAGTACCAGGCTAGACATCTCACCTTTCCTACCTGCCAACCAACCTGGAAGTCAGGGCATGTTGACAGATTCTTCCTTTTCTCCTCCCTTCCTGTAATCATCACAAAACCCTTTATTTTCCTCTGGACACATAACTCTTCCAAGGGAAACCTCAGAAAGGACAAATATAATTGGGCTAGACAGAAATCCTGTTAAAGATTCCTTTCTTTTTCGAGATGGAGTTTTGCTCTTGTTGCCCAGGCTGGAGCGCAATAGCACAATCTTGGCTCACTGCAATCTTTGCCTCCTGGGTTCAAACAATTCTCCTGTCTCAGCCTCCCGAGTAACTGGGATTACAGGCGTGCGCCACCACGTATGGCTATTTTGTATTTTTAGTAGAGAGGGGGGTTTCACCATATTGGTCAGGCTGGTCTCGAACTCCTGACCTCGGGTGATCCACCCACCTGGGCCTCCCCAAAGTGCTGGGATTACAAGCATGAGCCACTGCGCCCGGCCTAAAGATTCCTTTCTAAACAAGCAGTTTAGAAAGACAAGCAACTTTGAAGCGCCCGTCATCCCAGCAGTTCATTTCGAGGACAACTTCTTCACTCCAGAATTGAACCACACTCAAGGATTATTGGTAGACGCCCAACAGTAGACCTGTTGATTTTTCAGGTGAGCCATCAAAGAGCACTAATGGGTCTGGTGGATTCTTGCCAGAAGTGAAAAAAACAACCATTCCTATGTTATACTGTGTTTTCGAAAATAACACCTGGAAATAATCCAATTGCGCTTCCTTGAACAAAATGAATGTCTGTGTCCTGAAAGCCCTCAAGTTTCCAGGGCTGCGACTTCGCATTCGAACGATGCAACAGCGCTTGCAACTGTGGGAAAGGCAGTCTCACTAGAACAACCAAGAGTGCAACTGTGCGCTGCGGAGCAGGCGCCAAGGCCAGGGCAGGGGCTAGACTCCATCCCGCGGCTGGATCACCGCGCAGTCAGGGTCTCAGAAAGCGGGTTCTATTGGGACATTGTGACCCTAACATGCCTTCAGGTAGCAATCTTTTCCATACGAAGTGACCTAGTGAAAAGTACACTAGTTTGTTCCACACAAAATACTGGGTAAGAACTGCCCGAACACTCTTCTCCTGACAAAAGATCCTGTCAGAGCCGCTCAGGTAGCCCGGATCTGTGATGAAGACTTTGGTCCTTCGTAGCGTCTTCGTTGTCTTTGATTCTTTCAGCAAAAGCAGCCGCAATTTGCTCAACAATCTCATCCCCCACAGGTCGAGGTTGAAGAGGGCTCGGTGACCAATCCGTAGCGGCGATTGCAGTATTTGTTAACTACTGACTTTAAAGAGAGAAAGATGAAACAGAAAGGGGCTCGTCCGGGATTTGAACCCGGGACCTCTCGCACCCAAAGCGAGAATCATACCACTAGACCAACGAGCCAGAACTGGATCGCTATTGTTCTCTAAGAGTGTTCATTCCTTTTTTTTTAGTTGTAGCACAACACTTGAACAGTTTTGATTCCTTTAGAATCCAGTGATTTTCTCCAGACCCCAGGAAAGTCAACCTGCGGACCGAGCCACAGCGTTCCGAAGGTAGAAACGTTCATTTCAGGATCCGGGCCGAGCTGTGTCGGTCAATGCACAGGAAGGGTCTGAGTACCCAAAGGGACTAGAGCCATCTAAGGTGGCCTGTGGTTGGAGGACCCAGGAAAAACAAGAGCGACCGATTTCACTCACCGAAAGATAAAGGTCACCGCAGGACTGGCAGGGGAAAAGGTCGAACCAACATTAACAAAGATGTTGAGCTCTAAAACCTTTCAGAGCTCAGACCTCTCGCCTACAGCACCCAGCACTCCACGTGGGTGCTTTGGCCATTCCTTTTCAGCTTTAGTTGATTACCTATGTATTATAGGTTTAGATTTAAGGCGTCTTTCAAGGGCGCGAAGGAGGTGCCGTCGGGGAAAAGTTGCTCTCTGCCCACACTCTCTTCTGTAGAGGCCCATTTCTCTACCACTCAAAAGGTGGTGGGTGGGTGGTGGGGGGGACGGTTGTGCTTACTCTGTAGCCTCTTCTGCTTGGGAACCGAAGCTCCCGGGCTCTTGCTCTAACCTCCCCAGGGCGCATCAGTGTCTGCCTTGGTCACATTGCTTGCCCCGCGCCAAGCTGGCTCCTGGCCAGTGGGAGCTGTCCAGTGAATGACTGAGCCTCCTGGTCAGGCTGACACCAAAGGAGAGAAAAGAAGAGAAACTCTTCCTCCGCAACCTTCCCATGCGACGACGCCACTTTTATTCTTTCTGGACTTCAAGTTGGCGCTTAGAAAAGCCTGGAGGCCCAAAGAGAAGGAGCTGGCGCCCGGACTCCGAGATGCTAGGAACAGGAGTGTTAAAAGACCAAGGAAAGGGCTCGACCCCTTCTAGCCACCTCCGCTTCAGGTAACTTAGAGGAATCTGTGACCGAGCCTGACTCCGCTGAAAGGCTGCGGGAGATCTGGAAGCCTTCGCGCCCTCACTGTGTCCACCCCCAAACTCTGAAGGCCCGAGGGGTACGTCCTGTGCTTGAAGACAGCCTCCTCCCTTTTAAAAACAACCCAATCTCAGACTAAGAGAGTTGGACTAAGGATCCAAGCGGGTTGGGGAGAATGTCTCTGATCACTATTGCATTCTCTTCTGTAATGAAACGCACCCTGACCCTGATGTTGCTCGACACTTGGGACTCGTCAAGCCTGAAGCTGGGAGCACGTACCGTGGAGCATGCGTTGTTAAGATAACAATATATATTAAATGTCTTTTATGGTTTGTTTGTTCGTTTTTGATGAGCGAGCAAGCTGAAAACTCATCTCTTTTAAAGAACGTCAGTCAATTGTCTATCGAAACACATACTTTTAATTTTTGTAATAAAAACAGAGCCACTTTCAAACGATAATAATTCAACTATCTCCAAAGAAGCAAATAATCCAGAATTTAAAAGTTGGAATAAATAATCACTACTTTTTATTAAATAATTTTGTTATTCCCCATTTTACCCTTACAGTGACTTGAATTGCAGTCCGGGCCTGGTCAAGAAAATGTTTATTTCTTATACGTAAGAGGCACGTCCTTCAAAAATTCCTTTTAATTTATTTCTTAAACTTTATTTAGACTTAAATACTATTTACCTAGGATTTTAGCTGCATAATAGATTGATTGTTAAACATGAGCCTTTCGCGGAGGCTCCATAGCTCAGGGGTTAGAGCACTGGTCTTGTAAACCAGGGGTCGCGAGTTCAAATCTCGCTGGGGCCTTGGCAGGAAAAATGCGTTTTTCCCCAAGCAAAAGAGGAGGAGCTTTTTAGCATTTTTCAATGCTGAAACAAACTAGTGAAGAAGGAAGCATTTTATGATCTTTCCGTGAAAGCCAGATCCTGGATTTGAGACGAAAAAGTACAGCGTCGGGATCCTATGAACGATACTGGGAAAATAGGTGTTGGTACGCTGTAGTAAGCGAGGAAGAAACTAGACTGTTCACGTCTCTGGGAGAAAAATGCTGGACTTGGTCCATACCTCTGTGTTTGTGGGGAAGAGATCTAATCTAATCTGCTGATAGCCATGACCCCCGGAGTCCTGCGCACTTCTCCACTTGTAGCCTGCTTGGTGGTCCCTTCCTGAGCTCCTGGGGCGAAAACTGGCTCGCAGATTACTCTGAGGGCAGCCTAGTTCAGAAGCTATGCAGATTCACCCCAAGCCAGTGGCTTCTGCTGTTTCCATTCTCACTACCTGCGACTCAGATCTCACTTCTTACTGCCTCAAGGCTGCTCCCGGGACTCAGTTAACTATAGACCTGGCTCTCTGGAAACTTCTTGAACAGTAATCTGAGCCCAAATACAAAGAAATCAGGAGTCTCACCAGCCGCTACTCAATGCACAAAAATCTACACTAACAGCCGTCATCGACAGTTTCCGATAGCTCACCTGGTAAAGCGGAAGGCTGCAAGAATTTGCAACTATGGCCCTCCTTAAGGTCGCCGGTTCGATTCTGCCTGTGTTTTCATGCTTCAGTCTACTCAGCCAACAGAAGGTTTTATTAATGTATCCTCCTAACCCAAAGACTGTGAAGCACTAATTTGAATTCTATTTTCAGGCAACAAAAGAACATTTTGCTGACCATGAACCTTAATTTTATGCGTCCTCTGTGATTCTGCAGTAGATGTGATTCTGTTTACTCACAAGGTGTGAATTAATGACGTTCTTTTTAGATTTGAATCCATTTCCTAATCTGTAAGACTAGTTAACATTGAGTGGATAATGGGTAACATCCCTCAACCTCACCCCCAAACCCTACACGTTTTCATTTCCGTGAATAATTCATACTAGACAATTCAGGGTTTAAGGAGAAATACTTTAGAAAGGCCTGCCCCTCCAAAGGATCTAAACAAACGATACTGAGAATAAGCAAAATGTCAAGTATGCATATGGAAAATGTTCCTTCCTTAATAAGAAATCAAACTGGAAACTATTTATTAATATGTAATACTGATAAGAACATTCTTGTAGAATGTCATGGCTTTCTGGAGGACAGTTGGGCATTATAAATCAAGAACTCTAAAAAGACGTTGTATTTTATCAAGCATTCTATTTCTACTTTTAGAAATTTATTATTCAAAAATGAAAAATGATATATGCCAAAACCTGTTTATCTGTGGGTGACTGATATTCTTTATACTTTTATGTATTTTTCAAAATGTGCCACTTGTATACATTACATAAAAAAACAGTTTTTTACTTTATAAAATAAAGTTTAAAAATACCCAGTGTCATTACGGTAGACAATTTTTGCAGTTTCTTACAAAACCGAATACATGTTTCTCATACAATAAGCAATCACACTCTTAGGTACTTACCCAAATGAGTTGAACATATGTCCACACAGTACCCTTCACATTAATGTTTATAGCAGATTTATGTATAATTTTTTTTTTTTTTTTTTTTTTTTGAGACGGAGTCTCGCTCTGTCGCCCTGGCTGGAGTGCAGTGGCGCAATCTCGGCTCACTGCAAGCTCCGCCTCCAGGGTTCACGCCATTCTCCTGCCTCAGCCTCTCCGAGTAGCTGGGACTACAGGCGCCCACCACCACGCCCGGCTAATTTTTTGTATTTTTAGTAGAGACGGGGTTTCACCGTGGTCTCGATCTCCTGACCTCGTGATCCGCCAGCCTCGGCCTCCCAAAGTGCTGGGATTACAAGCGTGAGCCACCGCGCCCGGCAGATTTATGTATAATTGCCAAAACTTGGAAGCAACAAAGATATTCTTTAACAGGGGAATAGAGAAACTCTGCTATATCCAGACAATGGAGAATATTAATCAGCCCTTAGAAGATACATCATCAAGACATAAAAAGACATGGAAGTAAATTTAAAGGCATATTACTAAGTAAAAGAAGCCAATCTGAAATGCCCATATACTGTATGATTTCAACTATATGACATTCTGGAAAAGGCAAAACAATGTAGACAGTAAAAGCATCAGTGGTTTCCAGGAGTTAGGTGAGAGGGATGAACATGTGGACCACAGAAGACTTTTAGGGCAGTGGAACTACTTTGTGTGGTGTTACAATAGTGTATATATGTCATGATTATGATGCATTTGTTCAAACTCATAGAACGTACAGCACCAAGAGTGAATCTGGATTTAAACTACAGACTTTGTTTAATAATGGTGTATTAATGTTAGTTGTAACAAATGTACCATACTGGTGCAGGATGTCCTTGATGAGGGAGGCTGTGGGGACAGAGAGCAGAAAGTTAGAACTCTCAGTACTTTCCACCCAATTTTGCTGTAAACTTAAAACTGCTCTTGGATGTAACATCTATTAACTTTTTAAAAACTTGGTAGCTTAAGTAATTCACAGTTTAGTTGAAGTAACAGAATAGATAATGCTGTGTTGATATATTGATACTGCCATAAACGTTTACAAAACGATATAGGACCACATTTAAGACAATGAAAAGGAGTGATCAGAATGGTGAGGAGAAACTAACTGAAGAGAGCTTCCTGAAGTTGAATTTTGAGCTAGAATTTGACAGAAATATTGACGCATGCTTAAGTGAGTTAAGGGAGCTTTCCAATACGTGTGTGGAGACAGAAGTGTTGGGGGAAATGCCAGTCAGGGTGCTGGAGAGGAGTAGGGGTAGGCGATGTGGCAGGGGTGGTAGAGTAGAGCTGGAGGAGCGGTTGGTACTGAGGAACAAGAGGAGGGGACAGAAGGAAGGATAGGGGTTCAGGATCATTTTGGTGGTGCAGAGGTGATGCAGGCAGAAAAAAGGCAGGGATAGTGAGTGGCATGAGTGAGGGGAGATAGAAACAAGTCGGCATCCTTCCATCAACAGGAGAGGGAATTAACTGAAACTAAGGGACAGTGAAAAAGAGTAAAACAATATAAACAAAAACGTTCCGAGGTGGTGCTCTTGAGAGTCTGGGGAATGCTAGTGTCCTTGGTGGGTGTAGAGAATGCTGGAATGTGGAAAATGCTGGCCTGACTGGGCAGGAGGAGTGGGAGAAGAAATGGAGGAAGTTTCAGTTCACTTTGTTTCAATGGAAATGATGGCCTGTATGCAGCTGAAAACACCGAGCTAGGTTGATCAGGTTTCTGGGAGTCACTAGAGGGAGATGAACAGAAAAACAAAAATTAACCCAGTCTCAAGATAATGCACAGAATTACATTTCAGGAAGAAGGGAAAACAAACCGTCAGCCTGAAATAATCAAAAGGGTAAGACTCTAATTTAAAGAGAGTTTACTCAAGCCAAAACTGTGAGGATGGGCCACCTGGAAAAACCAACTCTAAAGGAATAGGGTCAGCATTCCGAAGTAGGAAAGTTGAGGTTTCATTTGTATAGGCAGAGACGGAGGAGTTTTTAGCAGGATTACAACATCATTCATTATTCATACACTATTCATACAAGGTTGGCACATAGTTACAGCCATTTGATTGGTTATAGGCAGTGTTTCTTTTTGGCAAGGGCGCATTTAACATTTTTTGCAGGGGGCGTAATAATCATGGGTTTTCTGTTATCTGGTCTAAGCAAACAAAGCAGGACAAGGGAAATTCATCTATAACGAGGGTCATTAATTAAGAAGACTGTAGGTTTTTGTTCTTGATGTCGTTTAATTCTCTCTGGTACACACAGAACAAGAAAAATAAGAAAGTGAGTTAATCTATAATCTGAGAACAGAAGTTGTAACCACATGTGACTCACTCAGATCGCAGTCACATCTCTCTGAAGGCTTAGAGCATTGTGGCGGTGGGTGGGGGAGTTCCAACAACTTTTAAATTTGATTTATTTTAATAAAACAGAATTGGAAGACAGAACAATTGCCTTGTGGAAAAAGGAAGAACAATGATATGGAAATTATGCAAACAGGGAATTTTATAAAAGTGCCAGGAAGGTCCAATTTATCCACAGATATGGAGATATTTTCCCCCCACTAGGCACGGGGAGTAAAACATGCCGTCTCTCTCGATTTCTGAGAGAAACAACAAAAGGCTTCTTTTGTGAAGATCTTGGGGGCCCAAGATATTTCTTGGTGATAGGTGGGTGAAAAGGAAGGGAACTGGTCTGGAGGAGTCATCAAAGTGAAATGGATGTTATGGGAGTGCCCGAAAGAGGATTTTGAATGAGGAGGGAGGAAGATATGAAAAGGAGGGCAGAGTCAAAAGGTGGCATGAGGCTGGGCGCCCAGGAGTTCGAGATCAGCCTGGGCAACATAGAGAGACCATTATCAGCTCCCCCGACCCTCCCCACTCCCGCCCAGCCCCTCGGCTCTACCAAAACAAACAAACAAGCAAACAAAGAGCCGGGCGTGGGCGTGATAGTGCAGAAGTGTGATCCTAGCTCCTTGGGAGACAGGCGGGAGGATTGCTTGAGCCCGGGAGATGGAGGCTGCAATGAGTAGTGATCGCACCACTGCACTCCAGCCTGGGTGGCATGACACTTGGTTCTTGCACAGAGAAGCAGTTCTCTGCTCAGTTTCTTTCATTCATTCCTCATGTCATGGCAGTGAAATCTCTCCCCGAGGAAGCTGTCCGGCCAAATCCATGAGCACTTCTGTAGGTGACGGGCTGTAGTGGCTGAAAAACGCAGTAAGACAACCATTCTGAGAAGATACCACTAAAGAGGCCCTGAGTGTATCCCCTCTAATTTTCCACAGTGGGTCAGTTTCTACGCGAGTATTGTAGCTGGGTAGTTCAGAAACCTGAACAGTCGCCACCACCGTAACCTGATTCACTGGGAAGGGGCAGGAGGGTGACTAAATCCACAACATTTACAGACGCCCCCTGGGCCCAATGAATGGAGTTAGTCAAGAATCGGCTTAGAACTGTTTTTGAATCACAAACTCAAAATAACTGTTTACTTGTCTTCTCCCCATTCCCCATGAGGTAACGATGCCTGAATGAGAGCATGAACCTCGCTGAGTTTATTTTTTAGACGGAGTCTTACTGTGTCGCCAGGGCTAGGGTGCAGTGGCGCGATCTGGGTTCACTGCAACCTCCGCCTGCCGGGTTCAAGCGATTCCCCTGCCTCAGCCTTCCGAGTAGCTGGGACTACAGGTCCGTCCGCACCACCACGCCCGGCTTTGGTATTTTTTTTTTTTTTTTTTACTAGGGAACGGGGTTTCACCATTTTGGTCAGGATGGTCTCGATCTCATGACCTCTTGATCCACCCGCATGGGTCTCCCAAAGTGCTGGGATTACAGGCGTGAGCCACTGCTCCCGGCCGCTGAGTTTTTGCTTTCTGCATCCATCCGTCCGTCCGTCCGTCCGTCCGTCCATCCGTCCATCCATCCATCCATCATGTTCAATTACAAAAGTAACGTGATTAGAACCAAAACAGGGTCTGGGCAGGATATTTCGCGAGCACAGAGCTGCAACTCCTAAAGCAGTGCCGGCCACGGGCTGATGGGACCAATGGGAAAGTTTCTGCAAAAACTTCCTGACCACCTTATGCTTAAACTAGGTAATGACAATGATTCAATGTGAGCGTGTATTTCAGAAGAGAACTGAGCTTTCCTGATTGCGGGAACCCAAATGGTGCAGCGCAAAAACTGGGATCCAGAGAGTCAGTACAAGTAAGGTAGGAAACCGCGGGCGAGGAGGCCTCCCTGCCTAACTGAAAGATTCCCTCATTGGAAATTAGGCTTTTAATTAAGAACGCAGGATTCAGAAGAACTGATGCTGTGTAATCCGGGAGAGTCCCGGGGAAGGAAGATTTAATTATCTTACTAGTTAGAATGTGTTAGTACTTCAGAATCCTTCCTGTACTAAAACGTACCACTGGCAGTGGTGGGATTCGAACCCACGTCCCCGAAGAGACTGGAGCCTAAATCCAGCGCCTTAGACCGCTCGGCCACACTACCACACACGCCTTAAGGCTTTGTAATTACTTTCTTCATTCTCTCAGCATTTTGCCCCAGCGTACAAGCGCAAAATTCTGAATTTTCTTCGAGGAAGCAGGGCTCCGGCTAGCATTTTCATTCATCCTTAGGGATCTAAGCAAACCCAAGGAGAGGAGGAATTACTGAATTCTCACTCGCCCTGGGAAGTGGGCTAGCAGGTAATCGAAGATTATTAGCGTCAATGTCTTTGGAAGACCTTTATCTTTTCTTTAACCTAGGCAATAAAACACGGAAATTTAAAAAATCCTACTGCTGATTTGCAAGTTATTTGAGAAGACTAAAGAATAAGAACTCCTTGCTGTTGGATCGTGGTTCTGTGGGTACAAATATTGCTTAGAGTGCCATGGGGTCGAAGTTCAGGTCACTTATTAGGCGCCCTTTCGTTTACAGACCTGTAAGCCTGTCACCACGTTCAAAGGAAACTCGATGGTCGCTCCCTCCTGCAGTTTGAGCATGGCGAGGTTGGGTGTAATTGCCGGGTTTCTTGTTGAGGAAAAAGGCCGCTCTGCACGCTCGGGTAGACCGACGCCCACGCCCACGGTGGTAGCACGGCTCCCCAGAGGGAGGTCACATTCCAAGGGCATCCCCAGCGCAGAAAGCGTGGTTCCCTGGAGCACTGGTGCTGCTCATTCTTTTTTTTTTCCTTTCCTTTTCTTTCTTTCTTTCTCTTCTTTCTTTCTTTCTTTCTTTCTTTCTGTCTTTCTTTCTTTCTTTTTCTTTCTTTCTCTCCTTCCTTCCTTCCCTCTTTCCTTTCTCTCTCTCTCTCTCTCTGTCTGTCTCTCTCTCCCTCCCTTTCGGCAGTATGGCTATTTTCATGATATTGATTCTTCCTATCCATGAACATGGACTGTTTTCTCGTTTGTTTGTGTCCTTTCTGATTTCCTTGAACAGTGGTTTGTAGTTCTCTTTGAAGAGGTCCTTCACTTCCCTTGTTAGTTATATTGCTAGGTATTTTATTCCCTTTGAAGCAATTGTGAATGGGAGTTCATTCCTAATTTGGCTCTCTACTTGCCTGCTGTTTTTTTGTTTTGTTTTGTTTTGTTTTTTTGACGGTGTCTCTGTCGCCCAGGCTGGATAGGCGACACCCGTGGCAGTGGTACCATCTCGACTCACTGCAACCTCCACCTCCAGGGTTCAAGCGATTCTCCTGCCTCAGCCTCCTGAATAGCTGGGAATACAGGCGTCCGCCACCACGCCCGCCCGGCTAATTTTTTTGTATTTTTAGTAGATATGGGTTTTCACCATATTGGCCAGGCTGGTCTCGAACTGCTGACCTCAGGTGATCCACCCGGCTCAGCCCCACAAAGTGCTGGGATTACAGGCGTGAGCCGCCCCACCCGGCAGCTTGTCAGCTTTCTTAAGCTTTTGAGCTGAGATGAGGCGGTTTTCTAGATACAGGATCATGTCATCTACAAACAGGAAGAGTTTGACTTCCTCTCTTCCTATTTGAATGCCCTGTATTTCTTTCTCTTGCTTTATTGCCCTGGCCAGAATTTCCAATACTATGTTAATAGGTGTGGTGAGAGAGGGCATCCGTGTTTCGTGCCGGTTTTCAAGGGGAATGCTTCCAGCTTTTGCCCATTCAGTATGATTTTGGTTGTGGGTTTGTCACACATGGCTTTTATTATTTTGAGGTATGTTCCTTTAAAACTTAGATTATTGAGGGTTTTTAACATGAAGGGATGTTGAATTTTACAGAAAGCCTTTTCTGCATCTATTGAGACAGTCATGTGTTGTACCATTTCTTTCTAACGGAGCAGAGGGAAAGCTAGAAAACAGTTTCAGAGGTGATACTTGGGGTCTCCCGCACCCAAAGCGGGAACCACTGACCTGCGAACAACCCCACTCGACGCAAAGCCCTAGATTATGTATTATTTATATTCTTTGTTGCTGTTCCCATTTGGCTGTTTTCTTGGTGTGTGGATCCAGAAATTCTCCTGGGAGTCTAATTAAAGTTGCCTAATTTTAAGTGCTCCCTCTGTCCTCCACCTCAATCACTCAAAAAACCACAACCCTTTCTCGCCTCTCCTGGCCCTAGGCCTCTGAGGTCTCTCCCCAAGCCCTGGTGGCCCAACGGGTCAGGTTGAGGGCGAATAGAGAGGAAAAAAGCGTTCTTCCCTGGGCCTTCGCGGAGGCAAAGGTCCTTCGAGTTCACGGTCACCGCTGCCAGGAGTTGGGGGAGGCGAGCAGAAAGCAAGTTCTTAAAAAGCAGCTTTAAAATAGGGCTCAGGGAGCACCGGATAAACATAGAACCCAGGCAGGGAAGCGGGGGCGGCATAGGAAAGGGCAGGGACGTTCGGAGGTCGGAGGCAGGCTCTCCTCCCGCGCCCCCACCCACTCTAGTCCGGGCTCCCCGCAGTGCCTCCCAAACTCACCCCGTGTTACATCCCCCTCTTCACGCCTCGTCGCCCTCTGGCGCCAGCACCCTCCTCCGCAACCTCCAGCTCACGGGCAATCTAAGCTCACTGGGTACCCACTGTTCGCCCTGACCAGGTCTCTTTCTTCCTAGAAGGAGGAGGTCAGCACCCAAGGCCAGCAGGCAGCATCTCGTAGGTTTTGAATCCAGCAGGATGGTCAAAGATATGGCCTCCTACGCATCACTTAAGACGGAGAGATTAAAATACCCCTCGCCAGCCCCTTTGGCTGAATGTATGACTACTAAGAAATTTCACATTGTGTTTTCAAGCTTTGGAGGAAGCCTTAGGAAAAAAAGGAGTGCGAGCTTACTGCCTCCATCAGTACACGCAAGTCTTTGCCAGGGTCAGAAGTGGAAAGACTAATGTTTTTTTAAGCTAGAGAGAATCCTAGGAATCCTGTGCCACCATCTCAGTGTGCAGGCTGGGGAAGCATCAGCTTGAAAGAAAAAAAAAAAAGATCCTGGGGCTCTTTACGACTTGAAAGAGCTGTGCAGGGTGAATGGGAGGGGAGAGAACAAATATTTAAAATATCTGTTGAACTATTATGCCTAGTGTTGAGCCAACAAGAGACTTAGGGCCCAGGAATGGGTCTCATATTGAAACTTTTGATGAGATCTCCAGATGAGATTTTACAGTCACATTTATGTCTCTTCGTGTTTCAGTGCTAGCCTGATAAACATACCTGTTACAGTTTGAATATGGTTAATTTGTCCCCACTAGAACTCATGTCGAAATTTGATTTCCAATGTGTCAGTGTTGGGAGATGGGCCCTAGTGGGAGGTGTTTGGATCACAGCAGTAAATTCGTTATGAATGTCTTGGTGCCCTTCTCTCTGTAGTGTGTGAGTTCTGGCTCTGGTGAGATTGGATTACTTCATTTGGGAATGGATTAGTTCCCTGGGAGAGTGGGTTGTTACACAGCCAAGATGCCCCTTCTTTTTTTTCTCTCTTTGTATGTGTCTGCTTCCCCTTTGACCTTCTCTGCCTTGTTTTGACCTAGTATAGTGGCCCTCACCAGAAGCCTGGCTGATGCTGGTAACATGCTTCTCCTACTTCCCAGGCTGCAGAACTGTGAGCTAAATAAACCTTTTTCTTTCTAAATTACTCAGCCTCAGGTGTTCTATTATAGCAACACAGAACAAACAAAGACAATACTCATTTGGCCAGGTGTGGTGGCTCACACCTGTAATCCCAGCGTTTTGGGAGACTGAGGCAGGCAGATTACTTGAGGTCAGGAGTTCGAGACCAGCCTGGACAACATGGCGAAACCCTGTCTCTACTAAAAATACAAAAATTAGCCGGGCATGGTGGCACGTGCCTGTAATCCCAGCTACTCAGGAGGCTGAGGCAGGAGAATCTCTTGAACCCAGGAGTCAGAGGTTGCAGTGAGCCGAGATCACACCACTGCACTCCAGCCTGGGCAACAGAGATTCCGTCTCAAAAAAAAAAACAAAAACAAACAAACAAACAAACAAAAAAAACCGCATAATACTCATTTAAATAACCCATAGTTTCTCTACGTGTTGACTTTTTTTTTTTTAAATATGAAGATTCTCATATGATGGAAGTGACCTGAGCCCATTTTGATCTGTTTTAGTGCCAGATCAGGCAATAAAAGGAAGCAGTCAACAGGAAAGAACCTAGTCATCACAGCAGAGCCCTCTTTGATCCTGGAACGCTGCAGGTTCAAATTCCTCAAACTGACAGGCGTCAGAGCACTTTCTTATTAAGAAAGTACCACACTCTCCTGTTCCTGGCTGAAGTTCCTTTGCTAACAAGTGGGCATGGCTTCTCCTATTCAATTTCCTATTCAGTGTTGCTGGAGTACCTATTTCCTGCCTTGTGCTCACAGGATCCTTCAGTAGGGAGGGAGGAAACTTGGCCTGTTCCTTTCAAGGAGTGGATCACATGTTGGATTGCACAGCTCAAACAGTAAGTGCCCTGAGACCCATAAGCCAGGTGTCTTGGCTTTCCTAGTAGAATGCCAAATTTGCTGCATACTTGATTGCCCAGTATCTAAAGCAAATGGATAACCACCCTTTTGGAAAGATGCCTGATACAAATACATGCAATGTGTTCGTCTGGCTGGCACATGTCTATTCCTTCAGTCTTCAGCACAGAATGCTGATATTCTAGGCTCTGGCATTCTGTAATATTGTCGGAGAGTTTAACCTTGAATTTCTTGCTATCCATACCTTGTTAATCGTCCAGATGATGAAAATTTATAGATGAGCAAGAGATTTACTTTAAGGCCTTAATATGCAAAGTGTGATTGGGGGCCAGCAGCATCAGCATCTTCTGGTAGCAGATTAGAAATGCAGAATCTCAGGCCTACTGAATCAGAATCTTAACAAACTCCCCAAAAGTTAGAGTATGCATTAAATTTTGAGAAATACTCTATGTACCAACTTCTGTATCAAATGTTCTATGCTCATTTAGAGTATCTGAAAGTTCCCACTAGAATCTTTCTGGATCAGTCTGCAGCAGAAGACATGCACTACATTGCAGTGTAAAGCTCTGTTCCTAGCTCCAATAGAGAGCCATGCCCCTGGCTGGGGGCGGTGGCTCATGCCGTAATCCCAGCACTTTGGGAGGCCGAGGCGGGCAGATCACGAGGTCAGGAGTTCGAGATCAGCCTAACCAAAGTGGTGAAACCCCGTCTGTACTAAAAATACAAAAATTAGCCGGGTGTGGTGGTGTGCACCTGTAATCTCAGCTACTTGGGAGGCTGAGGCGGGAGCATTGCTTGAACTCGGGAGGCGGAGGTTGTGGTGAGCTGAGATCGTGCCATTGCACTCCAGCCTGGGCAATAAGAGCGAAACTATGTCGCAAAAAAAAAAAAAAAAAAAAAAAACTGAGATCGTGCCATTGCACTCCAGCCTGGGCAGTAAAAACGAAACTATGTCGCAAAAAAAAAAAAAAAAAAAAAAAAAAGCCATCCCCCTATCGGCCTGAGGACCCCTCTATGTGCTAAAAAATCTTGCTCAAAATTAAATGCTATATTTAAATTAAATAATATTTTTGATGACTGCATCAGATAGTCAATGCTTTCAGCATTTATTGAGCGCCACTTACTCTGATGTGGTTTCATATGGTTATCACATTGACCATCACAGTAAAGCAAAGTACTGTGATGTACTTAGTTTTCTAGGCCGGGTGCAGTGGCTCATGCCTGTAATCCCAGCGCTTTGGGAGGCTGAGGAGGGTGAATCATGAGGTCAGGAGTTCGAGACCAGCCTGACCAACATGGTGAAACCCATCTCTATTAAAAAAACAAAAAAAATTAGCCAGGTGTGGTGGCACACACCTGTAATCCCAGCTACTCAGGAGGCTGAGGCAGGAGAATAGCTTGAACCCGGGAGGTGGAGCTTGCAGTGAGCTGAGATCATGCCACTGCACTTCAGCCTGGGCAACAGAGCAAGACTGTCTCAAAAAAAAAAAAAAAAGTTTTCTAAAGTAAATGCTCAAAGTAAAAAGAGGGAAGGGAAATTTCCTTGTATTCAGCAGGGAGATTTAAGCCCCTTATTTCTAGTTTGTATTTGTCTTTACACTTTTCACTGAACTTCATTGGAGAGATGGGACAAAAAGGATTTCATGGAGTAATCCAGTGAACTCAATCACCTCTGCAAGCTTCAGGTGAAAAGAAATGCAATCTTTGAACTATGGTATGATCAACAGGAATGGAAAGGGGAAGGATATGAGGCATTTTTTATTCTTTGCTTGTGTTCATCCTTCTGGTATCATTGTCCTCCTTCACCTGCTCAGTCCCCACAAATATTGTAATAGTCTTGGTGCTTTGGGTTTAAAAAGATCACGTCTGATGTACAATTTAATTTCTTCTTTGATTTCCCTCTACTGCTTTGCCTAGTCCCTGTCTTTAATTCCATAGTGTACCGAGTGCTCAAAACACGATCAGCTTGTCGGTGAACACACAGGAGTGTTTATAATGGGTTTAAACATTTGAGGCAAGCTGGTGGGGTGCATCTGCCAGGAAGCCTTTGGGACTTGGAAATAGAATCTTGCCCACTTCACATCCACCAAATAAATCTGTGCTCATCATTTGATCAGGTTTGGGGAGGAGCAGAAGACAAACAAGATTATTATCCTTGCTCATTGGGAACTTGAATTTGAATAAAAGAAAATATCTTCTCCACCTTTTACAATATATACAATACAAACCTAGAAGAATGAACAAACACACAGAGACATACACACTACAGTTAGATGGCAATACAAGTGGTAACTGATAATCACCAGAGTGAGTGTAGCCTCAGTTTCCAGAAGGTAAGATGTCTTTGGAAATCTGAAGAAAACTTTGAGAAAGTACAAATCGAGGCAAGTACATGTGTGTATGTGTGCGTGTGTGTGTGTGTGTGTGTGTGGCTAAAGCTTTGCAAAGTCACGTTCCTTGATGTCTGAGATAAACAATCTATGTATCTTGGAAACCAGTATGCCTGTCCATAGGTGTTCGTGGATGTTGTTACAGTGAATAACTGGTTGAGTCCTGGTAATTGTTCCTGACCTTTAAAAATATTCTATAGCCAATGAAGCTGAAAATTACAAAGTCTTCCCCAAAGGATGACATAATAGTTTCCTTTTCTGCACAGAAGCTCCTTGAAATAGTGCACTGTCATGTAAATAAGTATCACTCATTAGACTTCATTCTTCCTGCTTGGTTTACTAGAAATTCAGTCCTACCTAGACCCTAGACAATCTATCCTGGAAAATTAGTAGTAGGGTTAGTAGTAGGGTTCTTGACAAAAATATTTAAGCTGAATCTAATCATGAGGAAATAAGTAAATATTGAACTGCATCTTATCTGAGGAAATAATCACATTCAGAACATGAGACTTCCTATAAGACAACTGCCATGAGAAAAGAAAGTCTAAGAGGAGAGGAATTTTCTAGATTAAAGGAGACCAAAGAGATGTTACAACTAAATGCAGTGAGAAATATTGTTAGAATTTACATTATTTTAATAGGGAGTGGGTAAGTGGGGAAATCTGAATATGGACTGTATATCTATTAGCATATAAGGAATTATAAATTTTCTTGGGTGTGATATGGTGCTAATATTCTGCTCTTGGATAGTATATGTAAACAGGGGGATGCGGAGGTAAGAAGGATGCAAATGTTCCTAATAATGGGTGTTCTAGTTAAAGCGTATACAGTTTTTTTGTTTTTGTTTTTGTTTTTTTTTTTTGAGACGGAGTCTCTCTCTTTCACCCAGGCTGGAGTGCAGTGGCGCGATCTCAGCTCACTGCAGGCTCCGCCGCCCGGGGTTCCGCCATTCTCCTGCCTCAGCCTCCCGCGTAGCTGGGACTACAGGCGCCTGCCACCTCGCCCGGCTGATTTTTTGTATTTTTAGTAGAGACGGGGTTTCACCGTGTTAGCCAGGATGGTCTCGATCTCCTGACCTCGTGATCCGCCCGCCTTGGCCTCCCAAAGTGCTGGGATTACAGGCGTGAGCCACCGCGCCCGGCCAGCGTATACAGTTTTTATGGTACCTTTTTTTTAACTTTTCCCTAGGGTATTACTATACAAACAGACAGTGGCCAGAACATATATAAAAATAGACCTCTGACCAGTAGTAACCTACAACAGCCAGTGCAGGAAGTCAACCCACAGTGACCAGCACAGGAAGCCAGCCCATTATCTCTCTTTTTTTTTGAGACAGATTTTCACTCTTGTTGCCCAGGCTGGAGTGCAATGGCGCTATCTTGGCTCACCGCCTATCACTGGCTATCTCTGCCTCCCGGGTTGAAGCGATTCTCTTGCCTCAGCCTCCCGAGTAGCTGGGATTCCAGGCATGCACCACCACGCCGAGCCAATTTTGTATTTTTAGTAGAGACGGGGTTTCTCCATTTTGGTCACGCTGGTCTCGAACTCCCGACCCTCAGGTGATCCACCTGCCTCGGCCTCCCAGAGTGCTGGGATTACAGGTGTGAACCACAGCGCCCGGCCAGTCCATTGTCTTTAAGCCGGACTTTTAGGAAGTCAGACCACTATCTCTACTCTAAGCAACGAGCCCAGGAAGCCAGACAATAACCTCTGTAAAAACCAGACCCAATGGCTAGGAATTTATGAATAGTTAACACCTTTCCTATTATTTGTTTCTGTTTCCAAGTTAGCATCAACCAGAGAAAGCCAAATACGTATCCCTAACATAGGATGCCCCGCTTCTAGTTAGCCTGCCCACTGCGTCCCCATGCCACAGTCTCCAGTCAGGGCACACTTGAAGGCTTCCCTTTGTCCACTATGAAGTTTTCCCACTCCTCTGCTTGCCTTTGAGCCTCTGCCAAATCACAAGTGACGCTCTTTTGGGTCCCCACTTCCAAGATGGCAAAGAAAAGAAATAACAATGGTCATGCCAAAAAGGGCCACAGCCACGTGCAGCCTATTTGCTACATGGACTATGCCCTATGCCACCCAAAGCCAAGACTGTTAAGAAGTTCATCATTCAAAACGTAGTAGACACTGCACCTGTCAGGACATTTCTGAAGCTAGGATCTTTGAGGCCTGTGGGCTTCCCAAGTTGCTCGTGAAATTCTGTTACTGTGGGAGTTGTGTCATTCACAGCAAGGTAGACAGGAATTAATCTTGTGAAGCTTGCAAGGACCGAATACCCTCACCCTGACCTATGGGTGCTGCCACATGACCCCTACCAAAGCCCATATAAGAAGGTGAGTCCTTAAGGACTAAAGAAAAACTCTCTCTAGAGAAAAATAATATGAGAATTATATTTTTTAAAAATCACAAGTAAAGGCTGCTAACTCCTTTGCTATAGAAAGCTCTGAATAGCCTTTGCTTGTTCTCATTAACTGGTGTTCATTTATTTCCACATTAGGATTAAAGTTTTTCCGAATGAAAAGTTGAGGGGAAATGGAAAAAATACAGACAAACAACAAAAAAAGCAATTAAAAATATTGCCAAGATTACAACTAGGGGTCAAGTTGCTCAGCAGAGGAAGTGCTCAGGATGGGCCAGAACACACTGGAGCACAACCAGGTTTGCGGATGCTAAGTCTAATAAACTAGTAGAAGGGGGTCTTGGAGTTTCCTAGAGTCAGACTGGCCAACTCGAGTGAATCGTGGAGTAAGGGGCTGGAAGAATGAGAATATAACATAAGGTCCTGGGACAACCTTTGATGGTAGGAGGTAGGCTGAATGTGGATAGGGTCAATTGGTCAAAGGTTTATTTGCACTGATAGAGGAGTGAGAACTCTCTCCGCAAAGCCAGGCTCTGTCTAGGAGAAACCAGAAACATCAGATCCATGGTTGTTGCCCTGGCTTCTCTCCTTGGAATACTTCTTTGAATATTTTAAATTATTATTATTATTATTATTATTATTATTATTATTTGACTGAGTCTGGCTCTGTCGCCCAGGCTGGAGTGCAGTGGCGCGATCTTGGCTCACTGCAACCTCCGCCTCCAGGGTTCAAGCAATTCTCCCTCCTCAACCTCCCCAGTAGCTGGGACTACAGGCGCGTGCCACCATGCGCTAATTTTTTGTATTTTTAGTACAGATGGGTTTTCACCGTGTTAGTCAGGATAGTCTCAATCTCCTGACCTCGTGATCCGCCCGTCTCAGCCTCCCAAATTTAAGTTATTCTTAAATGTATAACAGTCTATGGTTAGAAGAGAAGAGATCAATTCATGTAGGGAATAGAAGAGAGCTTGCCAAATTGTGACAGGGTGAGAATGAGGGGACAGATTCTAAGAGAAGGTGAGGAGCCATGAATACCATCGGAGAAAGATAAGCAAAGAGAGGAGGAGAAACAGCAAAGAGGAAGAAGGCCGTTTGAGAGACAGTTTGCACTGCTTAGTAATTTTGCCTATGGCCAGGCCAGTCTCTCTGAAAATAATAATGATGAAGATAATAATGATGAAGATAATACTAACAATGATGATAATAATAAACACCTATTTCCAAAACAGGGACGTTGAGACCTGGCAAAGTTAAATAACCGATTTAGGTTTTTTTCTTTTTTTTTTTTTTTAAGACGGAGTCTCGCTCTGTCACCCAGGCTGGAGTGCAGTGGCGCGATCTCGGCTCACTGCAAGCTCCGCCTCCCGGGTTCACGCCATTCTTCTGCCTCAGCCGCCCGAGTAGCTGGGACTACAGGCACCCGCCACCACGCCCGGCTAATTTTTTGTATTTTTTAGTAGAGACGGGGGTTTCACCATGTTAGCCAGGATGGCCTGGATCTCCTGACCTCGTGATCCGCCCGCCTCGGCCTCCCGAAGTGCTGGGATTACAGGCGTGAGCCACCGCGCCCGGCCCCAATTTAGGTTTTTTCTAACCACTGCACTACATACTCTATGTCTATACATGCCAACAATCACACATCAACTATGACCAAAAGTTTATTTTAATTTGACTTTTCTGCTCTAGAAAAAAGGTAGGCCTACTTGTGTTCCCCGATGTTAAAAAAAAAAAAAAAAAAGGTAGGCAACCTGCCATTTCCTTAAGCTATGAGTTGTGTCTTTAGGCCCAAAGAGAACATGTTAGAGGTTTTCTCCAGTGAAGTGTCTTGTGTAGGCACATAGAGTATAGAGACTCAATTTTTAATTCAATCAGTTAAAAGGAAGCCTTGTAGTTCTCTTGGGAGCAGGAGACTGAGGGTTAAACACCCAGGAGTAGTAGAAGGAACAGCCCTTGTCAGGCTACAAAAGATATGTATTCATCTCACCTTAGGACAACATTGTGAGGCCTCTTCCTGACTCATCCCTAATCCAAGAAAATCTGCCACATATGCCTTACTTTGCCTATCTAAATAGAGCACTTTTCTTCCTTGAAAATGTGTAAGGTCAACAGCATCATGTTTTACGTTTAAATAATGAAAACTAAAGGAGACGATGAATCATAATAACCTTACAGATTTCTTACAAATTTTGTGATCTTGGACATGAAAGCACTAAAAAATTGTGAGTATAAGAGCAGAGCTGTGGTCAGAGGGTCTAAATCTTACTAAGCAGAGTCGCGTCACTTCTTGGGGTTCCATGAATCAGTGCTTATTTTCCAGTGTTCTCATCTACGGCTTATTTGTCGTAAGAAAGGGGTACGAGATCTTTCTTAGTTAAATAATTGTTTAGTTTCTGTTCACCAGCTTATATAAACAAGGTTTCTAAAAATTAAAAACAATCTTTTCTAAAAAGTCGTATTATTTTCGTACCAACTGTGTAAATCTGTGTATGTCTTCAGGGAAGGATTAAACTCTTCTTCCTCAACACCCCTTTTCCCTGTTTGCTTCTACCTCTGGACCTTGGAAGAGTGAGGGATTAACTCCAGAAAGGCAAGTTTAGAGGTTTAGGGATCTGGATTGAGAAAGGAAAAAGCCGTGGAAAATCTCTTCTCACCTCCGTCCCTGGATTTTACCACCATATTAAGGGGAAGGCGTGCACTACAATTTCCTTGTCCATCAGACGCCCTCCATAGACGCCTCATATTTCGGGAGGTGTGTGTGTAGGGGGTCGCCCTTGTACCCAAAGATCTGAAATTCTTACATCAACACCATTTCCATGCACCACAGAGGCACAGTAGGCAACGTCTCAAGAGAGTATCAGGGTGAGGAACGGGAAGACAGCCTGGTAGTTGCTCTGCTCAAAGCAGAATCTTTTCGAGGGATTTACAGAGCACGAAAATGTTTTCATTTTGTAGGAGAATATCCTGGAATTTTACTCAAGCTAACATCCTATTCAGTAGCTGGAATGCTAGAAGCATAATACCAATCTATAAGATTAAAGGTAGAGAAACACGGTCCCAACGAGGGCTCCATAGCTCAGGGGTTAGAGCACTGGTCTTGTAAACCAGGGGTCGCGAGTTCAATTCTCGCTGGGGCCTGCGTTCTCTTTTTTCTTTCCTGCCCAAGGGATTTCCACATCAGAAGGTAAGCGGGGTCGGACAACGCGGCAGCAGCGTGGCTGTCGCTTGGCACATCTGCATGTCTTCGGCAGTCATTTAGGCTAGGCGGGTTCACGCCTGCTACAGAAGCTGCCAGTCTCAATGACTCTTGGGGCGTGTGGTTTACCGCTGCTGTGCAAATAAGTACGCATTCTTGCCGATAGAAGGCACCCAAGAACCTAGTTCATCAGAAAATGCCTAATGATGTGAATGAGCCTTAGGGCAAACCTTAAGCAATTTCGCGCCGCGGCTCGTTGGTCTAGGGGTATGATTCTCGCTTAGGGTGCGAGAGGTCCCGGGTTCAAATCCCGGACGAGCCCTTGCCCTTTTCAACTCAGCAAGGTATGTCTTGTTGAAAACTTCACCACTGCACTGTGATATCCCTATATACTGTTCTTTGAAAAACTGCAGCCATTAACTCCCCAGGGATGTGAAGAAGCAAAGCAGAGAAAACTCCAGGTTATGCTTTTTATTCTCTCTGACAAACTGTAACACATCTTTCTCTCCCTGCCTACCTCTAGCAATCCTGTCAAGTCAAATAAAACAGTCTATGCAAAGTTGCTCGGAAATTTTAGCCCTCGGTAAACAAAAGGAGCTGCTTTCTTTCCTGGGTGTGAATTGGGAGCTGACACATACTAACATTGTCACCACGTGTAACTGTATGATGTGTTATCTTTTAAAAAGGGGTTTACATGTTATTACATAATATTGCCTTTTCTTCTCCTTTTCCTTTCTTTCCTTTTTCCCCACCCTTTCTGGTGTTTGTTTGTTTTGTACTGTGAGGTAGGCAACGAATTCTGTTAACTCCAGCGGAGCAATAGAGTGATGAGGGAAAGTGTATCTCTAAAGGCAAATTTTGAAATGTTAACTTTAAAAATAATGTTTTGTGGATCCTTAGCAACTTTCTTTATTGTGTGAATAACTATTACAGAATAAAACGATTCCATTAGAAGTGAACTATATCCCTTCCTGGCAACAGATGGACTAACTTACCCACATCAACACTCATCATCTCTGTCTTCTGTCTTGTTTCAAGGCCCATCTTTCACTTCTCATATTTAAGGGCAGCTCCTTCAGTTTCACATCAGATGAATTTCCCATTTCCTCTCCTTTAGGTAAGGACTTGGTTTCTGAAATCAACATTACCTCCGCACCTCCACCCCCAAGCCCCTAACACCACACACACCAGCTATTTCCCCCAGTGTGACAATCATTTCCATTAGCATACAAACACCAAACAGCTGCAGTATCACCAATCCTTAAAAAAAATTCCTTCTTAACCACTCTTTCCAATTCTCTTTCTTCTGCATAGATAAAAAAACTTCTTAAAAGTTATGCATTGTGTATCTCAACTTCCTCCCCTCATGCTCTGTCCTCAACCAATTATGATCAAGCCTTTTTTCTCCACCACGCCACTTGAAATGGCTTTTGTCAAGGTTACCAATGACTTTGATGTTTCCAGATCTAAAAGTGACTTTTCAGTCTTCGTCCTACTTCATTTCTCATCTCAGGAGGCTACTTTTCAGTCTCTTTTGATGGCTCCTCCTTTCCTGACCTCTCAATATTTGAGTGTTATCTTGCTCTCCCCTTGCCCGTTTTTTTATCTCTCTATACTTATCAAGTCATGAGGCTTAACATAGCATCGTATACTGATGATTCCCATTCATAAGCCTTGACCTAGGTTTGTAGATATACTCATATGCTTGCCCCAGCATGTGAACGAGTTAGAGGCATCTCAGAATTAATTTGTCTCAAATGATACCCTTGATTTCCTGCCACTCTTCTTCCGATTGCTCTCCAACCACCACCCATATCCCAGGAAATAGATCCATCATTTATCCACTTTCTCCAACATCACATCCAATCCACTGTTCTATCTTCGTCTATTTCCCAACACACTCATTATCACCCTAGTCTAAACTCTCCTTCATCTCTTACAAATCCCATGAAAGCCTTCTAACTCATTTTCCTACTTTTTCTCTGCTCCCTATTCTAGAGAACAGCCAGAGTTACCCTATTACAATGTAGCCCAAACAATGCTCTCCTCCACTTAAAAGCAGCTAATAACTTCTCACATTTAGAACAGAATCTGTGATCGAGCCCTTCTGTGTTCTGGTGGTGTCTGTCCCTCTGATCGCAGCTGCTTACCCCCTCCTCCTCCTTCTCACTCACTTTCTTCTAGCTATACTGGCCCTCCCACTGTTCCTCAAATCCATGTGCCTTGTTTCTTGTTCCGGACTTTTCATGTACTGTTTCCTTTGCCTAGAACATCTCACTTCCTCAAATATTTGTATCCCTCTCTCTCACTCCTTCTGTGCTCAAATGTTACCTCTTTAGAGAAAACTTCCTTGACCACTCTTTCCAAAATAGCCTCCAATTGCCATTACACCCTACACTAATTTATGGCTGTTCACAGCATTTATCACTACTTAATATTATTATATGCAGTTCTTTCCTTCTTTTTTTCTGTTTCTCCTACTAGGATATAAGCTCCAGGGAGGCAGATCTTTCGTTGTGCTCGATTTTGTACCCTCAGCACTTAGCAATGTGTACTATATGTAGTTGGCAATTAATAATGAATAGATGAATGGGTGGACGAATATTACCACACTTTCAGGCACACCTGCTGGTCTCCAGAGGCCACAATTAAATGGCAATTTATTTCCAGTTTCTGTAGAGTCAGATTGGAATCTTCCCAGGGATAATAGCCATGGCTATGGAATTATGTTACAAATGGATACCTAAATTGATCTTTCTTGTCTCTGCAGACTATATGCTAAGCACCTTACACGTATTCACTAATTTTCATAAAGAGGTATATATTATCTCCATTGTACAAATGAGGAAATAGAGGCACACAAAAGGTAAGCAGCTTGCCCAAGTCACACAGTAATGTGAGAATTGCGACCCCTTGCATTCTAACAGCCCAGCCCACGGTCCCTTCACCATCCTTCCCACATCACTGCACTACCTTCCTTATGCCGCATTTGTTTTTTACTCGATGATGTTTTACAATGTTTCAAGACCGTTTTTATTGTAATTGTAGGATTTATTTTTCCAGTGTAGACTGTGAGTTTCCCTTGTGGGCAGGCATTATTTTATTCATCTTTCTGTACTCCTCAACAACTAGAACAGTGCAAATTACGCTCGTCTACTTAAAGGCAAAGAGCTCAAAATACGCTCGTCCACTTAAAGGCAAAGCAAAGGCTACACATGAATTATATTAATGTCCTAGCGCTTTCCCTTCTTTGGGAAACCATGGATTCAAAAGCATCTTTATGATCTTGAGAGGATTTTACTGGCTTTATGAAGTACTTCACATTATGAAAGACTCACAAATACGAGACGTTCCAAAATAGCGCACAGCTACATTCTTCACCAACTGGAGATACGAGATGGGGTGCTAGAGAAAGGTAAAGAGACTGTGTTAACGTGGTAGCACCAGCACAGTAATTGGAATACACGGATGGTTTCCCCAAGAAAAGCAAAGCACGTGGCAGCGGTGGGATTCGAACCCACGCCCCCGAAGAGACTGGAGCCTTAATCCAGCGCCTTAGACCGCTCGGCCACGCTACCTGCTGGCTGGTTGTCGGGAACATATTCTCTACCCTTTCCTCTTTTACCCTCCCCCACCTGCCAACTTCATGATCCTGTATTTGTAGCTTTACCGGATTTTTTCTTTCTGGTTTGTTTAGCTCTCCTTCATCTTTTAAGCCGCACTATTTGAAATTGGTGGAAAGAGTTATAATACATGTTTTGAAAAACGTCCCGAGAGAGGGAGGGCAACCTTGTCAGGTCTAACGGTTTGGAGCGCCAGCCCCGTGCCAGGCAAGGCGGGTCACCGGACAGCGTCGGGGCCCTCTTCTGCCTCGGGGTCTCTTCACAGAGGGCGCCCTGCGGCGACAGTTTTCGCCGGCCGCCGGCACGGCGGTCGGTACCTGTTAAGGACGAGATGCCTTCCGACCACCGGATAACTCGGGAGGGTCCCTGATTTGCCTGCTCCCTGTCCTACAGCATCTTTGGCTCACTCGGAAGTGAAAACATGCAGCTAAATTATTCCCACTGACGCCTGAACATTTTTCCTAAAAGGGATCTGCAGTCACAAGGCGCCGCCTTCCGGAATTTAGGTGAGAAAACCTGCAGTGGTTTACTTTATCCACTAGGTGTCACCCATGCCCATAGTTATAAAAGAAGACAGTGACCAACTGTAGACGTGGCTGAAACTTTCCTTACTAAAGTTCAGTAACCCAACCAGAGTCCATAGCTGGCTCGTTGGTCTAGGGGTATGATTCTCGCTTAGGGTGCGAGAGGTCCCGGGTTCAAATCCCGGACGAGCCCTGTTTTTCCTTTCTCTCCTTGTCAGCTGGCCCCCATAAAGTCACAGATTTTTCTGTCAGTGGACATCCCAATAAAACCACAGGTTTATTCACGTTAAACACCATCGCACAAAGTAAGCACCATGTGAAGTTAGTATGTGAGTACCATCTAATGCTCCATTATTTCAAATATATGTATTTCATCTTTAGGCAAAAATGCTCTTTGTCATGGTATTACATTATGAGGATAAATACCAGGTGCTACCACATATCATGTACATTTCTTTTACATAATCATTATTTTAAATCAACCAGCTTTTCACTTTTGCAGTTCTTTGTTATTATCCAGGAATTGTTCATTCAGGACAGGCATATTTTAATAGTTTCACATAACCCTCACTTTGTAAGCACAGAGGCCAGCAGATGTGGTGAAGTTCTTGTCACAAATAAAGCCTAGGCTCCGTCATTCAAGCCTGAGCTCACTGAACCCTTCTGTGTGTGCGTGGGGGTGGGGAACTCGGTGGTGTAGCCCCTTGGGAATGAACTTCTCAACAGGGATTTGCAATCGTATCTGCATATTAGAGTCACCTGTGAAGCTTTTTAACCATCCACTGCTGGGTCCAACCCCAGAACAATCACACTGCAATCTCTGATGGGACCCTAGGAATGATTTTCTTTCTTTCTTTCTCTTTTTTTTTCTTTTCTTTTCTTTTCTTTCTTTTTCTTCATTTCTTTCTCTCTCTCTTTCTCTTTCTCTCTTTCTCTTTTTTTGATGGAGTTTCGCTCTTGTTGCCCAGGCTGGAGTGCAGTGGTGCAATCTGGGCTCACTGCAACCTCCACCTCCTGGGTTCAAGAGATTCTCCTGCCTCAGCCTCCCAAGTAGCAGGGATTATAGGCCTGCACCACCACACCTGGCTAATATTTTGTATTTTTAGTAAAGACAGGATTTCACCATTCTGGCCAGGCTGGTCTCGAACTCCTGACCTCAGGTGATCCACCCGCCTTGGTCTCCCAAAGTGCTGGGATTACAGTCATGAGTCACCGTGCCCAGCCTGGGAGTGGTTATTTTTCAGAAAAAAAGCTCCCAAGATGTAACTGGAATTGCCCTGGGAGCTACATATGCTACCAACTTCCTCTACAAGACACAGCGGGAGACCATGCAGGGCGGGGTAACTCTATAAGAACCCTGTGTCTTACTCTGCGTTCCTCAGAATCACCCCCTACTGGCCAGTACTTGATCTTCCCTAGTTAAGTGTTCTTTTGGGTACAACCGTGTGCCACATTATTTTGCCTCTGCAATCCTCCTTACTTTCCCAAGCCACAGAAATGGACTGTGCTATGGGATGGTTGCCTACTGAGGTTTGTGCAAACATAACATGTGTTTCCCTCATCGAGGGAAAAGACAGCCTAGTCGTTCACCCTGCTTATCTGAGAAGAGTATGTGGCTGCGTGTGTTGGGGGGAGGGAGGCTTTCACTTTCTACGCAATGGCTAGACCCTCAGAACACCCTCTTCATCTCTGTTCTCCCGCTACCAGTGGGGTATTCAGTGTTTACATCCTATAGTTCAGCCAGATGTGTCCTGACTCATCTGATGAACAAGAACTAGAAATCACAGATATTTTTCACTTCATTCCTAGCTACACTGTTGAGTATTTAACTTCTGATACTTCTTCAGATATTTAGAAGAACTATGAAACAAATAATCTTGGAATTATCCTTTATTCCTCTCTCTTACAACTCATGTTCAATCCCTTAACAAATGATGTTGGCTCTATCATCAGAATATTTCCAGAATTCAAACATTTCTCACCACCTCCACCACCATTGCTGTAGTCGAAGCCATCACCATTTCTCATCTGCCCTATTGCAGCAGCCCTTTAGCATGTCTCTCTGTTTCGTCCTTGTGCCCTTAAATCTATTTTCCACAAAGTGGTCAGAATGATCCTGTCAAATCCTAGGAGCTTGTCGTTTCTCTGCTTACAACCCTCTGTGCATCTCTGTCATGCTCAGGGTTAGGTTCCAGCCCCAGCTGAGGGCTGAGGGGAGTGGGTGGACGTGGGGCAGGGAGCTGGAAGAACACTCAAGAGACAGCAGGTAAATGAGACATGGCTTTATTCAGCAGCCCCTTCACAGGGTCAGTGTTACATTTATACACTACACAAATGATAGTGACTGAGAGCCAGGTGGGGAGCTTCTTTATGTTGTGCCTACATGGCTATGATTATATAAGATATGGGACTGTGCACTTGCGCCCCAATCCCACTGAGTCATCTAGGCTGTTTACCTTGGCCTATGCCTGCTTGGCTGCACACAGCCATGTTCCTTACACTCCACCCGCTAGGCGGAGGGAATCCTCTTGGTGGGGACCCATGCACATATGGCAGCACCCTGGACCCACAGGCCACAGCAACAACACAGAGAGCAACAACATACCACTAATATTCCTGCTATGCTACCTATGATTATGAGAGCCCAATGTAGGCCAGAGCCCAAAGACGCCCACCATCTCTGCAGGGGGTCATCAGTAAGGTGCTCAATCACCTTAACCTCCTATGACACCCCTTGTAAAGCTGCCATTATATTCCAGTGGTTGTCAGGGATAAATGTGCAACACTGTGTCCCCACAAGGGCACAGGTGCCACCTTGGGCAGCTGCGACTATGTCTAAGGCCATCCGGTTTTGCAGCACCAGCTTCCTGATCTGATCAACGTCATCAGTTAACAAAAGGAGGGCAACTCGGGCCCGAGCTGTGTGGTCTGCAAAGGCTGCAACCTGCTTTTCTACAGTAATGATGCCTGCTCCAGGGATAGTCATTGCTAAGGGATAGAACCACTAGGGGGCCTGCTGCACTGGCAAAAAGCAGGAACACAGTGGCTCCCAGTTATGCGGTGACTGGGCAATGTGGGAAGCACAGTGGCAGGCACATAGAGCCAACCCCAGGTACAATGTCCAGTCCAGTTGGCTGGGAGATATGGCCATCCTGTGTCCCCACAGACCCATAAACTCCCAGGGGGCACAAAGTCCATGGGGGCCTGGCCTTGGTAAGGCCGCTGTTCCACCACACCCTTGGTGTGGTGACACATGTTATGTTTGCACAAACCTCAGTAGGCAACCATCGCACAGTGACTTTACCCCAGTGCTGCCCTATACATTGTGATACCTGCAGTGGGGGCACCACGTGTCCTCCCATTAGCCAGTCCCATCCATCATGGACACTATGAGTCAGCCAAGGGGCAGGTTTGCCATGGGTTTTGTGATGCCTCCTATCCAAAGCCTGCCCTGTGGCATCCAACCCATTGTCCATGGGACCCCAAACTTCTAGCCATTCCCAGTTCTTCACAGAAGCAAGATACACGTTCCAGGGCAAACTGTCCGCAGCTGCTGCTGGAAGGTGGAGCAGATCCAACAGTTGGAGACATTGGTCACCTCAGCATAGGTGTGGGCCCAGTCCACAATGCTGTTGGAGCATGTCAACTTACAGCCAGAACAACAAAGCAGGCGCAGGTATTAACGGGTAAATCACGTCCCTCAGGCAAAATACAGGCTAACTTTTCTTTTCTTTTTTTGTTTTTTTGAGACAGAGTCTCACTCTGTTGCTGAGCCTGGAGTGCGGTGGCACGAGCTTGGCTCAGTGCAACCTCTGACTCCTGGGTTCAAGCAATTCTCCTGCCTCAGCCTCCCGAGTAGCTAGGATTACAGACATGTGCCACCACACCTGGCTAATTTTTTGTATTTTTAGTAGAGATGGAGTTTCAGCATGTTGGTCAAGCTGGTCTCGAACTCCTAACCTCAGCTGATCCACACGCCTCAGCCTCCCAAAGTGCTGGGATTACAGGCATGAGCTACCGCGCCCAGCCAATACAGGCTAACTTTTCATCTCTGGATAACAATGCAGCGGCCAAGGCTCCTGCCCTGGGTGATGATAGCACACCTTCTCAGCTCCCCATGGTTCTATTGGGTCTTGTACCCAAGCCAAAGTCACAGGGGAGCTCAAAATAGGCCACACAGACAGTACATATATAGGAGGGTCCCTTCCGTGGCCATTCCGCTACGAATGGTCAATCGTGGAGGCCACACATTAAATACCCAAGGAGTCACATGTAAGTCATACTGCAGATGCTCCCTCCAGGGGGCTACAATAGCTAACCATCTGCAATGGGGGGCTTGGTGGGTCCATGGCCAACACCAGGTTTTCTGTTCCCCTGCCTTCGGGGCGTTGGGGCAGGCAACAATAGATTACCATCTGTCCCCATACCTGGTCAGAGGAGGTCATCCTTGGTGTGTATCTGTAGCTGGATGGGGATGGTGGCCCAGGATAACAGTGTCTCCACCAGGGCTGGGCCACCTTTCCGTGGTCGCTCATTCAAAATTTTAACACAAAATTTTAACTGATGGTAGGGCAGATGCCCTTAGCCAGATGGCAAATTGCACTGGCCCCTGATCAATTACTTGTAAGTAATTGGTCCAACCTGGACGTGGATGTCTGTGCTGCCCTAGTCCAGGGAGTTGTTACCCATGAATGTACCCACCCTGCTATTGGGTAAGTCGTTCCCCACAGCGACTGCAGCCCATCCCGTCAAGCTCTCACAGGCCTGAAGAGCAGCATATACAGCAGCTAAATTCTTCTCTATCAATGAATACCGGAGCTCAGCTCCCTTCCACAGCTGGGACCAAAAACCTATTGGCGTTCTAAAGGGCTCCATGCGCTGCCATAGGCCCCAGCTGAAACCATCTGTGGTCATGTGTACACCAGGTTCAAATGGGCGCCCCTGATCAATTACTTGTAAGTAATTGGTCCAGCCTGGAACTCCAGCCCCGCAAAGATGCGGGAGCAACATGCAACTGTAACCCGTTCTTCGGGAGTCTGTTATATTGCTCAATCATGCCAGTGGCTTGTGGGTTATAAGAAACATGAAACCCCCATTGTATGTCCATCTGCTGTGCCCACTGTTGTCCCTGCTGTCCAGTGAAATGTGTTCTATCATTTTTAACAGCCAGCGGATGGCCGTATAAGGCACATAAGTGTTGCAGGGCTCGAATGGTGTGTTGCTGGTCGGCCGCCCTGCAAGGGTAGGCAAACAACAAGCCAGTGGCTGTGTCTATAGCCATATGTGTAGCCCTGTGATTTTGGCAGTGGCCCAGTGGAATCTATTTCCCATCTGGTTAAGGGCATCTGCCCTACTGTCACTTGCTGTGTTACACTGGGCAGCTGCCTCCGTTTGGGGTATGCCTGAGCACACGCTGGGCACTTCCAGCAGGACTCCAAAATGTCCTGTGAAGGCAAAGACAGACTCCAGTGCCTACTGACCTGTTTCATCAGTTTACCCCCTGCATGTCCCAGTTTCCTATGTAGCCACAAGGCTACATCTTGTGTAGGTGCTGACTCTCACCATCAGACCCTGGCTAAGGCATCTGCCTCATCATTACCGGAGGTGGCCAAAGACACATGACCTGACACATGATAGACAGTTACATCTTTCTGATGACCTATTTCCCAGAGGTCTTGCCACGTCGTTTGGCCCCAAATTGGCCGATGGCCTACAGGCCAATTCTGTAACTTCCAGGTAGTCAGCCACAAAGTTAAACCTCGATAGACTGCTCAGCTATTGGTGCAAAGTACTATAGGTGACTCCTTCTTAGTTATCACCGTCCACACCACTCTAAGTTCAGCCCATTGGCTGCTTTGTCCGCACCCGTTATCAAACCATATGGTGTCGGTGCTAGGCTGGACTGCTACAGCAGCCCAGGCAGCAGTAGCACCCCGGCTGGACCCATCTGCATACCATGCCCCATCAGGAATGGGAGGGCGCTCTTCTTTAAATGGTGATGGCTCAAGGTCTGGGGTGCCTCAGGTCCCATAGCCTTATCTTGCGTTAGGACTTCAGGCCCTAAGACCTCTTGTAACTCTGCTGCTAATAGACTTGTACTCAGCATACTCTGCTGTTCTAAGTAGGCACCCCACTTTGCTAATGTGGATGTCTGTGCTGCCCCAGTCTGGGGGGTTGTTACCCATGAATGCACCCACCCTGCTATTGGGTAAGTCATCTGCACAGCGACTGCAACCCTTCCTGTCAAGTTCTCATAGGCCTGAACAGCAGCATATACAGCAGCTAAATCCTTCTCTATCGGCGAACACCGGAGCTCAGCTCCCTTCCACAGCTGGGACCAAAAACCTATTGGCGTTCTAAAGGGCTCCGTGCGCTGCTGTAGGCCCCAGCCGAAACCATCTGTGGTTACAAGTACATCAAGTTCAAATGGGTGCCCCTGATCAATTACTTGTAAGTCCAGTGCTTGCTGAATGGCCTGCTTGGCAGCCAGAAAGCCTGTTTCAGCTTCACCATCCCAATCCCAGGTAGCCTCCTTTTCTGTTAACTGGTACAACAGTTTTATCATTTGAGTCAAACGGGGCACGAATACCCGCCAGTACCCCAAGAGGCCCACAACAGTCTGCAGTTGTCTCACCGTGGTGGGTCAGGGGCATGCCTGGATTTCATCAATGATGGCCTCCGGTATGGCATTTGTCTTACCTGATCAAGAAACTCCCAAGCATTTGGCAGACAATCCAGGCCCCTGGACCTTGGATTCGTTGACATACCAACCGCATGCTGCCAACTCTTGCCACGAGAGGGGCATTGCTGCTTCTTAATCTGCAAGAGAATCAGAGGTTAACATGATACCATAATGAAACAGGCAAACCCCTTTTGGACATTTCCAGGCATCTAAGTCCATGGCAACAAGACCGTGACAAATGGTGGGGCTATGCGCATAGCCCTGTGGCAGCACAGTAGAAGTCCATTGTCACCCTTCCCATGTGAAGACAAACTATTTTTGACTCTCTGGAGCAATGTCGATGGAGAAGAATCCATTAGCCAAGTCCACTACAAAGTGGTACTGTCCCAGTTCCGCTGTCAGGTGGTCCCTCAAATCCATGGTACAGCTGCATGCAGAGGGGGTGTCACCTTATTCAGCTCCTGGTAATCCACTCTCATCCTCCAAGTCCCATCAGGCTTTCTGACTGGACATACCAGAGAACTGTAGGGGATATGTATGTCACACACTATTTGCACCTCCTCTAACTTCTTAATCGTCTCAGTTATCTCTGTATGCCCCTCTGACAAATGGTATTGACGAATGGAGGTAACCTGTCCAGGTTGTGGCAGAACTTGGGGCTGGTGACATGTATATGCCCAAGCGGTACCAGCTTTACTACACGAACCTGGAGTCTGAATTCTCTGGCTGTGGTGTGTAAGTCCAGACCATGCAAAATGTTCACCCCCAGAATATATTCAGGTTTAGGAGAAACATACACAGCGTACAGGCTGGAAGCCAAGCGGCCAATGCCAAGATGCAGAGACACAGGTTTCACTTTCACTGACTGGCCCCCATAACCATCAATGAATGCAGCTTTTCCCGGAAACTTATCTGCGTTCCCATAAACAAGACTGCAGTCTGCACCAGTATCTACCAGTGCTAGGACCTGCTGTACATTGGTGGGGGACTAGTGGATTGCCAGTTCCACGAGGCCTCCAGTCTTCCGGCCACCCCACCAAGCCAAGCACCTCGGCCAGTTCCCTAATCAAACAGGAAGGGCCGGTCTCTTCACCCGTCTGCAAATAGTCCTTGAGCTGTCGTGTCCCCGCGGGCTGGGTTGAGCAACAGTATTTTGCCCCCTCGGGTATTTTCCGGAATTGCTGCTGGGGGGACAATTCCTCCACAGAGCCAACAGCATTCCACTGGGCTTCCTGTCAGTTTCCTCCCGAGCAACCCCGGCTGCAAGTAAATCATCCACATCTGCATGTGGGTCGCAACCCTTTTTATTTCGTGGGGTGGTTACCTGTGAAGGGGGCACCTTCCCCTTCTTTATGGCGCGGATTCCCCAATCCCACTGATGGCCTTCTGCCTCCTCAAGGGCTGCCATAGCAGTAGTCACTTCATGTATGCGGCGCCCCAGGTATGGGGTACGAACAGCAGCTAGAGAGCCAAAAGCACTCGGAGGCTGCCAGCCGGCACAAGATCCCTCACGTGGGAGATAAAATGTTCATCATCTGGCCTCTAGGGATTCAGATCCAACATAGCCTGCCGCATGCCCATCTCCAGGAGCACCTGTACCAAATCAGCATATGATTGCCATTGACTCACAATTTCTGGTATCTCTCCAGCATCATTCCTACCAGTCCATACGGCTGCCATCAGCCACTCGATTAACATGTGGTCACCTTGCCCTTGTGCCAACCGTCGGCACAGCTGCAGCCACTGATGAAGGGAGGGGTGAGTTATGATAGAAGCCAGCTTCTCCATCTCGGAGGCAGAGCAAGAAACGCTGTCAGCCCCCGCATCCCCACAATGGGGTAGCCAGGCAGGGAGGGGCTCCCCTGGGTGCTCCCTGCATTGCTTACCTAACCCACAACTCAGTGGGAGGAGAAGCACTATAAGAGGTGTATTCCACCACTGTGGGGGGCCTCTGGGCTCTCCCCTAGAGTCCCATCAGCTGCTCACGTTCTACCTTCTGATGGATCACAGGACGAGCCCGCAGCAGACGAGCCTCCTCCTCAGGATCAGACCAAGCGGGAGTGTCCGGCCTGGAGGACGGGCTCAAGGTCATGCCAACAGCTGTTTCCACCTCCTGCTCCAGGCTGTTTATCTGAGCCTCTAAGCGCCCTGCTTGCACCTGGAGGTCCTTTACCCCAGGTTTTGCTCCAAGCTGTGCATTTGGGCCCACCAGGAACCCAACTTATGCCTGAAGGTCCTTTAGCTGTGCCATGTCCCACAGGGACTGAGCGTATACTTCACATAGTGCAGTCCGAAATGCCCATCCAACTCTGCTGGTGAAGGTGCACCCCTTCTTGGTGCTGTGAGCTTCCAGTTGCTTCAGTGCCTTCTTCACACTCGCAGGAGACCTGTCCACTGCCTCCCATGTTTCCGCGGGGGCCCATCCAAGCAGCGCCTCTGCCACCGGGTACCACAGCTCATGCTGCAGCCACATAGTCCGGTTCTCTCACTATGGAGTGTTCCTTACTCCACTCACCTTCCCCATTCTACCTGGTGAACCTATGCATCCTTCCTTTCCTTAGACACGCCTTCCCAGAAAACCCAGGATAAGTGAAGTAGTCTGTTTCGCTTGCATAAAACCCCATAATTTCCCTTGTGGTCCTTATCACTAACATAATAAATTTATTATATTTCTTAGCTTTAAAAAATTGTCTGACTGTTTCATGAGGACAGAGACAACATCTGTCTGCTTTCCTGTAGAAATCTCTGTTCTAAGCACAGTGCCTGGAATACAATAAATGTTCAACAACTATTTGCTCAATAAATATTGAGTAAATGAAATAATGTATTTTCATGGCCTAAAAGAGCTATATTTTGCTCTTTATAATATCAGAGAGCTTTTCTTTATAAAGCTCATTCATCTTTTAGTGGAACCAACAACAACAACAACAACAACAACAAACCTGAAGTTGGGCTGGGCCTGGTGGCTCACGCCTGTAATCCCAGCACTTTTGGGAGGCTGAGACAGGCGGATCACTTGAGGTCAGGAGTCTGAGACTAGCCTGGCCAACATGGTGAAACCTTGTCTCTACTGAAAATACAAAAATTAGCCAGGCAGGTGGTGCAAGCTTGAAATCCCAACTACTTGGGAGGCTGAGGAGGGAAGATCGCTTGATCTGAGGAGACAGAGGTTGCAGTGAGCTGAGATCGCACCACTGCACTCCAGCCTGGGCAATAAAGAAAGACTCCATCTCCAAAAAACAACAAACAAACAAAAACCTTGAGTTGGAGGAAAGGCCAAAGGGTTGAGGGAGCTAAAAAGAGGAGTGTATGGCAGGAATATGAAGATGGAGAGAGAGTGGCTTGAGGAGAGGCCATCTATGCAAGGCCTGGTAGGCAGAGGTGAGGACTGTGGTCACTATCTTAAGACTAATGAAAAGCCATTGACACATTTTAGACGGAGAAAGTGGATATCACAGGCACATAACTGGATTTGTGTTTAAAAAAGATTACTGTCAGGCCGGGCACGGTGGCTCACGCTTGTAATCCCAGCACTTTGGTAGGCCGAGGCGGGCGGATCACGAGGTCAGGAGATCGAGACCACGGTGAAACCCCGTCTCTACCAAAAATACAAAAAAATTAGCCGGGCGTGGTGGCGGGTGCCTGTAGTCCCAGCTACTCAGAGAGGCTGAGGCAGGAGAATGGCGTGAACCCGGGAGGCGGAGCTTGCAGTGAGCCGAGATTGCGCCACTGCACTCCAGCCCGGGCAACAGAGCGAGACTCTGTCTCAAAAAAAAAATAATAATAAAAATAAAAAAGATTACTGTGGTGCAGTAGGGTTGACAAGGTGTGAAATGAAGGATTTGTGCGGTACCCTCGTAAGCCCCTAGGCACTGTTCCAAACCCCCTCCTACCACCTCACTTGTCCCCTCATCCAGGTGGAGTAGACAGACTGGGGCCTGTACGTGTCCAGAACAAGCTGCCGGAAGCGTGGCTGAGCCCCTGGGAGCCACGTTTCAACTTTCTAATACACAAGCATAGAGCCCTGCTTCAGAAAATGGTATAGTCTGAGGTGCTTTTTCACCTCTAAAACTGTGAGTTGTTTTCACCTCCTCCATCCCACCAATGCTGCCAACTCCCGGCCACTTTCAAAGGAGGCCAGTGAGACCCATGGAATGAAGCTCAGGGTCACAGAGCTAGTTAGTGGCAGGGCCAGTGTCAAGCCAGGAATCCAACTTTCACAACTCTCGGCTCACTGCTCATTCTGCTCTAGTTAGGTGGTTATGAAAAGGGAGTTTCTGGGTGTTTTTTGTTTTGTTTTGTTCCAGCCTGTTGCCCACGCTGGAGTGCAATAGTACAATCTTGGCTCACTGCAACCTCCATCTCCCAGGTACAAGTGATTCTCCTGCCTCAGCCTCCTGAGTAGCTGGGACTACAGGCGTGCGGCACCACACCCGGCTGATTTTTTGTATTTTTAGTAGAGGTGGGGTTTCGCCGTGGGAGTTTCTGTTTTTACCACATCTGGGTTCTTTAGGGCCTTCGTGATTATTTGGGGTCAGGGACAATTATGTTATTTCAAGCCTGGGAGTGCTATGAAAGATATGAATGTCCGGGAGGTGCCATAGGGGAAGGCTGGCTAATGGTCCTTCCTCAAGGAGAATTCAAAGGGAACTGTTGAGGGCCGAGCCTGGACACACACAGGAGAAGCCAGATAAGCTATGATCAAAGCATTCTCAGAAGTGGAAAACTAAAGGCACCGGCCTACCCAGAAGCTGTTAGAAAGGCACACTTAGGTAACTTTCCCATAGCCTGGTCTTCCTTGGGCTATTGCCTGGTGGCGATCATTTCAGAGACGCGAGGAAAGTTATAAAGCAAGAAATGACTTGTTTTTCCGCAAAGGGAGAACAGGACCTCCCATGTGCATAGCACAGGGCTTAACTGCAGGGCTGAGATTGATGGCTTTGTCAGAACACGTCCTGCCCACGATCAGGAGCAGCTTGTTCTGGACACTTACAGGCCCCAGTCTGTCTACGCCACCTGGACGAGGGGACAGGTGAGGTGGTAGGAGGGGGTTTGGAACAGTGCCCAGGGGCTTATGAGGGTACCGCACAAATCCTTCATTTCACACCTCGTCAAGAAAACAGCTCTGCAATTGCCAAAAGTAGACAACGAACCCTCCAGAGCAGGGGTGTCTCGTGCCTTTTTTCCCCAGTAGTAAGTGTTCTCGATTTAGGAAGGTGTCCCTTCGACCGAATGCCAATTCCTAGGCAAGTTCACAGAACTGCTCCACCACACTCCTGAGTCAGAGCTCCCACTTCAGGGTCTGGTACCCAGGCTCCAGCTCCCCGGCTGCTACTGCTCCCCTGTGCTCCAGGCTTGGGGGCAGAGACCACCTCCTATTCCCTCAGGGTGGGGGAAAATAAAACTTGTAGCCAGGGCATTGTCATCTTAAGAGAACAGCCTGGAGTTCATTTTAATTTTGCTCAGAACTTTAGTTTGTAAAAGCAGGGCGAGATCTTATAAATAATCAAATGCTTCCTTTATTCTTATTTATTACCCCCATTTCAGAGAGGAAGCAACGCAGACCCTGCGCAGCGACATGACTTTCCCCTGATTACACAGCTACTTACTGGCAGAAGAGGGGAAAGATCTGACATCTTTCACCCATTCATCCACTCCACAAACATTTTTTGATCTCTTCAGAAATACCAGGCACTGTGCTGGAGAGAACGAGAACATTCCTCTTGCCCTCCAGAGGCTTGCACCATGTCAGGAGAAGGCCAGATAAATCGCCCGTAGCACCACATAGGAAGTTATGTGCTGGAACCACACAGAAAAGCTTCTTGTAGACACTCAAGGAAGAGAGGGGGGTGGTTAGTTTAAGAAAGGGTTTCTGGAGGGGTTGGTGAAGTCCCATGGCTTTGCATTGCTCTTAGAAATATTTATTTATTTATTTATTTATTTTATTTATTTATTTTTATTATTATACTTTAGGTTTTAGGGTACATGTGCACAATGTGCAGGTTTGTTACATATGTATCCATGTGCCATGTTGATTTCCTGCACCCATTAACTCGTCATTTAGCATTAGGTATATCTCCTAATGCTGTCCCTCCCCCCTCCCCCAACCCCGCTCTTAGAAATATTTCTCGACACATGAACTTGCATTGGGTGACTAAGAGTGTGTGTGAACCAGCCTTGATTTCCTCATGAGCAAGGCCTACTTCCACTGTTGGAAAGAAACTCAGGATATCATCTGACTCTTTTCATCACCAGAGTAGGAGGTGAAAATGGTTCGGGGGCCTCCTTAATGAAAATAAACAGAAAAGGAAAGAAGTTGGGTCCCAGTTCAGAGGCACTTTCAACCTTTTCATCTTAAGAGCGGTGCTCAAAGGTAGCTTCTGGGTGATAGAGAAGTAGGAAAAGGCCAGAAAATTGTGGAGTTAGGGGAGCACGTTTTGCTTTAAATGACCTTCCTGCATCCAAGGTCTTCCCACCTCCTTCACTGCCAGTCACACTCCTGGGCCATGCTGCCATTTTGTAGATTTCAAAATTATTCAAAGAGTAGGTTTTAAATGTTCTCACTATTAAAAAAGGATCTGCACTATTAAAAAAGTAATGGATATGTTAATTTGCTTGATATAATCATCCCACAATGTACTATATATATCAAAACTTCACATTGAACCTCATAAATATATACAATTATTATTTGTCAATTAAAAATAAAAATCTAAATTTAAAAAAAGTCTGACTAGATAACCTGGTAGGTATCCACTCCATAATATAGTTGAATTAGTTCTTAATATTTTCTTAAAGTGTTTTATGGTTTTAGAAAAGTATATATGAATAATTCTGAGTTTCTGAATGATAATGTGAACAGAATCTGAAGTGCTCACCTTGAACTGTTGCCAAGAAGAAATCACCTTCTAACTTCTTTTTTTTTTTTTTTTTTTTTTTGAGGCGGAGTCTCGCTCGGTCGCCCAGGCTAGAGTGCAGTGGCGCAATCTCGGCTCACTGCAAGCTCCGCCTCCCGGGTTCACGCCATTCTCCTGCCTCAGCCTCTCCGAGTAGCTGGGACTACAGGCGCCCGCCACCACGCCCGGCTAATTTTTTGTATTTTTAGTAGAGACGGGGTTTCACCCTGGTCTCGATCTCCTGACCTCGTGATCCGCCCGCCTCGGCCTCCCAAAGTGCTGGGATTACAAGCGTGAGCCACCGCGCCTGGCCCACCTCCTAACTTCTTTAAGTCACTGGATTACTGAAGATGTCTTTGTTTTTTTGTTTTCTTTTTGTTCTAGCTTTTTTGAGATGGAGCCTCACTCTGCTGCCCAGGCTGCAGTGCAATGGCATGATCTTGGCTCACTGCAACCTCAGCCTCCTGGGTTCAAGCGATTCTCCTGCCTTGGCCTCCGGAGTAGCTGGGATTACAGGCACACACCCCATGCCTGGCTAATTTTTGTATTTTTAATAGAGACAGGGTTTCACTGTGTTGGCCAGGCTGGTCTCCAACTCCTGACCTCAAGTGATCCGCCCGCCTCCACCTCCCAAAGTGCTGTGATTACAGGCGTGAGCCACCGCGCCTGGCCTGATGATGTCTTTGTTACAGCAGCTTATCCTTACCCTGTGCACGCTTCCCAAAAGCTTCCAGCTGTGCATCCTTTCCTTCTCACTGGCCCCACATTAATGGGATTACCTTGATTGACTCAGGGCCCAGCAGATTCACACCCAGATCCCCAGCAGGTTCCCTTGAAGCTCATGGTTATGTGGAGAACTGGTAGATTCTCAAACAATATTAGCACTTGGTTAGAAAGGCAGAAAGAGAAAACCTATAATGGCTAGGACTACTCTGATCATCCTATTTAAATTTGCACAACACCAGCTGGGTGCAGTGGCTCACGCCTGAAATCCCAGCACTTTGGGAGGCCAAGATGGGTGACTTGCTTGAGTCCGAGAGTTCCAGACCAGCCTGGGCAACATAGCTAAACCCCATCTCTATAAAAATACAAAAATTAGCCAGGCGTAGTTGTGCATACCTGTGATCCCGGCTACTTGGGAGGCTGAGGCATGAGAATCGCTTGAGCCTGGGAGGCTGAGGTTGCAGTGAGCCGAGATTGTGCCACTGCACTCCAGCCTGGGCAACAGAGCGAGACTCTGTCTCAAAAAAAAAAAAAAAAAAGTGCACAGCACTTATTATCCTCTAAAACACCGAAGTATTGATTATGTTTATTTTTCATTGTCTATCTCCTTCCACCAGATGTAAATTCCATGAGAGTAGGAATTTAATTATTTAAAAATACTTATTTGCAAATATACACAAAAGTAGAAAGAATAGAATAATAGGTCCTATTATACTTACCCTCCTAAAAGCAACAATTATAAAAAATTCCCCACATTGATTTTTTCTCTCTCTTCCCGTTTTCCTCCTTCCTTTTTCTTTCTTCCTTTCTTTTTTCTTTATTTCTTGGAAGAAAATACTTGACATCATGATATTTCACACTTAGACCTATTGAATATTATCTCCAAAAAATAAAGACATTTTCTACATAATTATAATTATTATATCTTACAAAAGTAAAATTATGTTCTTAACATAATCTAATGCCCAGTCCATATGCACATTCAAGTAAGATTCAAAATTTGAATATTCTTTTAATCTGTAACAGTTTATCCCTCTTTGTTTTTGTGTGATAGACTTTGTGAAGAAACTGGTAGAATGTCACATAATCTGGATCTGTCTTATTGCTTCCTTGTAGTATTATATAACTTACACCTCTTTTCCCTAAATTTCCTATAATCTGGAAGTTAAATCTAAGGCTTAATAAACGAATCTGCTCAATTCTTTGGCAATATTACTGGGTAAACAGTGCCGTGCACATGCTACAGTACTTTATTAGGAGGCACATCATAACTCACCTTCTACTTCTGTTTGGGTGATGGCAGCCAGATCTTCTATTGCAAAGTTCCCCATAGCCTCTCTTTTTGTAGTTAGTTTGGTTTTTTGTTTTTGTTTGTTTTTTGTTTTGTTTTGTTTTTGAGACGGAGTCTCACTCTGTCGCCCAGGCTGGAGTGCAGTGGCGCGATCTCCGCTCACTGCAAGCTCCGCCTCCCGGGTTCACGCCATTCTCCTGCCTCAGCCTCTCTGAGTAGCTGGGACTACAGGCGCCCGCCACCACGCCTGGCTAATTTTTTGTGTTTTTAATAAAGATGGGGTTTCACCGTGTTAGCCAGGATGGTCTCGATCTCCTGACCTCATGATCCTCCCGCCTTGGCCTCCCAAAGTGCTGGGATTACAGGCGTGAGCCACTGCACCACGGCCTTATATAGCCTCTCTTTTAATAATTTTACCATCCAACAAATGCTTTTTGCCTGTCTTAGTAATTTCATTAATGATTATAAAATGGGAATTTCCTAATTTTATTCTTTTCATATTTATTAGTTGTCATTGTTCTCTAAAGAAGAGCTTTACCACAGCACATGGAAGCGATTTGGTTGCCCAGGAATATACTTCCTGAAGGAATGGCAGAATAAATGTACAATTCTTATATTTTAATTACCAATTTTCATACTGAGGTACTGATTCAGAGTCAGTAGTGGGGAGAGGGACATTTGTCTTTTCACTGGTGTGTCCCAAGGGCCTAGAAGACTGCCTGGCACAGGTAGTGTTTAATAAATATATGTTGAATTAAATAATATGTGAATGATAAAAGGCCCTTACAATAGGTGACAAAAATCCTTTATATAGTAGGTGTTTGAAAAAAGTCACGTCTTACTACAACAAAGGGTCGAGATTCTGGATCTGAACTCTGTATTCTAGGTGTTTTTACCAGAGAAGTGAATGAGAATGTTTGTCCCTTAGTTAATGCTGTTGGCCAGTACAGGTGCCACAGAATAAAGAAGGAATAAGAACAATATGCGGTCCAGATTCCCCTGGAAATCTGGGGAGGAAGAGGGAACTTTATAATGGCATGAGTTGAAATTCTCCCCAAGGAAAATTAATTCTAAGCCAAAAGACTCAGAATTAGTTTTATCTATTTATTTATTTTTATTTTTTTTATTTTTGGTGGGGAATGGAATCTCACTCTGTCACCCAGGCTGGAGTGCAGTGGCACAATCTAGCCTCACTGCAGCCTCTACCTCCTGGGTTCACATGATCCTCCCACCTCAGCCTCCCAAGTAGCTGGGACTACAGGCGTGCACCACCACACCCCACTAATTTTTGTGTTTTTATAGAGACGGGGTTTCACCATGTTGCCCAGGCTGGTCTCAAAGTCCTGCCTTCAATTGATCTGCCTGCCTCGGCCTCCCAAAGTACTGGGATTACAGGCATTAGCTACTGCGCCCATTCTGAGTTAGTTTTAATTTGATATAGAAGCAATACTGTGGCATTTTGTTAGATTCTACGCCCAGGAGTGGGATTAAAAGGCCTCAGGTCAAACCCTTAATCTTACCAAACATTTCCAGAGTACTTTCTAGCATTGCCACATCAATTTTTATGCCCAACAATGTTTTTACCAGCACTTGATATTATCTGTTTTTCTAATTCTTGATAATCATTTTTGATAATCTGATGGTTATAAACTATTTCTTTGTTATTTTAGCTTTCATTTCTTTGATTACTATTGAAGTGGAGCATTGCTCATTACCCATTGGCTTTATCTTCTGAAATTGGCTTTTCTCTGACAAGTTTTTTCCCCCTGGGGTTTCCTGTCTTTTTAGGGCTGACATGAAGGAGTTTCTTATATGTAGATGCTAATCTACATATAAATGTAAAACCACAAAGGTGGTTTTAGGCATTACAAATATTTTCTTCCAGGCTGCCACACTAGTTAACATTTGGGCTCGGTCTCAACTCCTTTTGCAGTGTAATACTCTAGGGATAGGTTTAGTTGCCTCCTTTGGGGAAAATCTTTGTAACAGGGATTACTTCTCTGCCTGTACACTTAGTAAAGTATCTGTCCTTCAGCTACTTGGAAGTTCTGGCAGGAAATAATGAACATGTTACAGTACATAGATACAATTCTCTGTATACATTGGAAATGTCTCTGCAAGATGTACCAAATCAAATTTTGTTAATTGAAAATCGTGTCAAAAATTAAGCATGCACTTATATCTTTGTGGCATTGGGTAACACATATCCAAAACCGGATAGCTTGAATTCTGAAAGGACACCCAGAATGGACATTTTTGGAAAGTAAATATATTCTCCTGGTTGCTCATTTTCACAATCTGAAATTTTGCTTTCGTTTTTGTATAGAAAGAGAAGCATTCTTTGAAGGCTTCTCCAGGATTCTGTTTTTCCTAGATAATTTTTTACCCTGCGATCATTTTCTTCCTGCCAATTAGAAAGACACAGAGGAGATTTTGTACCTGTCGCTCCAAAAGACAAATGACTTCAGGGCATGAAATAGTAAAACTAAGTCCATTTGCCCATTCCTATATCAACTAACTGGGAAATGATAGCAACAAAAAGAATTCTCTGGTCTCAATACTTTGAACCACTGTGTTTTTACTAAGCCCTTATTCACTAATCTCCCATGTAGGTTTCCCACATATACCATTGTTCAGTGGTTCCCCTTATAAGTTTTGCTATATATTAGAATCACTTGGGGATCTTTTAGGAATCCCCAACCCAGATCACACACAATATCAATAAAAGCAGAATGTATCAAGGTGGAAGCCAATATTTTTTTAAATCTCCCATTGATTCCAACGTTCAGCAGTTTGGGAACTGTCTCCGTACTCCTCAGAAGCCCAGGGCTTTATCAAGATGAACGTTACTACCAGGGAATTGTTTTTGTCCTGTGCTGGACACCACGTGGAAATGAAACTTGCTAAAACTGGAATTCGAGTGTTTGGCACTGACAGGATGGGACTCTTGCTTTCCTTCTCACTTCCCATCTCCACCTTAACCTTTCTGCAACTCATTTATTTGTCAATGAAATGAAAAATTTCATATATTTGTCATAAGGACTGATTGAAAATTTAGAAAGGAGACAGTACTGTGGCTGGTACACATTGGCCTTCACTAAATGATCTGAAAAGTCCTCACTTGTTTAATGAGGACACATTCAGGACCTGCCTTACTCGACTCTCCTGCTGAAGGTAACTTCTCTTCCTCCCCAGCGGTGCCCAAGCACACCCTGTGCAGGTCCCGCCCTTCTGCTCTTTCTACTTTGACCCTCCCCACATTCAACAGGCTCTCTATCAGTTATCATCAGGGAACAGCAAGACACAAGCGATTTTCTCAAATTCATGATCAAAAGTCTATGTTACCTGTGACAGCAACCAGAAAAATGACAGGTGAGAGAAGCTAGCACAGAGCCAAGCAGGATTGACAGAGGGAGGGACTTAGAAGGAATTGGGAAGAATAGACGAGTAGATGGTACTAAAATCATGTGCAATTGGGTGGAGTTAAGGTTGAGAAAATTACGGGAAAGAAGGTTATTCAGCAATATGAATAACCTTGACCACCTTCTATATGTCTAGCTCTGGGTTGAGCACTTTGAAGGATTTGAGAAATAGGAGATGTGGTCAAAGATGCTGTCAAAGAACTTGTAGAAACAAAACAAACACAACAGGAATAATTTAGAGAGCAGCTCAATACCAAACTCTGAGTGCTGACATGGTCAGAAACGACTTTCTTGGGGAACTATGCCTCCAGCTGGATCTTGCAAGGTCAGTGTGATCTTAATTAGTGGAGAGAAGGAAATAAAATATTCCAAGGATGGGGGAGCAGCCAGGGGTTGGAGCAGGAGGAATCGGACTGTCCTTTGCTACTTTCTATCTTCCCTTACTCAACAGCAGTTAAAGCCAAAGATGTGAAGTTACTCTTACCTCTGATGATAATAATGGTGATAATTTTCTTGGTGCTTCTGTTCTGGGAAAATGAGGTGAATGATGAAGTAGTGATGTCAACCTTAGAACACTTGCATGTGGACTACCCTCAGAATGACGTTCCCGTTCCTGCAAGGTACTGCAACCACATGATCATACAAAGAGTTATCAGGGAACCTGACCACACTTGTAAAAAGGAGCATGTCTTCATCCATGAGAGGCCTCGAAAAATCAATGGTATTTGCATTTCTCCCAAGAAGGTTGCTTGCCAAAACCTTTCAGCCATTTTCTGCTTTCAGAGTGAGACAAAGTTCAAAATGACAGTCTGTCAGCTCATCGAAGGCACAAGATACCCTGCCTGCAGGTACCACTATTTCCCCACAGAGGGGTTTGTTCTTGTCACTTGTGATGACTTGAGGCCAGATAGTTTCCTTGGCTATATTAAGTAACTCAAGATCAGCTCCAGAGTCTGAGATTTCTTCTCTCAATGGCATTGGAGCTGGCTGTGCCTGAGGCAGACCTGAACCGTGGACATGGGGCAATGCCTTGAGTGGAAGGGGAAGCCACTGGTAATTAATTTATCCTTCCTGTATTGCTGAGTTGGGATTGTTTTATTCTGCTTCAATAAAATAATCTTTACTGAATTAAACCATAAATTCTACATGTGTTTCAATTTTTTGTCCCTTATCTCTGGGTCCTTTGATGAGAAACAGGACTGAGATTAAGATGAAGTGAATGAGCCACCCACTTGAGGTGCAAAACTTAAGAGGGCACCAAAAGACCAAAAACCTAGTAACCTAGATGAATATATTTGATTTCAGTGTTTCCTTTTTCTTTTTTTGAGGCGGAGTTTTGCTCTTGTTACCCAGGCTGGGGTGCAATGGCGTGATCTCGGCTCACTGCAATCTCTGCTTCCCAGGTTCAAGTGATTCTCCTGCCTCAGCCTCCCAAGTAGCTGGGATTACAGATATGTGCCACTGTGCCTGGCTGATTTTTGTATTTTTAGTAGAGATGAGGTTTCTCCATGTTGGTCAGGCTGGTCTCAAACTCCTGACCTCAGGTGATCCGCCCACCTCAGCCTCTCTAAGTGCTGGGATTACAGGCATGAGCCACTGTGCCCGGTCTTGATTTCAGTATTTTTAAAAAATCAAAATTAATGCAAAAATCTTGGATGCTCACCGGGTGCAGTGGCTCACGCCTGTAATCCCAGCACTTTGGGAGGCCAAAGCAGGTGGATCACGAGGTCAGGAGATCAAGACCATCCTGGCTAACACGGTGAAACCCTGTCTCTACTAAAAATACAAAAAAATAGCCGGGTGTGGTGGCGGGTGCCTGTAGTCCCAGCTACTCGGAGAGGCTGAGGCAGGAGAATGGTGTGAACCCGGGAGGCGGAGCTTGCAGTGAGCCGATATCGCGCCACTGCACTCCAGCCTGGGCGACAGAGCGAGACTCCGTCTCAAAAAAAAAAAAAAAAAATCTTGGATGCTCAAAATATCTATCACAAAATTTTGAAGATCCAATCTGACAGGCTAGGATTAGAGTAAGATGAGTTATATGAGTAACATGTAGTGCAGGGCCAGATCCTGGTATTTAAAATTTTAACATTTGTTCATCAGGGATTATTTTGCATTAAATTTATTTTCTGGCCAGGCCTGGTGGCTCACGCCTGTAATCCCAGCACTTTGGGAGGCTGAGGCAGGTGGATCACTTGAGGTCAGGAGTTTGAGATCAGCCTGGCCAACATGGTGAAACCTCGTGTCCATTAAAAATACAAAAGTTAGTTGGGTGTGGTGGTGCATACCTGTAATCCCAGCTACTTGGGAAGCTGACACAGGAGGAGCGCTTGAACCTGGGAGGTGGAGGTTGCAGTGAGCCGAGATCATGCCATTGCACTCCAGCCTGGGCAACAGAGCAAGATTCTGTCTCAAAAATAAATAAATAAATAAATATTTTCTAAAATTGTTGCATTAAAATATTATTTATCTTGATTATTGAGTTTTGTGGCACTCTCTTAAATTTTAGTCTTAGAGTGAGTGTCTCATTAACCTCAGCCTAATCCTAGCCCTGCTTCTAGCTGTAGAAGCAACAGAGGTCACCTCTTAGGGTCTTTTTTAAAGGTAGCATATACAACTCAAGCAGCATCTGTTCCTGTTCAGCAGCTCCCTTTGTGTCTTGAAATAAAGAAAGGAGCCTGACTGGTCTGAAACCGTTTCCTTTAAAGACTTTAGAGAGACACAGATAAGGATTTCCCAGGGAGGGATTGAGACTCTCAGAGCTCAGTGACTTCCTCTTCGTGTCTCCAGAAGGAACAGAGAGGACTTTGAGCCGGACTACTAACTCTTTTCTCTTTTTAATTCTTACAATTGGACTTACTGCTTAGTTTCCCCACATTCAGCTATGGGCGTAGTATCCTTACAGCTAGAAGGAGAAGGAAGAGAAAGAGAGGCTTCTAATTCTGGGGATTTCATGAAGTCATCTTCTTCTCTATTCATTAGTTTCCTTGTCTGTAAAGTGAGGATCTTGAATTAGATAATCTTTCAAGTTCTTTCCAAGTCTATTAGTCTATAATTCTATCTCTTAAGTAGTACAGAAAATGGCTCTATTATAGCCATTGTTGGAGGGGAGAATTTGTATTGTGAGGTAGTAGGAAATAGGGGCAATCGGCAAATAAAGGCCAGATTATGTTGTCACTAATTCTGAGCTATGGCATTTCAATCCTGTATGTGAGAGCTAGAGACTCATACAGTGACCTAGAGCAGGCATGGGTGGGTCACAGGCTTTGGAGAGCACTCTCTGTCCTGATCTTTTCAGTTGAGAGACTTCAGCTGTTCATTGCTCATTTGGACTTAGTTCAAGGTCATGTCAAAGAAGAAGGTGCACTTATGCTAGTTGTTAGCTCTGTCTTTTGTAACCATCAAGTTCCATGTGATTGATTAGATTTAGGAGGGGGAGTTGGGGGATAATCGTAAGTGAAGGACAGTTTGCAACCTTGTGAGTAGGCAACGCTTACTCATCTTATGGCTTCTTCCATCTTAGGTGGCCATTTTTCAGCTGAGTTTTATTTTCTAGTTCTCTGTGGTAATTCTGTTGTCATTGTTGTCTCCATAGAATTTTGGGTGTCACCAGGTAAACAGAGCCCTCAGCATCTGAATAGAAACTGAACAGGAACAGGTAGGTGGCCCTTAGCATATGATTTGTTGGGCCTTGGTAGCATCATTTTCTGGGCAAAACTTTGAAGTGAATGAAATGCATCCTTTAGGTTCCTACATCTGTTTTCTGAATTCTGATTCCTTTTCCTATCCCTCTCCCTAGGTTTTGTTGACTTTTCTTTCCTTTTCAGTGCTTTTTCTCCCCTTCCTCACCCAACCTCCTCTTTTCTAATTAAAAATATCTTGCAGATAAAAGTATAACTGAGATGAACCAATAGGATCTATCCTCAGAGTGATTTCATTCAATAGGGATCAACATCAAATTCAAATGAATTGTGACATTTTAGACATTTGTAGTTTGGGTGTGTGTGTATCTATATCTATCTATCTGTGTCTAAATATGTATATACATATATATTGCACAGATATATAGAATCAGAGTCTCACTCTGTTGCCCAGGATGGAGTGCAGCAGTGTGATCATAGCTCACTGCAGTCTCAGACTTTTGGGCTCAAGAAATCCTCTCCCCTCAGCCTCCCGAGTGGCTGGGACTATAGGCATGTGCCACCACAACTGACTTTTTGTTGTTGTTGTTGTTGTAGAGATGGATTCTCACTATGTTGCCTGGGCTGGTCTTGAACTTCTGGCCTCAAGTGATCCTCCTGCATTGGCCTCCCAAAGCAATGAGACCACAGGCATGAGTGACTGTGCCCGGCCAGGTATATTTTTTTAATGGGCACCTCTTAGCAGTTTCAAATAAAACCTAGGCAGCTCTGAATGCTGCTCACTTGAAATACATGTCTCAGTAAGACTGGAAATTTCTAGGCTGGGCGCGGTGGCTCACGCTTGTAATCCCAGCACTTTGGGAGGCCGAGGCGGGTGGATTACGAGGTCAGGAGATCGAGACCACGGTGAAACCCCGTCTCTACTAAAAATACAAAAAATTACCCGGGCGTGGTGGCGGGCGCCTGTAGTCCCAGCTACTCGGAGAGGCTGAGGCAGGAGAATGGCGTGAACCCGGGAGGCGGAGCTTGCAGTGAGCCGAGATTGCGCCACTGCACTCTAGCCTGGGCGACACAGCGAGACTCTGTCTCAAAAAAAAAAAAAAAAAAAAAAAGACTGGAAATTTCTGCCCTGCTCTTCTTCTGTTTATCTTTCTCCTCCTCGTCTTTCTGTTTCTCTATTATCACCTCACTACTGATGTCAATGGTATAGGATATAGAAGTTTAGGAAACAAAATGAATTCCCTATAAATCCCTCATCCTTTCTCCCTTCAAAATGCATCAGGTCTTTGGTCAAGACATCCTTGGGCACACACCTGGACACATATACTTAATTCTTTAATAATCTATCAATAATCCATCAACTCAATTAAGGCTTATGTATTCTTGGTGCTAAGATTTTTTCCTCTAGTTTCTCACACAGACATTTTAAATTCAAATATAATTTTTTAAAAGTTCATACATAATAACATCAAATGAGTGGTATAAGAAGGGAATGATAAGAAGTTCAGAAAAGTTGGAAATGGATTTAGTGGACTTAAGCGGTGATGAAATGTGTAAAATAAAGAATGAGATCTGAACTGGGCTTTGAAGGATTTCAAGAGGTGGGAAAGTATAGCCATTCAAGAAAGAAGCTAAGTGGGAGAGATGGCATAGGGTATATTTAAAAAAAAAGAGAGTCACACTGATTGACTAGGGCAGGTTTGTGTAGCAAAATAATGGGAGATAAATCTTGATAGGCAGATTGAGATTAGAGCAAGTGGAGCATTGGCTCCTGGGCTCAGGGGATCAGACTGTGAGCAAACAGGAATGTTTCAAAAATTCTGAGTGTCATTGCAAGTTATGTTTTTAGAAAAGTAGTGTATAGAAGAAATTGGAGGGTCAAGAAGGGCTGATTAGGAGGGAAGTAAGGGTAATAATGTAGGAGATCAATGTAGAAGGCATGGAGGCTTTAGAGGTGGAAGATAAAAAAGAGGAAAATAGAATCATTCTAAAGAGAGAGAAATAATTATTAACTTAAATAACCATTCTTTAGGGATTTTCCAAGATTGACCTCAAGTAAAGGATTTTATATACTAGTAAAGTCATGTTATGTTGTTAACAAAGTGTTGAGAAATTAGTGTGTGTGTAGTAATCACATACACTAAATAAAACCCAGGCAGCTATGAATGCTCCCCACTTGAATTACATGTTTCAGAAAGACTGAGAATTTCTGCTCTGCTCTTCTTCCTGTTTTCTTAACATCTACTCTTTAGCACTATAGTAAACTCTTGATTATTTATACTAACTGGAGGAGTGAAGAACCCCAAATTGTGGATAATTCCATTAAAATTTATAACTGATTCTGGAGTGCAGATTCTTTATTAATCTATGTTCATTATTTGATTCTGTATGAATAAAAGTATAATCAGAAACTGTGTTTCAGGCTCAAGGAATTTTTAGCCTAACAAGAGGGAGAAAAGATGAACATGAATTGACTAACTAGAAAAATGAAAAAGATCATATAAAATGAAGTGCAACTTAATCTGTGCTGTAGGGTTTCAGAAAACAAAAAAGTCATGCTGGGTTTTGGTATAAATAGACAGAAAAGATTTCACAGAATAAGAAGCAACGGTGCTGCCCAGGTCATTGGGATTCCGACTGCCAAATGGACACTTTGTGCAGCTTCCTTGGTTCCACAGGGTCTCCTGCGTCAATCTCATACAGCCCTATCTACCCCTCTGTTGCCCCTCCTTCCCTCAGTTAGACACAACAGCAGAAACTCCCAGGAAACAAACACAATTTCCCTTCTAGCTCTGCAATGAAGTGGACTCTTTCTCTACAGGATCGACTTGCTGAAGGAACTGGTAAAGACAGAAATCTTATGACTGAGAATGGGTGGGAAAAGAAATGAGAGATGGGGAAATGGCAATGTGTGTTTTATTTTGTTTTCAAGTGGCTACCATGTGCCAGGTTCTATATGAGGCTATAGGAGATACAGTAATAGTGAGGGATGTGTTGAGTGAGAATTGTGACCCACCATGGAGATTATACACCCCACCAATGATATTATAGACCAAGGGAAAAGGATAAGAAACAAATACTTGGTTGTAGATCTTTATATCACCTTACGTAATTCTCACAATTTTTTTCAGATGGGGAAACTGGGGTTAAATAAAGTTGAATAAATTATAAGCAGAAAAGCAGGGACTTGAACATGAGTCTTCAGTCTCCACAGCTGATTGCGTTTCTATTACATCATAGTTCCATTCACAGATATAAAAATTTTAACCTATATGTAGGGGTCACTCCCAGGAATAACTGTCAGGAGGAAGAAAGAACTACCTCTTTAATCTTCTTCTTATTTTATCTTTCATTTATTGTCTTTACTGCAGAAGAGATTACACTACATCTGAGATGGAGACCTTTCCTCTGCTGCTGCTCAGCCTGGGGCTGGTTCTTGCAGAAGCATCAGAAAGCACAATGAAGATAATTAAAGAAGAATTTACAGAGGAAGAGATGCAATATGACATGGCAAAAAGTGGCCAAGAGAAACAGACCATTGAGATATTAATGAACCCAGTCCCGTTAGTTAAAAATACCAGCCTCAGCATGTCCAAGGATGATATGTCTTCCTCATTACTGACATTCAGAAGGTTACATTATAATGACCCCAAGGGAAACAGTTCAGGTAATGATAAAGAGTGTTGCACAGTCTGGAGAAAAGTTTCAGAAGCAAACGGATCGTGCAAGTGGAGCAATAACTTCATCCGTGGCTCCACGGAAGTGATGCGCAGGGTCCACAAGGCCCCCAGCTGCAAGTTTGTACAGAATCCTGGCATAAGCTGCTGTGAGAGCCCAAAACTGGAAAATACAGTGTGCCAGCTCACTACAGGCAAACAATTCCCCAGGTGCCAATACCACAGTGTTACCTCATTAGAGAAGATATTGACAGTGCTGACAGGTCATTCTCTGATGAGCTGGTTAGTTTGTGGCTCTAAGTTGTAAATCCCACAGAGCTTTAGGACTAGGGTCTTACTAAAGAAGGACCTCTTCATGTTCATTCTTGTTTAAACCTTTCCTTAATATCTACTCTTTAGCACTATAGTAAACTCTTGATTATTTATTCTAACTGGAGGAGTGAAAAATCCAAAATTGTGGATAATTCAATTAAAATTTATAACTGATACTGTCATGCAGATTCTTCTCTCTCTCTCTCTCTGTGTGTGCGTGGGGGGAGGGTGGGGGGGGGAAACAAACTGAATTTCATCCTAGCTCAGCTATAAAGCCAAGAAACAGAGTCCACCTAACTAGGCAGAATTAAGGAAACAAGGACTAAAGCCAATATGGACAAAGAAAAGCTAATTGTACTGCCAATGATACTATTCAGAAAAATAGTGAATGAGTGTGACATGTATTATCACTACTCTCTTCAAAGGGTATGTGCTCACACTTGTGTGAATTGATGTATGCACCTAACAAAGAGTCTGCCTGTCCTTCAGGAAATGCCAGAGGAAAAAGATTCTTTGGCTTAGCTGATGCTCTCAGTGTCAATAGCTCCAGCCCTATGCAATCTCCATTCTTCCACCCTCATCTCTATTTCACAGGTTGCTGTAAAGAGAAGAAAATTCTTATTGTAATCTTTATTCAAGCAAAGTCTTGATACCCTGGGGCTGTGGGAGAGAAATGGCAAGCCATGGAAGAATAGAGGAGCCAGAAAGATGGGAATAGAAAGTCTGTGCTAAGTACGAGGCAGGACTGGTCTTCAACCTTGATGTCTTATGATACTGTAGTTAATTTTGTTCACTACCAGCTATTTATTTGCAAGCGTTCATGGATCAACATTCTGCATAAGGTGTGGGCAGTTATCTTCTTCATCGATGTGTGGCCATATGCTTCTCTTCCTCTCCTTAAATCCTCCCTCCATCCTGAGACCACTCTTTCTTAATGTTCTAATTTTAAATAAATGCATGTAAATGTATGTAAATTATGTCACGGTAACACCTTTCTTGTACATAGTTCTCTATATGTCATTTTCCCCAAGCTTTATCATATTTGGTGCAGAATTCTCAATACACTGGAACTGTAAAACATTTACGATCAACCAATTTGCAGCATTACAGCAACATTTTTGTACCTTTTAGCTGGCTTTCCCTTGTCAGTGTAGTTGTTGTGTTGTTTAAATAATCGATGTGGGTTTGGCCAAACAGGTATGTAATTAGGACTCAGTTTGCACTCAGCAGTCAAAGGACAGAGTAATAAAGCAAAATGCTCGGGTCTCAAAGGTCTCTTCTCTGTAGGAGGAGGACACTGGACCCAGAAAGGAAGATGTGCTTACCGAGTTCCATACTAGGGATATTTCCACATAGCGAGTCTGATGCTACCACCCTCTCACCAAAAAGAAGGGTGGACTCCATCCACAGTAGAGCAGTCTAAACAGTCTCCTCTTGTTCAAATTTAGTTCAGATTTGAATAACTTCTTTCCTACAGTAGATTTCCAGCTCTGGCTGAGAGGCATGTCAGCCTCAGAGCCTAGCTATTTAAACTCTGGGAGAGTTTTCTGTAATGTGTAAGAAAAAGTAAATGCTGCCTACTTCAACTTGAGTACTCATATCGTCCCTCACCAGAAGAGAAAACAAAGACCCAGAATAGCTGGTTCTTTTTGGGCCAGGAGCAGCCTTTAAAGAGGCTTAATTAAGACCAAACCCTTCCACTTCTTTGAAGGAAGCGGGAGTTCTGGGTTCCAGTCCTTTGGTGCCCTGATGTACCAGGATCTGGGCCATCATCATACCATGAGGCCTGAAGGAGGTGGAATGTGGAGTGCGTGGGGAGTCAGTGCACCTGAGGGTCAGCGCCTCTCATCCTTGCAGCGTGTCACACTTTCGACATCATGTGCATCCTCAGATCCCTCATGAGTATGATGGGCATGAGTTTTCAGATTTTAAAGTACTCAGTTTTTATAACATCCCTTTTCTGCTCCCAAACCGCAGAGAGCTCCTTTTCTTCTTGTAGCTTCACACCTGTTTCTCAGGCTGACTTTCCAGGCCCCCAGTGCTGCATTCTCATCTGACCTATCCTGTCTCCAGTACCTGCCCTATCTCTGCTGTTCTAAGTCTACAGAGCTTGTGTGTCCTTGTCTTCACTCCTATGCTAGTTTATCTCCATGTGCTTCCTTTTCCCTTTCTCAGGTTGTCATCTCAGTCCACTCAACTGCACAAACTCCACCTGACTAGATATAGTTCAACAAATGTTTCTCGCACATGTTAGAAAAATAACTGAGAAGTGGGCCGGACGCAGTGGCCCACACCTATCCCAGTACGTTGGGAGGTCAAGGCAGGTGGATCACTTGAAGCCAGGGGTTTGAGGCCAGCCTGGTCAATGTGGTGAAATCCGGTCTCTACTAAAAAAAAAAAAAAAAAAAAAAATCACAAAGCTTAGCCAGATGTGGTGGTGCACACTGTAATCCCAGCTATTCAGGGGGCTGAGGTGGGAGGATCACCTGAACCTGGGAGGCGGAGGTTACAGTGAGCCAAGATCACACCACTGCACTCCACTCTGGGCGATAGAGCGAGACTCTGTCTCAAAAAAAAAAAAAAAAGAAAAAAAGAAAGAAATGAAAAATAACTGAGAAGGGAATATGTGTTATATCCCTTAGCTGAAAGCAAACATTAGAGGACATAAGATGGGATGATAAAGAGATGGACCCAATTTAAAAAGGGCCATAGAAGGGAGAGTCAGGTAGGAGAAGGAAGCTGAGGATGGACAGAGGATGGAAGGATACAGAGGTTTGTGAAAGACACCAACAGGGGTTGTTTAGCCCAAAAGGAGTACCCTTCTTGTCTCTAACCATTCCCTCTGTTTTCCCAAAATAAATATCTCTTAAGCAACAAGTATGAAGAAACTAGTCCCTGGCCTCAAGTACCCAAGATGGTACTGAAGGAAGGAGTGCCTTTGCCAGGTCACCGATAAGTCTTCCTATGTTCTATGGGCGGGGTCACCATGCCTTCCAAGAGAGTCATTTCCCCTCATTGAGATTCAGTTTTCTTATCTACACAAGGAGGAAACTGGATTAGGTCTGGGTTCTCAGGCTTAGATGTGCACCAGGATCACCATGGCAAAGTTTTCAGGTTGCCCACCCAAATCAACCCACCTTGCTCCCAAGGCAAAGGGATGCAGTGAGGCACAGGAGGCCCAGCCAGACTGACTTTCCCAGTCTCTGTGAGCAGAAGTAATTCATGCTACTTCCAAGTCCAGGTCTTACAACATCCGACTGGCCTCCTCTGTGATTTTTTTCTTCTCAACAGCTAGAACGCCAAAATGGACATAAGTGTGCCCCAACTTTAATCATGCAGATAATGGTAATGTCCTAGAAATGGCCTGAACAGTAAAATGGAAGGAGGCCACATCCCTGAATAATTGTTAAGCACAGTTATTTTGCTAGCCTGGACTGTTCGTTTTGGGACTGTTATGTGAGATTAAAATATTTATATATTTTTACCCACCATACTCTGATATTTCATTCCATGAGCTTAGCCTTACCCTAACAAATTCAACAGCTTTTGGAGCTATTATAAATACAAATCCCTGGGCCCTAATCCCAGAAATTTGGGTTCTATGGATCAAAGATAGGACTATAGCATGTGGGTCTTTTAAAAGTGCATTAGGTTTGTTGATGTGCTGCAAAGTTTGAACACTACTGGATTAGATGAACTAAAGTTTTCTTTTTAATCATAGGAAGTTCTAGTCCTGATGAAGGAATAAAGGTTGCTGCCTATGTATTCAGAGCTTTTGAAGACAACACTGAGGCAAAATAATTCAATTTAACTCAAAGAGCTTCTACCTCCTACACAGTCTCCCAGAACTAGCAAGGCAGTCCTTTTATACTGAAAGTCCTTCACTATAGGATACATCTGTGAGCAAACGCAAAGTCACTGTAAGAGGAACTCATGTTTCCAAAACAGTGACAAGTTAAAAGAGGTGTCACACGCATGAAATGCCTCCTTTTCACTCCAGCAACCAGTGAACTGGCTGGTTTGGGATAACATGGCTGTTTTAAATCCTTAATCCTTCAGGTTTCAAAGTATGCTAAACCTTATTCGAAATCATATACAATAATCATTACAAAGATGTTTAACGGTAATAATAATAAACAATGGAGCTTTTATGGTATGCTAGGCACTAGTTTATTTACGTTTTATTCTTAGAAGAATGCCCAGGAGGCAAATACTATTATTATTCCCCCTTTAGTGATGAAGAAACAGAAGCACAAAGACTTTAGGCAATGTACAAGGTCACGTGTATAATAGGTGGTCCCCCAGGAGCAAACGAGGATAGTCTGATTCTGTAGGCCACACTTTTTGCCACTCATCTTTATTTGAAGGAAAAAAGCAAACTTGCTTATAACCACACAGAAAGATAAAGGTAGAATGCTCCTGAAAAAAATTCTACCTCACAGGATTGTTTTGAGGATTAAATGGCAAACCATTATGATTAATTTAATTATGATTAGATAAGGACTCTGTGCTAAGTAGGTAATTGAAAAAAATTCAATATATCAAAAGGATTGATATCTTTAATATATAAAGAGGTCATCAGTTTAATAAGAAAAAGATGTAAACGTAATATAAATTAAATCAAGAGGCTATCATAGTTTGCCTACCCAATCCACACAAGATTAAAAATATAATGTAGTGGGGGCATAGGTACAGGAAGGGGATGTTCTCATGCAGTCCTCCCAGGAAAGCAAATTGATGCATTTGCTGTCTTTGCTGTCTTTGAGCTAAGCCCCATTTGAGCTAAGCAATGTGAGCTAAGCCCCATTCTAGTTTCCAGGCCCTCTGCACATTTGGCTGCTTTGCCTCCTTGTTGACACTCCCCTCTCCTCTTAATCCTTCTTTAGGTAAGAGACTTGCCTCAGTCAACTCTGGCCGAAGTGGTCTTTCAGGTGGCGTCCTCACTGGAGGCTTGAACAGGCCCTGAGGTTTGTCTCACATAGGGTCAAAGGGCATGGTCACAAGAGCTGGCCGAGCTTCTGGGATCTGCTGCTCTGCGTGTGTTCCCATCATCCTCCCCAGCTCAGGCTGTTCCAGGAACCCCATGTTCTCTGTGAGAATGTGGGCTGAGCTGTCTGACCTGTCATAATAAATGCCCCTTCAGAGATCTCTCCTGGGTACAGGAAACAGATGCCTGTTAGAAGAGGAATATGAGGTGGGAGGCAGGGTTGGGAAGATAAACCCTTGACCCTGCCCACACAAAGTGTGATCACTTCCCTCTTCTTTATACCTTTCACCTTCTTCTTTCTTTCATTTTTTTGAGACAGGATCTCACTTTGCCACCCAGGTTGGGGTGCAGTGGCGTGAACACAGCTCATTGCAGGCTCGACCCCGTGCTCCAGTGATCCTCCCACCTCAGCCCTTCAAGTAGCTGGGACCACAGGTGTGCACCACCACATCCAGCTAATGTTACCTTTCCCCCTTTATCCGTTTATATCCCTTCCTCATCCAACTTCCATGCTGTCTTCTCTTGACTAGATTGTGCCCTCAATACACATCTCTCTTTTGCACACTGCCATGACTTTTGTATTCTATTTTCCTTTTAGGCTTTGCACTGTTCAATTTTATGTGTTCTTTTCTGTGTGTCTTGCATTCACACTCACTGTTTGGGTATAAAGTGACAAGTTGGACAGATTTCTGGAGCCAGGCCAATTATAAGACTTTCATTTAAAGGCCGATATTCAATGTGTCTTGGTTTCAGCCCCTGTGGGCGCAGTCCACACACTAATGCAGGGCTTGTGGAACATGGGGGCCTACTTTGTTTTGCTGAGCGACCTCACCCACACAATTGCCCTCTCTGATTCCCCTTTCCCTCTGGTAGTTCTCTAGTCCTGATCCCCTTCTGAGTGGTATCCCCACTGTGCCCCAGCTCTGGAAAGTCTCCTGCTGGGAGGGACTTTACTCACATGCAAGCCATGTAAATTGTTTACCATTTACAATTCTACCAGCAATCTGGAAGAAATTCAGTTCCTCAACATTCTTACCAATACTTATTAAAGTTAGTCATTTTAATCTTAGCCATTCTGATAGGTGTCTATTGGTATCACGTTGTGATTTTAAGTTGCATTTCCCTAAAAACTAATGATATTTGAGCATGTTTTTAAATGTGTTTGCCATTCAGACATCTTCTTCTTTGAAATGTCTGTTAAAATATTTTGCCTATTTTTAAATCGCATTATTTGTATTTTTATTGTTGAGTTTTCTGGATAATAGTCTTTCATCACAGATATATGCTTTGCAGCTAATATAGATGTGCAGTATTTACCAGTTTTCAATATTGCTTTAACAGCATCCCACAAGTTTTGCTGTGCTGTTTTTGTTTTCATTCAGATCAAAATATTTTCTAACTTCCCTTTTGGTTTCTTGTTTGATCTATGTTTTTGCAGAAAATATGGTATATCCTGGTGGATGTTCCATGTGCACTTGAAAAGAATGGGTGCTCTGCTATCATTGTGTGTTCTTTAAGTGTCAGGGGAGGTTGATTGATAATGTTGTTCAAGTCTTCAATACTCTTGCTGATTTTCTGCCTTCCTGATTTACCAGTTATGGATAATAGATATTGAAAACTCAGGCTACAATTATGGATTTGTCCATTTCCCCTTTCAGTTCTTTCCATGTTTGCTTCAGGTAATTTGAAGCCATGTTTTCAGTGGCTTGAGCGTTTAGAATTGTTCTGTCCTGTTGATTAATGGATCCCGTTATCCTTTGAAAATGAATCTATTGGGCCTGGGTAATAGTCTTCCTTCTGAAATCTATATAGTCTAATATTGATATAGCTACTCCAGCTTTCTTCTGACCAGCATCAGCACGGTGTATGTTTTCATATCCTTTTACTGTTAATTTCTTTGTGTCTTCATATAATGTACATTTCTTGTAGATAGTGTACAGTTGAGTCTTCTTTTTTTAAATCCAGTCTGTATCTGGCTTTTAATTGGTGTGTTTAGACCATTTACGTTTAATGAGATGATCGATATGGTTAGTTTGAGTTTAATGTCTTGCTGTTTTTGTGTTTATCCCATCTATTCTTTGTTCTGTTTTTTGATGTATTTCTGGCCTTCATTTGGACATATCAAGTATTTTTTATGGTTTCATTTTATCTTCTTGGTTGGCTTTTTAGCTATACCTCTTTGTTTTGTTACTTCAGGGTTGCATTAGGATTTATAGTACACCTCTGTAACTTACCACAGCCTACTTTCAACTGATATTATTATTTATTTTATTTATTTATTTTTTTTATGAGATGGAGTTTTGCTCTTGTTGCTCAGGCTGGAGTGCAATGGCGTGCTCTTGGCTCACTGCAACCTCCACCTCCTGGGTTCAAGGAGGTGGGTTCAAGGACCCTCCTGTCTCAGGGTCCTGAGTAGCGGAGATTCTAATTTTTGTATTTTTAGTAGAAATGGGGTTTCACCATATTGGCCAGGCTGGTCTCAAACTCCTGACCTCAGGTGATCCACCTGACTCTGCCTCCCAAAGTGCTGGGATTACAGGCCTGAGCCACCGCACCCGGCCGCCAGCTGATATACTACTTCTGTAGCATAAGAACCTTACAATAATATACTTCTATTTCTCTCCTTTCAGATTTTGTGCTGATATTGTCATGCATTTTACTTTTATATATGGTGTAAACCACATTATACCATACATAATAATTGCTTTTTTTTTTTTATACCTGAGATGGAGTCTTGCTCCGTCACCCAGGCTGGAGTGCGGTGGTGCAATCTCGGCTCACTGCAACCTCTGCCTCTCAGGTTCAAGTGATTCTCCTGCCTCAGCCTCCCGAGTAGCTGGGATTACAGGCGCCCACCACCATGCCCAGCTAATTTTTGTATTTTTAGTAGAGATAGGTTTTCACTATGTTGGCCAGGCTGGTCTCAAACTCCTGACCTCAGGTGATCCACCCACCTCAGCGTCTCAAAGTGCTGGGATTACAGGCGTGAGCCACCGCACTTGACCAATAACTGCTATTTTTAAGTCAATTATATTTTAAATAAATTTAAATAATGAGAAAAATCATACATAGTTACCATTTATAACATTCCTTATTCCCTTGTATAGATGCAGATTTCCATTTTCTTCCTGCCTGTATAAATTTTTAACATATGTCTTGCAGTGTGGATTTGCTGGTGATAAATTCTTTGTTTTGAGTTTATTTTGCCTGAGTTTTTGAAAGATATTTTTGCAAAGTGTAGAATTTGCAGGAATTTCATTTTTCATACTTTCAGAACTTTAATGATGCTTTTGCACTGTATTCTTTCTTATGTTATTTCAGATGAAAAATCTAATGTCAAGTTTATCTTTGTTTCTCTGATCATAACATATCTTCTTCTTCTTTTTTTTTTTTTTTTCCTTAGACAGAGTTTCACTACTCTTGTCGCCCAGGCTGGAGTGCAATGGTACAATCTCGGCTCACCGCAACCTCTGCCTCCTGGATTCAAGCGATTCTCCTGTCTCAGCCTCCCAAGTAGCTGGGACTACAGGCGTGCGTCACCAGGCCCAGCTAATTTTTGTATTTTTAGTAGAGATGGGGTTTCACCATCTTGGCCAGGCTGGTCTCGAACTCCTGACCTCATGATCCACCCGCCTCGGCCTCCCAAAGTGCTAGGATTACAGGCGTGAGCCACCGCGCCTAGCCTTCTTTTTTTTTGAGACAGAGTCTTGCTCTGTTGCCCAGGCTGGAGTGCAGTGGCACGATCTCAGCTCACTACAACCTCCGCCTCCTGGGCTCAAGCCATTTGTCCACCTCAGCCTCCAGAGTAGCTGGGACTACAGGCATGCTCCACTATGCCCTGCTAATTTTTATATTTTTAGTATAGATGAGGTTTCACCATGTTGGCCAGGCTGGTCTCAAACTCCTGACCTCAAGTGATTCACTTGCCTGGGCCTTCCAAAGTGCTGGGGTTACAGGTATGAACCACCGTGCCTGGCGCTGACTATAACATGTCTTTTTTTGTAAGATTGCTTCTAAGGTTTTCCTTATCATTGTTTTCTCCACCTCTCACTTGGAGCATGATATACCTTGATGTTTTGTTCTTGGGGCTTGCTGAGATTTTTGTATCTGTGAATGTATACTTTTCATCAAGTTTTGAAAGCTTTTGGCCATTATATCTTCAAAACATTTTAATTTCCCCCGTTCTCCCGTTTAGAGACTGCAGGGCTACTTGCATTTATTGTATACTATTTTTTTCTTATGCAATTTCTAATCTGCCATTAATCGCAACCAGTGTATTTTTTTTTAATTTCACATATTGTAGTTTTTATTTCTAAAAGTTTGAATTTTTTTTTTTAATCATCTAAAACTCAACCCTTTCTTTTGCTTATGTAGAATTTAGTTGTGGTAACTGTTTCTCTGTTAATTCTGAAATTTGTAATTGCTCTCGTTCGGTTTCCATTGACTGATCGTTCTCCTCATAAAGGTTTGTGTTTTCCTGCTCTTTTACATGCTTGGTAATCCTTGATTGGATTTCAGATGTTTTGAATTCTACATTGTTGGCTTACCTTGTAGGAATATTTGTATATTCCTATAAATCTTCTTGAGCATTGTTCAAGGATACGTTTAAGCTATTTGGAACCACTTTGATCCTTTTGGATATTTTATGATTTGTTAGACAGCTCTGAAGAAGCACTTAGCCTGGAGTTAATGATCAACCACTACTACCCAGATTAAGGGTGGGTCTGCCTGTCCCAGCCCACTGACTCAAATGTTAATCTCCTTTGGCAACATCCTCACAGACACACCCAGGATCAATTATTTACATCATCCAATCAAGTTGACACTCAGTATCGACCATCACAGGAGCCCTGTGTAGATCTCTAAGGTCGTGTCTCCATGCAGCTTTCTCATTTCACATCTTCTATCCTAAAGGCTCAAGTTTCTTTGGCCTCTCAGTTTCATGTCCTGAACTCAGGTAGTCTGAAGACTCTAAGTTTACTCTTCCTTTGCTTTTGCCTAAAATCTCTATAGACAGTAAGCTGAGTGATTGTAGGGCTCACCTTGTTTGGTTCCTCTCTCTCAATGATGAGTGTGTTTCGTGGCCTCAAATTCAGTGTCTTGAAAATAAGTTTTAATGCTTTTTGTTAGTTTTTTATAGTTTTGGGTGGGGAAGTAAATCAGGTCCGTGTTATCCATCTTGGTTGGAAGATGTTCCCAGTCTTTTTTTTTTCCTTTCTTTTTAAATTAATACATAATAATTGTATCTACTTATGAGATACACTGGAAACTTCGATACATGCATACAATGTGTAATATCAAATTAGGGTAACTAGGATATCCACTACCTCAAACATTTATCATTTCTTTGTGTTGGGAACATTCCAAGTCTTTTCTTCTAGCTATTTTGAAATGTACAATAAATTATTGGTAACTATAGTCACCTTACTATGCTACTGAATGCTAGAAATTATTCCTTCTACTTAACTGTATTTTTCTACCCATTAACTAGCCTTTCTTACCCCTCATTTTCCATCCTTTCCTAATCTCTGGTAACCATCATTCTACTTTCTACGTCCATAGGATCAACTTTTTGAGCTCTTGGATATGAATGAAATGTACAATATTTGTCTTTCTGTGACTGACTTATTTCACTTCACATAATGACCTCCAGTTCCATCCATGTTGCTGCAAATGACAGTTCATTTTTTTATGGCTGAATAACATTCCATCGTTTATATATTACATTGTCTTTATTTGTTAATCCATTGATGGGCACTTAGGTCAATTCTATAACTGGGCTATTGTAAATAGTGTTGCAATAAACATATGCATGCAGATACCACTTTGATATATTGATTTCCTTTCTTTTGGGTACATACCCAGCAGTGGGATTGCTGGATCATATGTTAGTTTTATTTTTAGTTTTTTAAGGCATCTCCATACTGTTCTCTATAGTGGTTATACTAATTTACATTCCCACCAGTAGTGTATGAACATTCCCTTTTCTCCACATCCTCACCAGAATCTGCTATATATTTTTCTTTTTGATAATAGTCATATTAACTGGGGAGAGATAATATCTCATTTGAGGACTAAGCTCTGATTTTTTTTAATCTTACCCAAATTCCTATCTAAGGGGTCTAGGGAGTCATATCCTACAAACCATAAATTCTCATCAGATGAGTTTTATTTAACCCTATATATCGTGACTTACTTTCCAATCTGACTCTGGCATAACATTACGAGACAAGGAAGAAAACAAAAATATTTTACCCCAAAACGTGTGTTAGTCAAGGTTCCCTAGAGGGACATAACTAATAGGATTGATGTATATATATAAAGGGGAATTTATTAAGTATTAACTTACATGATCACAAGATCCCACAATAGGCTATCTGCAAGCTTGAGCAGCAAGGAAAGCCAGTGGGAGTCTCAAAACTGAAGAGCTTGGAGTCTGATGTTTGAGGGCAGGAAGCATCCAGCACAGGAGAAAGATGTAGACTGGGAGCCTAGGCCAGTCTCGCCTTGTCACATTTTTCTGCCTGCTGATTAGATTGTGCCCACCAGATGAAGGGTGGGTCTGCCCCCCGCCAAAAGTCAATTTCCTTCGACAACACCCTCACAGACACACCCAGGATCAATACTTTGCATCCTTCAATCCAATCAAGTTGACACTCAGTATCAACCATCACAAGTTCACCCCTTGTCAACTTGAATCCATACACATCTCCTGAGAACACACATAATCTTCAAATAAAGACAATAATAAGGTTATAATTATGCTAACATAATACAACTATCCTTCGTACAACCGGAAACGCACCAATCCCCAACCCAAATACTGTTACATAAAGTTAACAATACTTACATGCTGATATGAAGTCAATAAATCTTAGGTCACATGATAAAGGAAAAGGAAATAAAATGAAGATATTTTCTTAGTACAAGTGTATACATGCACAAACATGCATTTAACAAAAGAAGGAGGAAATATTCATGGCAGTTACAGTCTTTGTTTCTGCAGCTGGTCACGTGGTCGTAGCTGGTATTGATGACCTTCTACTACCCATTCTGTATTCCCTTTGCCTTCAGCAAGCACCTCAGCAGGTCGTGGTTTTTTTTCCCTGGCAGAGTGACCCAAACCATCATTCCTGAGGGGTCTGGGCCATTTGTCCTGCCTGAATTGGGCTGTTGTGGTTTTCCATTGACCTTAATCACAGGGCATGGTAATACTAAGAGACTCCCTAATGGATCTCCTGTATTCCATGCATACTCTTCCTTACCTCCGTTGTGGAGTAGTAGACTGATTTCATCTTGATAGCGTGGTCAATCACCCCAGCCAACACTGTAACTCCCTTCTTAGCCTTCATAGACTTAAAGGTAGGAGGAGCCCAAAGTGTCCAGGTGTCAATCTTAACTTCCAGTTTAATGGAATTGTTGTTGTGTCTCCTGGTGACAGTGTTCCTCCCTCCCTCTGAAACTAAGACCTCTAGGCCAACGGAATGTAATGTCACAGGAACAGGAAGCAAAAATTTTGCTAGTGAATCACTAGGGGTGATGGTAAATGGTGCCACTTCCACTTCCACCCATTGATTCCTGGACCTGTGAATCCTGGCTATGGGAGAAACAGTACCATATATTGGAAACTGATTCAAAGCATACACAGCCTTCTGGAGAACTTTGCCCCAGCCCTGCAAAGTATTGTCACCTAGTTGGCATTGTAATTGTGACTTCAAAAGGACATTCCACCATTCTATCAATCAAGATGCTTAAGGATAATAGGGAACATGGTAAGACCAGTGAAATCCATGAGCATAAGCCCACTGCCACATTGCTTTAGCCATAAAGTGACTGCCTTGGTCAGAGGCAATGCTGTGTGGAATACCATGACAGTGAATAAGGCATTCTGTGAGTCCACAGATGGCAGTCTTGGCAGAAGCATTGCATGCAGGATAGGCAAATCCACATCAGGAGTAAGTGTCTATCCCAGTGAGGACAAACCTTTGCCCTTTCCATGATGGAAGAGGTTCAATATAATCAACCTGCCACCAGGTGGCTGGCTGATCACCCCGAGGAATGGTGCCATATCGAGGGTTCAGTGTTGGTCTCTGCTGCTAGCAAATTGGGCACTCAGCAGTGACCGTAGCCAGGTGAACCTTGGTGAGTGGATGTCTATGTTGCTGAGCCCATGCATAACCTCCATCCCTGCCACCATGGCCACTTTGTTCATAGGCCCATTGGGCAATGACAGGGGTGGCTGGGGAAAGAGGCTAAGTGGTGTCCACAGTGGGTCATCTTATTCACTTGATTATTAAAGTCCTCCTCTTCTAAGGCCACTCATTGGTGAGCACTCCCATAGGATGCAAATATCTTCATAGCTTTTGATCACTCAAAGAGGTCCATCCACGTACATCTTCCCCAAATTTCTTTGTCACCAATTTTCCAATCATGCTTCTTCCAAGTCCCTGACCAATCCAGCCGAACCACTGGCTACAGCCCATGAATTAATATATAATCACACATCTGGCCATTTCTCCTTCCATGCAAAGTGCATGACCAGGTGCGCTGCTTGAAGTTCTGCCCGCTGGGAAGATTTCCCTTCACCGCTGTCCTTCAGGGACATCCTAGAAAGGGGCTGTAGTGCTGCAGTTGTCCACTTCCAAGTGGTGCCAGCATATCATGTAGAGCCATCTGTGAACTAGGCCCTAATCTTCTCTTCCTCTGTCAACTGATGATAGGGAACCCCCCATGAGGCCACTGGTGCAGGCTGAGGGAGAGAAGGCAGGGTGGCAGGAGTGGAGACCATGGGCATTTGAGCCACTTCCTCATGTAACTTACATGTGCCTTCAGGACCTTCTTGAGCCTGATCACTTGATGATGCAATGCTGCTGTGCACGACCCACTTTATGGCTAGATGGTCAGAAAACACCTAGTTCATGATAGGTAGTTCAGGTCGCATGGTGAGTTGATGACCCATAGTCAAACTTTCAGTTTCCACCAAAGCCCAGTAACAGGCCAAGAGCTGTCTCTCAAAAGAAGAGTAGTTATCTGCAGAAAATGGCAGGGCCTTGCTCCAAAATCCTAGAGGCCTCCACTGTGATTCACATATGCAGGCCTGTCAAAGGTTCCAAACAGCATCCCTATCTACCACTGACACCTCAAGCACCATTAGATCTGCTGGGTCATATGGCCCAAGTGGCAGAGCAGCTTGCACAGCAGCCTGGACGTGTTGCAGGGCCTTCTCCTGTTCTGCTCGAAACTGGCAGCCTTTCGGGTCACTCAACAAATGGGATGGAGTAACACACCCAAATGAGGAATGTGCTGCTTCCAAAATCCAAATAGGCCCACTAGGCATTGTGCTTCTTTCTTGGTTGTAGGAGGGGGCCAAATGAAACAACTTATCCTTCACCTTAAAAGGACTGTCTTGACAGGCCACACACCACTGGACCCCTAGAAATTTTACTGAGGTAGAAGTTCCCTGAATTTTAGTCAGATTTATTTCCCATCCTCTGGCATGCAAATGTCTCACAAATAAGTCCAGTGCATTTGCTACTTCTTGCTCACTGGATCCAATCAGCATAATGTCATCAATGTAACGGACCAGCAGTGTGATATCGTGCAGAAGCGAAAAGCGATCAAGGTCTCTTCGAATAAGATTATGATACAAAGCCAGAGAGTTGATATACCCCTGAGGTAGGATAGTAAAGGTATACTGCTGGCCTTGCCAGCTGAAGGCAAATTGCTTCTGTGGGGTCTTATGGACAGGAATGGAGAAAAAGGCATTTATCAAGTCAGTGGCTGCATACCAGCTATCGGGAGATGTGTTAATTTGCTCAAGCAATAAAACTACATCTGGTACAGCAGCTGCAATTGGACTCACCACTTGGTTAAGCTTATGATAATCCACTGTCATTCTTCAAGATCCATCTGTCTTCTGCACAGGCCAAATGAGAGAGTTGAATTGGGATGTGGTGGGAATCCTCACCCCTGCATCCTTCCATTACTTGAAGGTGGCACTAATCTCTGTAATCACTCCAGGAATATGATATTGTTGTTGATTTACTATTTTTCTAGGTACAGGCAGCTCTAACGGCTTCCATTTGGCCTTTCCAACCATAATAGTCCCCACCCTACCAGTCAGGGAGCCAATGTGGTGTTCTCCCAGCTGCTAAGTATGTCTGTGCCAATTACACATTTTGGCACTAAGGAAATGACCATAGGATGAGTCTGGGGACCCATTATAAGTGGGACCTGAGCTAAAACTCCATTAATTACCTGACCTCCATAAGCCCCTACTTTAACTGAAGTACCACAATGACGTTTTGGGTCTCCTGGAATCAACATCAGCTCAGACCCAGTGTCCAGTAGTCCCCAAAATGCCTTATCATTTCCCTTCCCAATATACAGTTACACTGGTAGAAGGCTGGAGGTCTCCTTGGGGAAGGATAGGAGAAAGATTCACTGCATAAATTGTCCGTAATGTAATGAAATCCTCCCTCAAAAGGACCGAGCTTCCCCTTCATTCAAGGGGTTCTGGGTCTGTAAACGGGCTCAAGTCTGGAAATTTATTGAGGGGCTGTGACTTTCTGTTTTTATTATTCAAATTAGTCTTTTGTCCATTTGACCTAGAAGTTTTCTCCTTATATAAATTAAGTAGGAATGAAATTCCTATCAATTTCACCTCTAGGAACACTGTGATTAATTAGCCAATGCCAGAGCTCTACATGAGTCAGATTATTCTTATTGCTGTTTGTCTCTGCTGTCCATTATGGTAGCTACACCCACCCTGCCTCTGACGGTTGAGTGACGCCACTTGGCCTCTGCCACCTCAGGATCCAATCATTTCTACTGTATTTAAATTTTGTAGTTGAGTGACTGTGGTTCCCACTGTCAGACCTGACATACAGAGAAGAGCAAGTACAGGGCTCTTCAAAGATGCAGATGCTGCCATTACAAATCTATTTTGAAAGGCATTGGTCAAGGGTATATCTTCTGGACCCTCCAAGCTGGGATGAGTAGGTCTAAAGTGACGAATCCACTCCACCATCCCAATCTCCCTAAGCCTTTGGATCCCTTGCTCTACATTAAACCAAGGGAGATCAGGCATTTCCAGCTCACTTGCAGTGGGCCGTCTTTTAATCTGTATTTCAGCTAACCAAATAAACTATTTGAACCCTTTTTAATTCCCTGAGCTGCAATGTTAAATGCACAGTCTCTACTTAGTGGGCTCAAATCAATAAATTCAGCCTGATCCAGCTGTGTTCCTTCCACCATTATCCCATACCATTAATATCCATTCCCATTCCCTCCAGATTGCTGTTTATATAAATTAGAGAACTCAAGCAGTTCTTTTCAAGCGTAGCATACCTCCTCATGGGTCACACTCTCAACCTCACCACTAGGGGCCCACTGGGACTTTAGTCTAGTTATAGGTCTAGAAGCAAATAGGAGTGTTAGGGGTGGCTCCTGAGGAGAATCAACATTATTTTGACTGGCAACTGCCTCATGGGGGGCCATCAGTGTTGCCTCAGACAGCACAGGGTTTATCTCCTCAGACAAATGTGGAAAGTCTGATGGCAGCATGGGTTGGGGAGGGGATGTTACCACTACTGGGGATGGGAAAGCTGTATCTTCTGGCAAAAATGGTTCCTCAGAGTTTACAAACTCAGTGTCCCCAGCTTCATCAGGGTCCTCCCACACATCCCCATTCCAAGTTGCAGGGTCCCATTCCAGCCAATGCCCTCGCTTTAACAGTAGACACCTGGTAAGGCTGTGCATGCCCCTTTTGTGGCAGTTCAGCCACTCACATGATTAAAGTCTGTGTCTGTTTTTTCACAATTTCACCTCTTTTTCTACAGGAGATAAGACTCTAACTCAAAGCAATCTTAGTAGATTTGAGGCTCAGTATCTGCTTCTGAAGCTGAGAGACAGAATCCTTGAGTTTGTAATTTTCTTTCACCACTTTGTTTACTGAGCTTAGGAGCAACTAACAGCTTCATCATGTTCCTTGGCTCTCCACATACAGCCAAAGATATTATGTATAGAGTCACTAAACTCCTTGCCTCTTATGAGCGGTGAATCAGGGGTGTCGAGGGCATTTATTTTGCATAAGTCTCTAAACAGTTAATGCCAAGGACTATCAGTGTTTTCCATACTATTAGAAGTGCAGTTCTTAGCATTTTGGGGTCTAATCATATTAAGCAGCTAACTCCAGAAACCCCAAAACCAATAAAAGAATTCCATCCTTAATATTCTCTTCCTCTAGAACCACTCCCAGTACCAAAATCTGTATTAGTCAGGGTTCCCTAGAGGGACAGAACGAATAGGATAGATGTTTATATATAAAGGGGAGTTTATTAAGTATTAACTCACATGATCACAAGGTCCCACAATAGGTTGTCTGCAAGCTTGAGCAGCAAGGAGAGCCAGTCTGAGTCTCAAAACTGAAGAACTTGGAGTCTGATGTTCAAGGGCAGGAAGCATCCAGCACAGGAGAAAGATGTAGGCTGGGAGCCTAGGCCAGTCTCGTCTTTTCATGTTTTTCTGCCTGCTTTATATTCACTGGCAGCTGATTAGATGGTGCCCACCCAAAGGTGTGATATACCAGTGCACTTGTTGATTCTCTTATTTACTCACAAGGATAATATTTTTCGTCCAGTTTTCCCATCCTGATACCATTCTCAGTTCAATCATGGGTGTAAAGGTTTGAGATATAAATATTGCCTCAAAATGTTTGTGAAAATTTAATTTAAAGCTGGTTAAAACCTATATTTTTCTGCTGGATTTAACTAAGAGATACCCTGGGATTTATTCACAAAGGTTAGTCTAATTCTGAGGATTGAAGTTTTATAATCTGTCTTTTCTCAACCACTCAAACTAAGGCACAGATTTTCCTGGTGCTGAGGAAAAATGAGTTTACTGATATAAACATGTGGGAGTCTGGAAAATTATCACTTAATATTTAAGAACATGCCCAATCCAGATCTTAAAACTTGACTTCTTCAATGACATTTTGTTGTTTTTTTGAGTTTGTAAAATTGACAATTTTAAAGATTAGAATAAAAAATTAACCAGAAATATATCATTCAGAAATAACAACTTATTATTATTACATTTTTTCTTTTCTCTCCTGTGTAATCTATATTTCTGTTAATTGGGAACATGCTGTAGATGTAGTGTTTTGATTTTTCCCCAGCTAAACAGCAAAGCACATTTATTACTTTTGGATTTGGTCTCCATTCCTTTTTTGTGTAATAGGGAACAGCCCTTCTGTCTACAATTGGAATTCTGTTGGGTTTTAATTGTGCAGTTTTGCCTTTGCTTCTAAAAGAGGACATGTGTTTCAGGTAGCCAATCAGAGTGCCCCACATCCCTGGATTTATTCAGAAGCACGGCCAATCAGAAAAGTTATTTTCCATGTTGGGTGAAGGTGGCAGAGAATGGCACTTCCTACTGTGACCCTAAATATAAGGCTACAAAGGGGGACAGTGATTAACTCTGTCATTACATGGAGAGGCCCATATGAGAATAAAGTTAGTGTACAAAGGAGAGTAGAGTGGGAGAGAGTAAAAACAAGAGTCTAGTCAAGAATTTGATTTCTTTCTCCTGCCCTACCTCTTGGACTTCCAACTTCTATGAGTCAACATAGTGCCTCTTGCATTTAAGGTAATTTGTTTGGAATTTTTCTCACTGTCAACCAGAGAGTCCTACTACTATAATATTATATCACAAAATATTTCGTATCTCTGAAGTTTTTAATTCTTTTCTTTTTTTCTATTCTCCTTGTTTCTCAGATGATCTAAAATTTTATTGATTAATATATTTGTAAATTTTGAAAAATAGCCCATTCTAAGGATATACAATTCTATGAATATAAAATACTGTCTCAATAAATATTAGCTCTTATAATAATAATTATTGTTGCAATGTGTATTGTCATTTCTATAAATACATCAGACTCATTTTAACCTTTCCCTTTCCACATTTTTGGATATTAAAATTTCAAGTTTTTTCCCTTTTAAGTAAAATTTGCTGTTTGTCTTTCAATATAAATTATTGCAACTTAGAATTCTAGCTATTGAAATGCTAGAGGAAAGTATCAGCTATTCTTTTTATTGTATTTCTCAAATTTTTCAAAAAAATTATAACAATTTCTTTCTGCAGAAACATCTCATCACACTCTCATCAGCACTGAGTTTGTAAGTTATTATAATTATTGCCAATTTAAAAGATTTAATTTAGTTTTTCCTTTTGTGATTGAGGCTATATAATTATCATATGATCATGATTTATTGATGCTTTATTATATAAGGTGTTCAAACAAATCTTTTAAAAATTAATTTAATTTAAATCAGTCTTAAATTTAAATTTTAATCTTAAACTTAAATTTAAAAAATTAAAATACCACTTAATAATCCTTCTGAAATATATTGGTTCACCTACAAGCCCATAACTCATTCCAATCTTTTCTTTCTACTATAAATTTCTTATGTGTGTGGTTAAATATAAAGTTCTGGTCTGGGGCTCAGAACTTGCATTTTAGGAGGAGAGACTAGATAGACAATCCCTCCAAGGCCTTTCTCAGTCTGCAATTCTAAGTTGCAATAAAGCTTCCAAGCAAGTTTAAAAGCAGGGAAGAAAAGCAGGGACTTGAACAGGTATTTGTGCACCCATGTTCATAGCAACACGATTCACAATAGCCAAAAGGAGGAAGCAATTCATCCCATTCTTCTTCCAAGAACGTTTGCTGAAAAGGCCAAACATTTTCCCTACTGTTTTAGGATGTTTTCTTTTTCACAAGTTCATTTTAATGCATATTAATAAATTCCTTCTTCAACTTTAGTGAGCTAAGAAACACCTTTAAATTTGTTTAAAATTCAAATTTCTGGATTCATCCACAGAAATTTCAATTAGTGAGAACTGAGGAAAAACCAAGAAGCCTACATTCCACAGGTAGGCCAGGCGTTTCTGCTGTGTGAGATTACCAGGCAAAAACTTCAGAAACACTGAGTGATCATGTTTCAACACTATTTATTCTGTGTTCTCCCTCCCTCCCTCCCTCCCTTCCTCACTGCTTCCCTGTCTCTCTCTCTGTGTCTTTTTCTCCTCTGTCTCTCTCTCCTCTGTCTCTTTTTCTTCCATTTACTGTTAATCCCCATTTCTACCACCTGCCCCAGGCACCCTATAATCTACTTTCTGTTTGTCTCCGTAGTGAACATTTGAATAAGAAGAGGAATGAGTGTAGATTGCTTTATGAGATATCAAAATGTTTTATAAAATGATAATAAGTACAGGCACACTGGAGTGCACCTGTAGTCCCAGCTACTTGATAGGCCGTGGGAGGATTCCTTGAACCCAGGAGTTCTGAGTCAGCCGAGGCAACATTGTGAGACCGTGACTCTTAAAAAAAAAACAGTAGAATGATAATAAGTAAAACAGCATATTGTTGGCATATCAAAACACAATAAAGTGTTCAGAAACAGAATTATTAAATATAGAAAGTACCTTTTAAAATTAGGGATGAGACAATAGATTTTTTCCCAAATAATTGATGATGAGATTATGTATAAACCGTGTGAAAAGAGACCACACTAACTTCTTACTATCTATTAAAATAAATTCCAGATGGTTGAAAGGTTTCTAGAAATCTGTAAGAGTAACAAAATACAGTATTTAAAAAATTCACATACTTTGAGACGAGAAAGGATTTTGAGAAGAATGAAACCAAAAGTTGAATTCATAAATCAAGAATTAAGAAGGTTGCAGATTTAAAAAACAAAAGATTATTCTGGACAGGCCCTGTGCGTGTTCTCGGGAAGTGGAAAGGGCAGGGCCACAGCTGCCTGAATTCTGCTTTTCACACGTGTACTGTCCATGTTCTCTCCAGATCAAGATGTTGCACGGGCTCCACGTTCTCGTGAGAATATGTTCTGAGCCCTCTGGCCTGTCACCATGGGATCACTCTTCTGAAAAGACTTCCTGGAGGACACTGATGAGAGTGTGAAAGCAGGGATCGGAGGAAAAGCAGAGAGGGGAGGGACAGTGTGGCACATGGCCACCCCAGAGTGCCCATTCTCACATCATCATTTTAGGCAACTTTTTCTTTTCTTTCCCATTCTCTGCACTCCTATGCTCAACTTTCTTGTCTCCACTTTCTGATGTGTCCCCCAGCACCCACCTTTCTTTAATTCCATCATTCTCTAACCTTTCTACACACACATATACAAACTTAGTATCCAGCCTAGAACAGGAGGCTGTCCATCTCCACCACTGATAGATCAAGGTCTCCAGGTAATGACTGTTAGAGAATCACTCAGGTTGCCACCAAGTAGGACTTCTTTTACAAAGAGCCTGGTAAGGTAAGAAAACTCAGGAGATTGCTTCTGCAATAAAACAATTGGTTCTTCATGGAGTGTGGACCAATTTGTCAAAGCACTCTAGGGGCTCAAATTCAGTTTTAGTACTGGCCATTTCAGTAGTCATTGTGTTTGACAGCCTAGAGAGAGAGATACAGTCTAGCCTAAAGAAGGGAAACCAGACTGATAGAGGCCATAGAATAGCAGCTAAGAACAGATGTGTGGAAATTAGACAAAAATAGGCTTGAACCAGGAGTCTGCCAGATCTAATGTGAGATTTTAAGCAACTTCCCTTCACAGAGAGATGTTAATAACTTTACACTTCTTTTTGCAACTTTCATTGTTATAATAACAGCAATACTAAAACTAATATATTTATTATAGGGTTGTTTGGATGATGGTGATAATGTACTTAAATTGCTTAGTCTAGTGCTTGGCACTTAACTCCTCATTATGCTAGCTATTACTGTGTATCATTGTTTTTACTGTAGGGTGACTTCAAGAATGTGTTTACCCCAGCTGCTCAAACTTGAACCTTCCTTGACCCCTTCCCCAAGGGCATCTACGGTCAGATAAGAGCAAGAGGAGAAAGAAAGACATGGCTAAGGAATTTTTCTTATCAAAGTGGAATGTTTGAAGGGGAGGGTGGCTCTTTTCAGAGCAAGTTCTCAACTCCTGGAAAGGGAAAAGAGGCATTTGTTTCAGACGGAAGGGGAAGGAGCGTGTGAGCCTCCTCTCTGCCTCCCTCCCTTTCTGCCCACTGCTGTCTTGATTTCGTTTCTCCTTCCCTCTCTCCTTAATCTCTCTCTGGCTCCACTTCTTCCTTGTTTCCTTTTCTTCCTCCTTGTTTCCTTTTCTTCCTCCTTGTTTCCTTTTCTTCCTCCTTGTTTCCTTTTCTTCCTCCTTGTTTCCTTTTCTTCCTCCTTACCTTGATTTCTCTCCCTTTCTCATTCTCCTTCCTTTCACCTTTTCTTCTCTTACCACAGCTCTAGACTGACTGTAGGCCTAGTAAGGTCATTTTTGTGAATAATTTAGAAGTATTCAGATCAATTATGAGTTGGCAATTTAAAAATGGTCCAAAATCTTAGAGCCCAGAACAGCAATATGTGGCATAACTGTGCCCCGCACAGGAAACTGAAGCAAGCACATTATCACAGTAGAACATATCTCCTTATCTCTTTTAGTGTCTACAGGAAAAATGATGAGAACTCTGATCACCACACACCCACTGCCCCTGCTTCTATTGCTGCAGCAGCTGCTGCAGCCAGTGCAGTTTCAAGAGGTGGATACAGATTTTGATTTCCCAGAAGATAAAAAAGAAGAATTTGAAGAGTATTTGGAACAATTTTTTAGTACAGGGCCCACCAGACCACCTACCAAAGAAAAAGTCAAAAGACGTGTCCTTATTGAACCTGGAATGCCATTAGATCATATAGACTACTGTAATAGTGAAATCATGAGAAAAAATGTTTACTACAAACACCGTTGTGTGGCAGAACATTACTTCCTTCTTATGCAATATGACGAGCTCCAAAACATCTGTTACAACAGATTTGTGCCGTGTAAGAATGGAATTAGGAAATGTAACAGGAGCAAAGGTCTTGTAGAAGGAGTGTATTGTAATTTAACAGAAGCATTTGAAATACCAGCGTGTAAATACGAATCATTTTATAGGAAGGGCTATGTCCTTATCACTTGTGCATGGCAAAATGAACTACAAAAACTGATTCCTCATACTATAAATGACCTCGTGGAGCCAACTGAACACAGAAGTTTCCTCGGTGAGGATGGTGTCTTTGTCATACCGCCCTAGCAGAGTGTTCTCTGAGAGCTTAGGGTGGAAGGAATATTTCTCTCCATACTGATCCTTATCGATGGAAGTTGAGAATGGTAATTTGGCTTCCATTCACTTTAATCACCCACCTTCCTTTCTTCCTTTCCCAACACCTCACAAAACACCTTAGGCTAGGTTCACAGACAGTGCTCTGAGATGTGGTCTCATGCAGGTCCCATAAGTTAGCATGCCTTGAATGTGTTCTGGATACAGATGCCTGCAGTGGAAGGATGACCAGCACCAAGAGGAAAAGAAAATGGTTGCCTGAAGTGTGCTCCAAAGACACATCCATGTGATTCTCTAGTTCAGCAGAAAGAATAAAAAGTGCTTCAATCTAGTGCAGTGGCTCTGGTATGGTGATCTGGGGTTTCTCAGTTTGGAACTTTCTTCCTTGTGACACAATTTGGCACCAACGGAACTCGAATCCCTTTCAGACATTTATGCAATACATCTTTCCAGGGCTATGTGTGTGGCTATTTCACTTGTCTTATTCTTTCTTACAGGGCAATACACAGATCCAGATGTGGGCAGCTCAGGATAAAGCCTTTCTATATTTAGGAAAGCAAACTCCCCAAAGGACATTTCAGTCGTCCAATGTTATTTGTGTGAGTTCCCACATCTTTAATTTAGCTTAGATGTTTGTGTTTACAAAATTACAAACAACTTCTCACTTTTGGGCATAGTCACAATTATCTACAATTATTTTCCTCACTTTCTAGTAGATGTGGCTGCCCCTGAGAATACATCACCTCAGAGAGAGGCTGGAGGATCAGTCTGATGAAAGAAACCTCTCTGTCCAGTTTAAGTAACAATTATCTCCTTTTCTTCAAACTTCTTTTTTTTTTTTGAAATGGAGTTTTGCTCTCGTTGCCCAGGCTGGAGTACAATGGCGCGATCTTGGCTCACTGCAACTCTGCCTCCCAGGTTCAAGCGATTCTCCTGCCTCAGCCTCCCTAGTAGCTGGGATTACAGGCATGAGCCATCATGCCAGGCTAATTTTGTATTTTTAGTAGAGATGGGGTTTCTCCATGTTAGTCAGGCTGGTCTCGAACTCTCGACTTCAGGTGATATGCCTGCCTCGGCCTCCCAAAGTGCTGGGATTACAGGCATGAGCTACCACACCCGGACTTCTTCAAACTTCTTAACATCTTGTTATTATTATTGCTTAAAACTTTCTGAAACTGGGGTAAAGAGTAGTGATGGGGGATGGTAGGGAGGCGTCCATTGCTCTTTGCATGCTTTACCCCAGTCCAGTCTGTTAGTCTCCTCCCATTCCTTACCCCTGTCTTTGTACTCAGAGCTGAGCTCCTAATTTATCAATAGATTGATGTAAGTAAGGGTCGAGAACCAAGGACTGCTAGACTCCATTATAGTGTCTAAGGGAGGAACACAGGAAATCAAGCTTCTAGGCACTTGTGATGGTTGATTTTATGTGTCAACTTGACTGGATTAAGGGATGCTCAGATACCTGGTAAAACATTGTTTTCTAAGTGTAAGTGTGAGAGTGTTTCTGGAAAAGGTTAGCATTTAATCCATAGACTGAGTAAAGATCTCCCTCACCCATGCAGGTGGGCATCGTCCAATCTGTTAAGGGCCTAAATGGAACAAAAAGGCAGAGCAAGGGCAAATGGACTCTGCTTGAACTGAGACATCCATCTTCTCCTGCCCTTGGACATCAGTGCTTCTGGTTCTTGGGCCTTTATATTCAGACTAGAACTTATGACACTGGCTCTCCAGATTCTTCAACCTTTGGGTTTGGAGTGGAACTCCATCACCAGCTTCCCAGCTTGCAGATGGCAAATTGTGGGGCTTCTCAGCCTCAATAATTGTGTGGGCCAATTCCACATGATAAATCTCTTTCCATGTATCAATATATGCTCTATTGGTTCTTTTTCTCTGGAGAACCGTGACTAATACTGCACCAACCTTCATTTGGAGGCACATGGCTTTTCATTGAAATGTCTGAGTGAATAAGGTACCATCCAACTTTAGAAATCTCCACGACACCTTCTAAAACCCAACCTTTTGTACATGAGCTGAAGAAATTCCGCACATGGGCTAGCCTCGCTATGTTCTACAGATCATCTGTCTGGGTCATATTCATCTCATTGATCTTGGAGGTTATACAACATAAAATATAAAATATATTTATAAGAATATGGCCAGGCACAGTGGCTCACGCCTGTAATTCCAGCACTTTGGGAGGCTGAGGCGGGCAGATCACCTGAGCTCAGGAGTTCGAGACCAGCCTGGCCAAAATGGCGAAACCCTGTCTCTACTAAAAATACAAAAATTAGCCAGGCGTGGTGGCCCGTGCCTGTAATCCCAGCTACTCAGGAGGCTGAGACAGGAGAATCACTTGAACTCAGGAGGTGGAGGTTGCAGTGAGCCGAGATCGCGACACTGCACTCCAGTCTGGGCGGCAGAGAGAGACTCCATCTCAAAAAAAAAAAAAAAAAAAAGAAAAGAAAAAAAGAAAGAGTATGGTATAGTACAATAACTAAGACATGAAACAATCACAATGAACTTTTCTCTCTCCAGAATAGAAAATCTGATCCAAATGCCTTTTAGAATTAGAATCATAGAAATAGAATAAGGCTCATTTGCACAGATTTCCCCCGTAGTCTGATATTGCACAAGAAACCAAGATCCTGGCCCCTATCCACCAGATTCCTTATGATAAGTCCAAGCTGTAATTTCAGCTTCACTGATTATAGTATTTCAAATAGTTATTGTCCAACATATATTAACACTCTATCCTCAATAATATCGAACTTCATTATTAAAATGAACATCGTACACAACTTTGCCTCACATAAGAATTTATTATTTATACTAGCGTTCCTTGAGATGATACCCCATTAATTATTTCAATTGTAGTAAAATATGCATGACATAAACTGACCATTTTCATCATGTTAAGTGTGCAGCTCAGTAGCACTAGGTATATTCACATTGTTGTGCAACCATCACCATGATCCATCTCCAGAACTTTTTTCATCTTGTAAAACTAAAACTCTCTACTCATTTAGATAATAATTCCTCTTTCAACCTTTCCACCAGTTTCTGGCAACCACCATTCCCCTTTCTGTCTCTATGAATTTGACTGCTCCGGATACCTCATATAAGTAGACTCATACAGCATTTGTCCTTTTGTGACTTGCTTATTTTACTTGGCCTGATGTCTCCAAGTTTTACTCATGTGTCATAATTTTCTTCTTTTTGAAGGCTCAATAATATTCCATTGTATGTATATAACACATTTTGTTTATCTGTTCATCCATTGAGGAAGCTTGGGTTGTTTTCACCATTCGGCTACTGTAAATGATGTTGCTATGAACACTGACAAACAAATATCGGTTTGAGTCCTTGCCTTCCATTTTTTTTTTTGGTGTATATATGCGTAAGTGGAATTGCTGGATCGTATGGTAATTCTTTTTTTTTTTTTTTTTTTTAAGAAACTACTTACTGTTTTACACAGTGGCTGAACCATTTTACATTCCAATCAGCAGTGCACTAGGGTTCCAGTTTCTCAAAAGCCTCATCAATACTTCTTTTTTTAATATATAATAGCAATTTCAATGGATATGAAGTGGCGATGCAACACTAATTTTAAATTATACTTACTCTGTGAAAGAATGTAGGCAAAGCATTCCCAAGAGTAAGAAAAACTATAAACACAGCATTTTGTTTCCTAACCAGAATAAACCCAATTGGTATTCTCTTTGAAAATTTCTGATGTATATGACGTTATTGAATAAGCAAATGGGAGAAAAGTCTAGTCCAGTGAACAGACAGCACAGTTGCTCCCATCCCCTTGTGTTAATGGAAGCTGCGAGACAAAGTAGTAAATGCCATTTTTGCTCATTTCTGCTTGCCAGCATAGTTTCACAAAGCCCCTCGCTCTATGACAACCTGCAGCTCTTTGAGAAGAATGTTTGAAGATACCACAGAATAGAGTGCACGGTCCCCATGCTCCATCTCTGTTTACCTGACTCACTATATTCCTAAAGATAAATTACACCAGCCCTTGCGTTTTCTTACTCATACAATAAGGCCTGACCAGGTTAGTGATTATACTTCTGTAATCTATAACCAGGTGTACTCTTACACCCAAATCTTGATGTGATTCTGCTTTAATGTAACTTCTGAGAAACTTTGATGTGAGTTTGCATATACTGAATCTTTACCACCTGTAAATTGTCAACTAAAGTACTGCATGGGAGCCATCTAATAGAACCCCTCTAAAGGGCTGCTCCTGGGCTATAGGCCTCCCAGCCTGTAGACCTCAGTAAGACTTCTGAATAAAATTAACTTTAATTATTTAAAAGTTGGATCTTTTTTTCTTTAGTTGACAGGATTCTCCAGGGGAACAGAATCAATAGGATAGATATATGTAAGGGAATTTTTTAGGGAGAATTGGCTCACATGATTAAAAGCGAAGTCCCACAATAGGCCGACAGGCCATATGCTAGAGAATGATAGAAGCGGGTAGCAAGCAAGGCTGTTAGAGAAGCCGGTCTGAGGCTGAAGGCCTCAGAGCTGCCACAGGGTGGAGAGGTTGTGGGGAGCAAGCAGCCAATTGAATGGTGCCTGCCCACATTGAGGGCTGGTCTTCCTCTCTCAGTCTCACCTGCCAATCTCCTCTGGAAACACCCCCACAGACACCCCCAGAAACAATGCTTCACCAGCCATCTAGGCATCCTTCAACCCAATCAAGCTGACACCTAATTTAACCATTCACACCTTTCTATTCTAGCATGATATTCTTAGATGACATTAGAAAAAGAATAAAACCAAAGCTACTAACTATCCCTGTGCTGCTCCTTGAAAATCGATGATGCTAAATTGAACCCTATTCATTTGCCCCGTAATATTTTGGTACAAAGTTGAATTAATATTCCTGATAAATTCGGAGCCAATAACTTTTATTCATATATATACATATATATATGTATATATGTAGCAGTCACAATACCTCACACAGTATCTTCTCTATAACATAAAATTTTTGAAGTATTTTTATATACCCTTGGACTGCTCATCATTACCTCTTGTGTCACAAGTAAGGGGATCATATTCTCTGTCCACTGTTTCCTATTTTTCCTGTCACACAACAAATAAGGATTAAAAAATGAAATCACATATTTTATCCAAATCTTTCTTTTCTTTCTCTAAGATGGATCTTTCTCACATGTCTCTGACATAAGATCATGACATCTGTGAACTGTCATATTTTTAGAAACACAAGGAAGCAATGGCTCATCCCTTCCTCATCATATTTGATGCATTCATTGCATAATTCGCATTGAACACAAGAAGAAATATTCCACCCAAGTTTCCATAGTTGAAAGATTACAAGAGCTAGTCATCAATATCAAGTTCTTCTTGAAAGATCAAAGGAGATACCTGCAGCAACCTGGAGCCTTTGGAGCATGCCTTGAATCCTATCAAACTGAAGATAAATTAGTCTTTAACCAAGTGAGATTTTGAATTCAGGGGCATTTCCCATAAGATAGAATGATGACACTTACATGTTTTCCAACTACTACATTATAACTTCAAGTGAACAAGAACATTCGCAGTGATGGCTATATATACAAATGTGCTGCCTTACTTAATTCAAAATAATCAAATATTTGACATTATTCCATTGTCAAAGATTTTCTTCCTTATCTTTTTAAAATATGTTCATTACAAGTGGGTACCAGCAACTCACCACTTCAATATGTACCCTAGTGTAATAATGCCCGAGTAATTCCATATTGAAATACATAATATTTCAGGCATTCTCTCATTCTTTTCTATCCTCAATGCCTAATGCCTGCCACTTAAAATTCAATAAGTATTTTTAAATGAACAAATACATTACATATAATACAGAATTTTCAATTATATAAACATTTTGAGGAACTAATTTTTTACCCATATTCCACAGCATGCACTGTGTTCATTGTTCAGGTGAGAGAGCAACAAAGAGAAGAGCAGCACAGTTTTGGATTTTCCATATTGGTCTAGGAACCTGTGCAGCAAACGTCAAAATAGATAGTGGGCTTCTAAGGAGGAGGGAACATTAAGAATATGAAAGGGAGGAATTTCAGGAGAAAATGAGAGTAAGAGAATGAGGGATTTTACCTTGCTTGAGAGGCAGGATGGAAGATGACCAAGGGTTGGACATGAAAAGACCTCTAAGGAGATGTTTATGACAGGAAGAAGAGTAAGGTCAGTAAAGGGGCACTGCTAGTACATGGGAACTAAGGCAATAGTGAGTGTTACCCAGTGTCTGCACTTTCATACCTCCTGCCCCTTTCTGTACGGAGAATGTGGAGGTCACAGGGGAGGGCAGAGGGAGAAAGAAAGTCCTAGGCCTGTGTTCCAATAGTGCACATGCCCACTTGTTAATTTTTGGTGGGGCATTGAAGACTTAATAGTTGCCATAATCTATTCCAACTTAAGATATAGGTTGCATCTTCAGAAAAATGGACACTGAAAGCTTATTAGTGACTCATTTGTTGAAATTTTGACCCCAGCATTTGGAGAAGGTCCTAGTGAAAGAAGTTCAACAAGTAAGTGAAGATCTGAGACTACTGGTCCTGTAGCTTGTAGTAATTAAGATGTAGAAAAAATTAATGCAACAACGATTCCAAAATACAGTAGTTCAAACAAATAGGAGTTTATTTATCAGCAGGGCCCAGTGGCTCACACCTGTAATCCCAGCACTTTGGGAGGCCGAGGCGGGTGGATCACCTGAGGTCAGGAGTTCGAGACCAGCCTGGCCAACATGGTGACATCCCGTCTCTACTAAAAATACAAACAGTAGCTGGGCATGGTGGTTTGTGCCTGTAGTCCCAGCTAGTCGGGAGGCTGAGGCAGGAGAATCACTTGAAACTGGGTGGCAGAAGTTGTAAGTGAGCCAAGATCATGCCACTGCACTCCAGCCTGGGCAACTCTGTCTCAAAAAGAAATTTATTTCTTCCTTACGTAACAATCCAGGGAAAGGCAGTCTATCATGATGGGAAGCTGGCTTTTCTCCATGTGATCATTGAGGAACTGGGGTTTATCAAGGTTGTGATTCTACCATTTCCCAGTTCTAAGGTAGGTCTTGGTCTGGTTGGTTGAAGCCAGCTCATCACACATCTATCTGCCTTTCAGTGCATGGGAATAAGAAAAAGTAAAGTAGAGGGAAACCAGATTTCTCTAAAGAAGACATAGCTAAGAATTTGCTCACATTTTTTCAGCTCACGTCAACCTGGCCAGATCATAGTTACATGGACATGTTTAAGGCAGGGAGTTTGGGAAATGCAGTCTGGTTCTAGAAGGAAAAATATGTACCCTGGGAAACAATTACCAGTCTGTCAAACATTTCATCTTACCTAATAAAATGATTTTTCTTTTCTTTTTTTTTTTTTTTTACATGAAGTTTTGCTCTTGTTGCCCAGGCTGGACTGCAATGACCCAATCTTGGCTCATTTCAACCTCCACCTCCTGGGTTCAAGTGATTCTCCTGCCTCAGCCTTCCAAATAGTTGGGATTATGGGCACGTGCCACCACCATGCCTGGCTAATGTTTTGTATTTATTGGAGACGAGGTTTCACCACGTTGGTCAGGCTGGTCTCAAACTCCTGACCTCAGGTGATCCACCCACCTTGGCCTCCCAAAGTGTTGGGATTACAGGCGTGAGCCACAGCACCTGTCCGAAATTTTTTTTCTTATTGTTGTTGTTAACCAGCTTTAAACATCTGCCTAGACCCACTCTAGACCTCTGTAGGAATTCTGGGAACGCACTCACTGCTCTACTGCCTTCCAGTCTGTGCATCTCTGTGTAAGGCTGCTAGTAAGAGTCTTGGTTACTTTTGCAAGGTCTTATCTCAGTCAACTGCAACAGAAGTACGGAATCCATTGCCAACAATTTCTGCCTAGAGTGACTGCTGAAACCTAACTGCAAAGATTTGGTTCACTGGTTCTCAACTCCGCCTAATTAACCAGAGTCTCCTGTAAAACTTTTAACAAAAATGCCAAAGCTCAGGCCCACTCCTGGAGATTTAATTCACTATGTGTGGGTAAGACCTAGCCATCTGTATTTTTTTAATGTGTCACAGGCAATTAAAAGTTCAGCCAGAGCTTTGGATCATTGGTTAGTGTCATGCCAGAAGTCTAATACTAAAACAAGCCATCAAGAAGATATTATATCCAATATAAGAACTTTCCTTTACTAAAGATGTATGCATCAGGCTATCACAGATGAAAGACAATAGCTATTAACATTCTACATCTAGCTAGCTCTCCTTGCTATGGTTGAAATTAAGCGACCTATTACAAATAACCAAAGAGGCCGGGCACGGTGGCTCACACCTGTAATCCCAGCACTTTGGGAGTCCATGGCTGGCAGATCACCTGAGGTCAGGGGTTCGAGACCAGCCTGGCCAACATGGTGAATTCCTGTCTCTATTAAAAATATAAAACTTAGCTGGGTGTGGTGGCGGGCACCTGTAGTCCCAGCTACTCAGGAGGCTGAGGCAGGAGAATCACTTGAACTCAGGAGGCAGAGGTTGCAGTGAGCCAAGATCATGCCACTGCACTCCAGCCCAGGCACTAAGAGCGAGACTCCATCTCAAAACAAAAGCAAAACAACAACAACGACAAAAATAACCAAGGAATGAGAGTCTTTATGGCAGTCTTGTTCTCCCTATAAATTCATAGACCTGCATTATGATTTGATATATGAATGGTACATAGCAAAATGTCAGAATTTTCTTGACTATGGGTGTGTTAATAAAAATCAAGTTTCTGAAAAGCGAAGCTCAAAACAGAAACTCAATTGTGGTGCTCTTACCTTAATAATTCTAGCCAGCCTTTCCTAGGGATATTTTTGTCAAATCTCTAACGTGACTACAATAATCCTCATACAGAAAGATCTCAAAATTTTCCTTCTACTACAAATTGTGGAGGAAAAAAATTGCAATGTCTTTACTTTGTTGATAACTAATCTGACATTCTGTTGAGATACCACTGTTAAGAAGGCCGAAAAACAAATGAACTACATATTCAGTACAGTTCCAACTAAAGATCATTCAATACATTAAACAGCCTCTTAGAAAACAGTTTCTCATTGAGATTAATTAATATGTCCAAACTCTCAAAAACTCCTCCCTCCCAAACCTCCCTTCTTATATGGAAAGAAAGTATATGGGGAGGGAAATATGTATGTTTCTACATTGTAGCAGTAGAGATTCATGGCACTCTGGTGTTCTGCCCCCTCCTTCCCTTTGTTTGCAGAGCTGTAGCCTCTGTCTGCAGTGTGCCTGGTGTGGTTGATGTAATATGTTATCTGGACTTTATCAGCTTGTTTGGGGCCCAGTAGCATTCCCTGGCTGACTCGGCCTTACCCTGGCTCCCCTTGACTGCAGATTCATAGGTGACATGACTGCATCTGGAAGTCCAGTTCAGCCTCCGCTGTGCAGGGTTACCTTGGAGAGGTTACCTGGTTACCTGCCTCTCCACTCATCATCTAGGCTACATGGAGGCTGAATGCATTTCAAGAAGCCTGAGCATCCCCTCTGACTGTCCGATGTGCCTCATCTTTTATTCTGATGAGGGTGTATGTAACCTAAGGACTCTTTCCTCAATGTCATCTCCAGTTTATCTAATGAAACTTTTCATTCTCCAAGACTAAGCCTCACCAGACGAAATTGAGAGATGTATGCCTAATGGTTTTGCTCTCATATTCTCCTTCTATTCTCATTACTATCATCCCTCTGGTTTTGGCTGGAAATAGGGCAAAGCTTTCTTTTGCTTGTCCTTGTCAAATTCTTTTACTTGCAAGTAACAGTAAGCCACATGGCCTAGCTATCCTAAGCTTTTCTACGAACTTAATTGACAAATTAGATTTTTTTTTTCTGTTTCTTTAGAGGTGAGGGTCTCACCATGTTGCCCAAGTTAGTCTCAAACTCCTGGGCTCAAGTGATCTGCCCTCCTTGTAATCCCTCTCAAAATGCTGGGATTACAGGCATGAACCACCGTGCCTGGCCCGATTTTTTCCTGACGGAAACTAATCTCAGGACTAGGGAAGGAAAAATGTGAGATGAGCCTACAGTATCTTGTAATTCTGGAAAATACAGAAATATTCTAAAAAGGATAAGGACCTGAAGGAGCACTTAATGACCAAAGCTGGAACAATTTCAGCACCAAAATAAATTTTAAAATACCATCACATTGGAGATTAAGTGTAAATAAATACATTTAAAAAACACTGTCGAATGTAAACTCAGAATAGAATAAACATTCATGAAGTCTACACTGCTATGAGTTTTAACTCAGAATAAAATAAATATCCAAGCTGGACATGATAGCATGTCCCTGAAGTCCCTGCTACTCAGGAGGCTGAGGTAGGAGGATCCTTGAGCCCAGGAGCCTAGAAATCTAAAAAGTTGAACTTATGGAAGTGCAGAGTAGACTTCAACAAACTAGGCTTAGAAGGAACACACCTCAAAATAATAAAAGCCATAAATGATAGCCAACATCATACTGAACAGGGAAAAGCTGAAAGCATTTTACCTAAGAACTGGAACAAGACAAGGATATTCACTTTCACCATTTCTATTCAACATAGTACTGGAAGTCTTAGCCAGAGCAAGCAGACAAGAGAAAGATAAAGGAAATTCAACTTGGAAAAGAGGAGATTGAACTATCTCTATTTCCAATAATATGATCTTATACCTTGATATGATCTTATACCTAGAAAACCCTAAAGACTCTTCCAAAAGACTCCTAGATCTGATGAATGAATTCAGTAACTTCTCAGGTAACAAAATCAATACACACAAATTAGTTGCACTGTTATACCAACAATGACCAAGATGAGAATCAAATCAAGAATTCAATCCCTTTTACAATAGCTACACAAAATAAAATGCCTAGGGATGTACTTAACCAACGATGTACAAGGAGAACTACAAAACACTGCTGAAAGAAATTGTAGATGTCACAAACAAATGGAAATACATCCCATGCTCACGGATTGGATGAATCAATATTGTAAAATGACCATACTGCCCAAAGCAATCTATAGATTCAATGCAATTCCTATCAAAATATCAACCTCATTTTTCACAGAATTAGAAAAACAATTCTAAAATTCACATGGAACAAAAAAAAAGACCCTGAATAGCTAAAGCAATCCTAAGCAAAAAGAACAAATCTGGAGTAATCACACGACCTGACTTCAAATTATACTACAAAACAACATGGTACTGGTATAAAAGTAGATACATAGACTAATGAAACACACTAGAGAACACAGAAATAAAGCCAAATACTTACAAACAACTCATCTTTGATAAAGCAAACCAAAACATAAATTAGGGAAAGGACACTCTATTCAATAAATGGTGCTGGGAAAATTGGATAACTACATGTAAAAGAATGAAACTGGATCCTTATCTCTCACCTTATACAAAAATCAACTCAAGATGGATCAAAGACAAATCTAAGACTTAAAATCACAAAAATTCAAGGAGATAATCTAGGAAAAACTCTTCTAGACATTGCCTTAGGCAAAGAATTCATGATTAAGACCCCAAAAGCAAATGCAACCAAAATGAAAATAAATAAGTGGGACCTAATTACAACTAAAAATCTTCTGCATAGCAAAAGAAATAATCATCAGAGTATAACAGACAGAGTAAACAAACAAGCCTACAGAATGGGAGAAAATATTTGCAAATAATACATCTAATAAAGGACTTATATCCAGAATCTGCAAGGAACTCAAACAAATCAGCAAGAAAAAAAGTCTTAATAAAAAGCGGGCAAAGGACATGAATAGACATTTCTGAGAAGAGGATATACAAATGGACAACAAACATATTAAAAAATGCTTGATACCACTAATTATTAGGGAAATACAAGTTAACACAACAATGAAATACTACCTTACCTCATCTAGACTGGCCATTATCAAAAAGTCAAAAAACAACAGATGTTGGCATGGATATGGTGAAAAGGAATGCTCATACTCAGGGGGTGGGAATGTAAATTAGTACAACCTCTATGGAAAATAGTGTGGAGGTTTCTCAAGAACTAAAAGTAGATCTACCATTTGATTCAGATATCCCACTACTGGGTGACCCAAAGGAAAAGAAGTCACTATATCAAAAAGGCATCTGCACATGTGTGTTTATCACAGCACAATTCACAATTGCAAAGATATAGAATCAGCCTAAGTGCCCATCACCCGATGCGTGGATAAAGAAAATGTGGTACATGTATATACCATAGGACACTACTCAGTCATAAAAAATAACAAAATAATGTCTTCTGCAGCAACATGGATGGAACTGGAGGCCATTATTTCAAGTGAAGTAACTCAAGAATCAAAAACCAGATACTGCCCGTTCTCACTTATAAATGGGAACTACGCTGTGGGTACACAAAGGCATACAGAGTGGCTTGATGGACACTGCAGACTCAGAGGAGGGGACAGCAGAGAGGGTGAGGGATGGAGAGGATGAGGGACACAAAACTACCTATTGGATACAATGTGCACTACTTAGGTGATGGGTGCACTAAAATTCTAGACTTCATCACTATACAATTTGCTCCTGTAACCAAAACCACTTGTACCCCTAAAGCTATTAAAAAAAAAAGGAGAGAGTAGAAAATGGTCACCAGAGGCTGGGAAGGTGAGGAGATGTTGGTCACAGGGTACAAAATTTTAATTAGACAGGAGCAATTAGTTCAAGAGATCTACTGTATAACATGGTGACTATAGTTTATAACAATGTATTGGCCGGTGCGGTGGCTCATGCCTGTAATCCCAGCACTTTGGGAGGCTGAGGTAGGCAGATCACCTGAGGTCAGGAGTTCAAGACCAGCCTGGCCAACATGGCGAAACCCCATCTCTACTAAAAAATACAAAAATTAGTGGGCGTGGTGGCGGGTGCCTGTAATCCCAGCTACTCCAGAGGCTGAAGCAGGGAGAATTGCTTGAACCCAGGAGGCAGAAGTTGCAGTGAGCCGAGATCATGCCACTGCACTCCAGCCTGGGTGACAGAGTGAGACTGTGTCTCAAAAATAATAATAATAATAATAATAATAATAATAACAACAATGTATTTTATTCTTGAAGATCGCTAAAAGTGGATTTTGTATGTTCTTATCACAAAAACCATGTTAATTATCTCAATTTAGCCACTCCACAATACATACATATTTCAAAACATATTGTATGTGATAAACATGTATAATTTTTGTCAATTTAAAATAAATAATTTTTAAAAAAGAATTTGAGAATGGCCATATACATTTAAGATAAGCAGACTTCAAAGCAAGGAAAGTTATCAGGAAAGAAGAGGGTTGTTACATGTTAAAGACATCAGAATTCTCCAAGGAGTCATAATTGTAATTATAGAGCATCAAAATGTGTAAGGTAAAAAGTGATAGATCTGCAAAGAGAAATAGATGAATCCACTATTATAGTTGGAGACTTCAGCACTGCTCTATCATAAATGAACAGCAGGTAGAAAATCAGTAAGACATAGTTAAACTCAACAGCACCATCTCTGGCACTACTCAAACACATGTTCATTCATTTATTTAACAACTATGTATTTTGTATCTATGCATGCCAGTTGCTTTGCCAGCATTGGGCACACAAAGTAAAATGTGGGTACTTGGCTCAAGGTTAAGTTGTTCCTAAAACCAGAGTTCAAAAAGATTAAGGTATACAGGGCTAAGTGGTGAGGGAGTGTTTGGAAGGGTTCCAGTTACATGAGAAGAACTGATGAAGAGGAAGGATTCTGCATGACAGAAAAGATGAATAGTGAGGCAGAGGAGCAAGAATGGTGTTTCACATCCATCCACCTCCTCACCCCACACACCACATGCACACTAACAACATGCACCTTGCCTTTTTGACCAGTGTTGAATACTACGGAGGGAGGAGCTTTAAGTAGAATGTGGTGGAGTTATTTTTATGAAAGATGCTGAGAGACAGAGAAACAAACAATACTACTTGGGTGCTCAGGGGATAAAAGGCAGTACTGAGTGATAAAGGCATAGTCTATCCACTTAACTCCCATCCCCAAAACCACCTAATTCTAAGACCTTCATCTAAATAGTTTCAGCACTGTTGGATGAAAGTACATCTTGGCACAGATGCTATTGTTTTCATGGAGCCATGATGTCGACCAGGCTCCCACAGGTATCTTCCTTCCTAAAGGGCACCATCAAGACTGAAGCAGAAGAAAAAGAGATCAAAGACACCATCTGATACACCTGACCTACTTGTCTGGAAGCATTTTGAGGGCTCCCCTGGAGAACCCTAGATATGACAGAGATGAGACAGGTGAGATTTTAAGGAGACCTGTAAGGGATGGAGTAGACATTACCCACTGTCTCTCAGTGTCTGCAACTCTTTTCTTCTTTTGTGGGTTGTAACAGAAACCTCCAATTTACCTGAGCACATAGCCATCCAAAATAAAAAGAGAGTCTGGGACATATCTGTGAAGGGAAAGAGTTGAGTGAAAGCTCTGGGAAGTGTCCTTGAAGGGAAGGAGAATGCCATATTTGCTTTTTCTTTCCTTTTTCCTTGGAATGGACATGTTGTCTGAAGCTAGAGTAGCCATCTTGGATCCTGATGGGGAAGCCACATGCTGAGTTTAGCAGAGCAACAAGATAGAGCCTGAATGTCTGGCACCATGGAACGCCATAACAGACCTAAACTGACTATCCCTGGACTTCAGAAAACAAAGTGTAAAGGCTGGCCATGGTGGCTCACTCATGTAATCCCAGCATTTGGGGCAGCTGAGGCAGAATTGTTTGAGGCCTGGAGTATGGGACTAGCCTGGGCATGAGACCTCATCTCTACAAAAAAATTTTTAAATTAGCCAGGTGTGGTGGCACACACTTGTAGTCCCAGCTGTCCAGGAGGTTGAGGCAGGAGGATCCCTTGTGCCCAGGAGTTTGAGGCTGAAGTGAGCTACGATCTCATACTACTGCACTTCAGCCTGGTGACGGAGTGAGACTCCATCTCTAAAAAATAAAATAAAAAGAAATGAGAGAAATAAACACTTGTTTTGTTAAGCCACTGCTACCGGAAGTTTCTGTCACTGCCAAACCAATTCTAATTAAAACATACAGGAATTAGAGAGATGGTAATAAACTCGTGAGATATAGGTTGTTACTATTAAAGTGGTCCCATCAGTAACTCCAGACTGGTGGGGCCTGAAAAGATTTAGTTATCCAAGTTTGGGCCTGGCGTGAATTTCTAGCACTACATATAATGAGATAATCATAAAAACAGAGGCATAACAGCTGAGGCTACATTAGAGAAATTGTGAACCTCCTCTTCTAACTATTGTCCAGTCTACATTCTTTACCTCAAATGTTCTGGCCTGGGAGGAGAACAACAACAAAAAAATTAAATTTTATGGATTAAAGAAACAACTCTTTTTTTTTTTTTTTGAGATGGAGCCTCACTCTGTCACCCAGGCTGGAGTACAGTGGCGCGATCTCGGCTCACTGCAAACTCTGCCTCCCAGGTTCATGCCCTTCTCCTGCCTCAGCCTCCCGAGTAGCTGGGACTACAGGCGCCCGTCACCACGCCCAGCTAATTTTTTGTAGTTTTAGTAGAGAACGGGGTTTCACCGTGTTAACCAGGATGGTCTTGATCTCCTGACCCTGTGATCCACCCACCTTAGCCTCCCAAAGTGCTGGGATTATAGGCGTGAGCCACCATGCCTGGCCTAAGGAAACAACTCTTAAGTTGAGAATTACTGTTTGGGATGCCCTTATTTATGACTTATTTATGACCCAGGAGGACTGCAGAAATAATTTATGCTCAGATTATTATGCTCAGATTATAATTTATGCCACAGATTATTCTTCTTAGTCCTGAAACTCTTGCAAGCGTAAGTGAGGCCCTTTAATCAGCCCTCTGCCTCTCTAAGCCCCAAGCTAAGACCCAAACCGAGATTCCTAGTGCTTGGTGTCCTCAGTATCCATCATGATTTATGAACACAGGTCACAAGAAAGCTTTGTGAGATACACAAAATGCAGTCAGATATCTGCTGAATTTGTGAACTGAACAATAAAATTTGCACATTAATTTAAAAGCCTAAGGAAGAACTATGTGTCTTGTGTTTTTAAATTTTAACCAATGTGAATTCCAGTCGCTAAAACCAAAATAAACTTCTGAATAGGCTTTCCGAGAAAACTGTTTTGAGTGCTCCAGAAAACTCACATCAGCTCTTCTGTTTTGCATCTTCTGTTCTGCAATAGCCTGAGAACATCAGCATGTCCTCAATCACTGCTCAGTGCTTAGTTTAAAGAAAAATCCCCAGGATCCTAGGCCTGGAGCCTGCCCCAGGCCTTCTGTTTTTGGCTCAGGTCCAAGAAGGATACACTGATGGCTATGGACCTTACTGATGGACTCAAGGGATCCCCTGGGGCACAGCTTGGGCATGTTCAAAGGACAGAGTTGATCAGTTAAAAGAATTATGTAAGAGATATGGAACATTGTGATATGTGCAGTCCATCACACATTGACCTCATTCTCCTCACAGTAAGAACACAAATTATGAAAGTAACATGTCCAGGCTTCAACAGCTTGTAAGTATAAAATAAGGCTACACCTTCATTTAAAAAACACTTAAAGACTTCAAATGTCCATATCCCCAGATAGGAATGTACTTTTCCTTTAACATCCTTGGGTAACTTATAAATTTCCTGGGGGTGCTACCTTCATGCATCCTCACAGGTCTTTTGAGTTCTTCCTGCTGCGCTCCTTGTCCAGGGGTCATGTCCATAACTGTCCTGTCAGAGGATATCTTGAGCCTGTTCCCACAGGAGCTGCTGCTTCTGGCATCACCCATCGCATCTGTTTCAGGTGATAGGTCCCTGCTGCTTCCCCTGGACTTTTATATCTCAAGAAAATTACAGCTAGAGAAGAGGAATAAGCTCTAGTGTTCTATATGATGGTAGGATGGCTATAGTTAATACACCATACAGTTTCAAATAGCTATTAAAAAGTCAAAAAAATAACAGGTGCTGAGGAGGTTGCAGAGAAAAGGAGAACACTTACACGCTGTTGATGGAAGTGTAAATTCGTTCAACCATTGTGAAAAGCAGCGTGGTGATTCCTCAAAGAGCTAAAAAGAGAACTGCCATTCAACCCAGCAATCCCATTGCTGAGTATTTACTCAGATGAATATAAATCATTCTACCATAAAAACACATGCAGCTGGGCACAGTGGTTCACGTCTATAATCCCAGCACTTTGGAAGGTCAAGGTGGGCAGATCACTTGAGGTCTGGAGTTCAAGACTAGCCTTGCCAACATGGTCAAACCCCGTCTCTACTAAAATTACAAAGATTAGCTGGCATGGTGGCACGCACCTGTAGTCCCAGCTACTTGGAAGGATGAGGTGGGAGAATCACTTGAACCCGGGAGGCGGAGGTTGCAGCAAACCGAGATCACACCACTGCATTCCAGCCCTGGCGATAGAGCAAAGATGCCGTCCAAAAAAAAAATACATGCACACAAAATATTCATTACAGCATTATTCACAATAGCAAAGACATGGAATCAACCTAAATACCCATCAATAACACATTGGATAAAGAAAATGTGGTACATATACTCCATGGAATACTAAGCTGTCATAAAAAAGAATGAGCTAGGCCCTGTGCAGTGGCTTACGCCTGTAATCCCAGCACTTTGGGAGGCAGAGGTGGGTGGATCACGAGGTCAGGAGATCAAGACCATCCTGGCTAACATGGTGAAACCCCATCTCTACTAAAAATACAAAAAATTAGCCGGGCGCCTGTTGTCCCAGCTACTCGGGAGGCTGAGCCAGAAGAATGGCGTGAACCCGGGAGGCGGAGCTTGCAGTGAGCCCAGATCGCACCACTGCACTCCAGCCTGGGCGACAGAGCGAGACTCCATCTCAAAAAAAAAAAAAAAAAGAATGAGATCATGTCTTTTGTGGGTACATGGATGGAGCTGGAGGCCATTATCCATTGCAAATTAACACAGGAACAGAAAGCCAAATACTGCATGTTCTCACTTATAAGTGGGAACTAAGTGATGATAACTCATGGACACAAAGAAGGGAACAACAGACACTGGGGCCTACTTGAGAGTGGAGGGTAGGAGAAGGGAGAGGAGTAGAAAAAAAATAACTATTGGGTACTATGCTTAGTACCTGGGTGACAAAACAATCTATACAACAACCCCCATGACATAAGTTTACCTATATAACAAACCTGCACATGTAGCCTGAACCTAAAATAAGTTAAAAATAAATAAATAAATGAATAAATTCTAACAAGAATAGACTATGTCTTTCCCTTAATTATTCAGAACAGAGCTGAGATCAAATAGAAAATTCTTTGAAATTAAATTTCAATAAAATTGGAACTTAAAAGCATTCAAACAGTACTTAAATATGCTGAAGGTAACATCTTTTTATAAGCCTGTTTGTTTGCCTTTGGAAATATTTCCTAAGGATAGAGCCCTAGAAACAAACTTCATGGGTTACGTGAGTATTTGATTAGTGATAGTCACCAAAATGTACATGTATGTTCTGTGTACTTTTCTATAACTGCATTATACTTCAGTTTCAATATGTTTAAAATTGTTCTGGAATCAGCCGGGGATGGTGGCTTATGCCTCTAATCCCAGAACTTTGGGAGGCCGAGGCGGGCGGATCACGAGGTCAGGAGTTTGAGACCAATCTGACCAAGATGGTGAAACCCCGTCTCTACTAAAAATACAAAAATTAGCCGGGCTTGGTGGTGCGCGCCTGTAATCCCAGCTACTCGGGAGGCTGAGTCAGGAGAATTGCTTGAACCCGGGAGGCAAAGGTTGCACTGGGCCGAGATCGTGCCACTGCACTCCAGCCTGGGCGACAGAGCAAGATTCCACCAAAAAAAAAAAAAAATTGTTCTGGAATCAGCAAATCTGCATTTTAAAACTTGATGCATATTGACAATTTTTTTCCAAAAACCTGTATCAAAACATAGTCTACTAGAATCTCTGAATCCTTCTAACATTATCAGATATATCATATTCCATTCTAGTAGATATAAAATTATATTTGTCTGGTTATTAATGAGGTTAAACATCTCATATGTTTACTAGCAATTTATTTTCTTTTGTGATTTTCCTATTCATATCTTTTGCATGTCTTTATATATTTATTGACTTCAGGAGCACTTATACAACAAAAATCAATTCTTCTAGTAGATGCTGCAAATATTTACCTTATTCAGATGCTTCTTTTACAAATTTGTGATATTTTTGTCACCTAGAAGTCTTAAAATTTATATAATAAATTATGAACAATGGTTTGCAATATCCCTTAACATTACGTTTTCCAACCTTTTCTGTATGTACTTTTATAATGTTTTTAAAATTCTTTAAGTTTTGAATATTTAATTCAGATGAGATATTTTTTAGTACTTGATGTGAGGTAAAAATCCAACACTACTGATCTTTAAAGTATAGCCCAATATGTCACCATTAGTTTGAAATTCTACCATTGCAGTTTCCGGCATGGCGGAATAAGTTGTTTCATATCAACTTCTTGTTAAAATAATGAAGAGCTGAACACAAATATTTTTTAATCTTTCTGAAGGCATGAGAGAGTACCAAGGTAGTGATGAATTGTGTAACCACCATTCAGGAGCGGAGAGGCTGAGCCTGGTATTTGGGGTCACTTTCCCCCACTTCAAGTCAATGTCAATTTCAAAAGTGGCAAATGAGAAGCTGACAAGAGCTTTAATAAGAACCATAGGGCTGAGGAAACAAAAATTAAAGTTTAAGACACAAGAATGAGGAGACGTCTGAGAGTGTCCCAGGCTTTTAAAAAGAATGCTGAGAGCTGTATCTTAGGAGTGAGAAGGAGCCAGAAAGAGACCTACCATCACCGAGAATAAATCCAGCCCTGTTGCATGTAGAATTCTGATGAATAAATTCAATTAGGTTTGCTAATGGTCCAAGCTCTCCTTCCTGAAAAAAGCAAAAGAAAAATATCACGGAGAGGCCGGGAGCCGTGGCACACACCTGTAATCCTAGTACTTTGGGAGGCCAAGGCAGGTGGATCACCTGAGGTCAGTAATTCGAGATCAGCCTGGCCACATGGTGAAACCTCGTCTCTACAAAAAATACAAAAATTAGCTGGGCATGGTAGCGCGTGCCTGTAATCCCAGCTACTCGGGAAGAGAATCACTTGAACCCACGAGGTGGAGGTTGCCGTGAGCTGAGATCGGGCCACTATACTCCAGCCTGGACAACAGTGAGTGGTATTGGTGGTGGTGGGGGGGTGGGGGTAGAAACTTCATGGAGTTTCAGGGCCTCAAATATCTTTACAATTTTATATATGCCACACTCAACATACAATGAAAAATAATCAAAGATACAAGAAGATAAGTCATGATGAAAGCCAAGAACAAGAGACAGTGAAAACAATTGATGTCCACATAATCCAGAAAACAATTATTAGACAGGAATTTTTAAATGACTATGTTGAAATACATGAAAGACCAATGCAGTAGTCTAGTCCTGCTCCTACAAGATGACCTACAAAATGCCCACTCCTGTTATATGTGCCCGCATCATCTCCTCCCCTTGAGTGCAGCAAGACTTGTGAATATGATGGGATAGTTACTTCGTGATTACGTTATGGTTTATGGAACAGTTGAATTTAAGAAAGGGATATTATCCTTGGTGGGCCTGACCTAATTAGGTGGACTGGCTGCTGAAAATAAATAATTTGAAGTGTGGGAGGGATTTGATGTGAGGAGATCCTCCATTGCTGGCTTTAAAGATGGAGGGGACAACACGGCAGGGAACAGCTGATGGCCTCAAGTTGCTGAGAGTGACCCCTGGCCAACAGCCAACTAAAAGACAAGGACCTCAGCCTTACAACCAAAAAGGCTGGATTTTGCCAACAACCCGCATGAGCGTGGAAGCAAATTCTTCCCCACAGCCTCCAGATAAGAATGCAACTCAGCTGTTAGATACCAGGCAGAGAACCCAGTTGAGCTGCACCCAAAATTCAGACCCACAGAACCGTGGGATAATAAATATGTGTTGTTTTAAGCCAATAAGTTTGTGGTAATTTGTTATGTGGTAACAAAATAGCTAATGTAACAAGATTGAGAATTTTGGCAGGCAATAAGAAACAATGCCAAAGAAACAGATGGAATGCCAGAACTGAAAACTACAACTGAAATAGAAAGCTCAATGCATGGATTTAAAAACAGATAGACTGGCCAGGCACGGTGGCTCACGCCTGTAATCCCAGCACTTTGGGAGGCCGAGGCGGGTGGATCACGAGGTCAGGAGATCGAGACCATCCTAGCTAACACGGTGAAACCCCGCCTCTACTGAAATACAAAAAATTAGCCGGGCATGGTGGCGGGCGCCTGTAGTCCCAGCTACTCAGGAGGCTGAGGCAGGAGAATGACATGAACCCAGGAGGCAGAGCTTGCAGTGAGCAGAGATTGTGCCACTGCACTCCAGCCTGGAAGACAGTGAGACTCCGTCTCAAAAAAAAAAAAAAGCAGATAGACACAACTTTAAAAAAAAGAGAGATCTGGAAAATTGATTAGAATAAAACAACCAGTAATTAAAAAAAAAAAAAGCATGAAAAATACTGAGAAAAGAAGTGTAGGTCGGGTGCGGTGGCTCATGCCTGTAGTCCCGGCACTTTGGGAGGCCGAAGCGGGTGGATCACAAGGTCAGGAGATCAAGACCATCCTGGCTAACACAGTGAAACCCCGTCTCTACTAAAAATACAAAAAATTAGCCTGGCATGGTGGCGGGTGCCTGTAGTCCCAGCTACCCGGGAGGCTGAGGCAGGAGAATGGCGTGAACCCGGGAGGTGGAGCTTGCAGTGAGCAGAGATCACACCACTGCACTCCAGCCTGGGCGACAGAGCAAGACTCCGTCTCAAAAAAAAAAAAAAAAAGAAGTCTAAGTGACATATGGGGCATATCCAACATACATGGACTTGAGGTCTCAGAGAAAAGAGAAGAGTGAATAGGAAAGAAGCAATCTATGAAAAGTTGGCTGAAAAAAGGCCAGAATATTTCTAAACTGTAGAAACATCTTAAGCCATAGTTTCAAAAAAGGCTAAAAACCACACAGAAAGAAAACCACATTTAACAACATCATAGGAAAACTAATAAAAACCAAAGAGATAAATCTTTAAAACAGCCAGAGGGAAAAAAGTATGGAGGGGAAGGCGTATTACTTTTCAAGGAACAACATTTGCACAACTTCTTCAATAAATGTAAGAAATAAGAAATATACAATTGTTGTAAAAGATATCAATTACTAAAATAGACACAGGCAGAAACAGAAAATCTGAATAGGTATATATCTACTACATAAATTCATAATTTAAAACTTACCAACAAGAAAAAGTTAGATCCAGATAGCACTACTAGTGAATTTTTTTAAACATTTAAGAGATAAATAAAACCAACTCAACACAAAATCTCTCATAAAATAGAAATGGGAATACTTCCCAACTCATTTTACAAAGGCAGGATATCCTGATACCAAAACCTGACAAACACATTTTTAAAAAAGAAAATTATATGCAAGTAGCCCTCATGAACACAGATGCAAAACTTCTTAATAAAATATTGGCAAATAAAATCTAGCAATATATTATTGGAATAATACAGCATAACCAAATATAGTTCACCCAAGAGGCCAGACAGGTGGCTCATGCCTATAATTCCAAAACTTTGGGGAGCCTATGTGGGAGGATCACTTGAGCTTGGGAGTTTGAGAGCAGCCTATAGGCCACATAGCAAGGCTCCATCTCTACAACAAATTTAAAAAAATAAAAATTAGCCAGGCCTAGTGGTGCACACCTATAGTCCTAGCTACTTGGGAAGCTGAGGTAGGAGATCACTTGAGCCCAGGAGTTCAAGGTTACAGTCAGCTATGCTCATTCCACTGCACTCCAGCCTAGGCAATAGAGTGAGACCCTGCCTTTTAAAAGAAAAAAGAGAATTCGTTCAAGAATGCAAGGTTGGTTTAACATATAAAAATCAATCAATATAGTCCACTTTATTAACAGAATAAAAGTGAAAAACCATATGACCATTTCAAATGATACAGAAAAAGTCCTTTGCTAAAGAAAGTAGAATAGTGATTGCCAGGGGCTGGGGAAAGGGGGAAATGGAGTTACTATTTAATGGTTATAGAGTTTTAGTTTTATAAGATGACAAAAGTTATGGAGATAGATGGTGGTGATAGTTACACATGATAAATCTATCTAATACTGGCTGGGCGTGGTGGCTCACACCTGTAATTCCAGCACTTTGGGAGGCCAAGGCAGGTGGCTCACCTGAGGTCAGGAGTTTGAGACCAGCCTGACCGACATGGTGAAACCCCATCTCTACTAAAAATACAAAAAAAAAAATTAGCCAATGGTGGTGGAGTGCTCCTGTAATCCCAGGCTGAGGCAGGAAAATTGCTTGAACCCAGGAGGTGGAGATTGCAGTGAGCCAAGATCTTGCCGTTGCGCTCCAGCCTGGGCAACAAGAGCAAAACACAATATCAAAAAAAAAAATTGTTAAGATGGTAAATGTTATGTTTATATGACCACAATTTTTAAAAATTGAAAAAAGAACACATTTGTCAAAATGAACACCCATTTATTCTACAAACGATTATCAAGCTGGGAATGAAAGGGAACTTTCTCAATCTGATAAAGGACATCTACAAAAAACCTACAACTAATGCTCTTTTAAGATTGAAATCAAGGTAAAGACATTTACTTTCATCACCTGTATTCAACCTTGTATTATAGATCTAGCTAGTACATTATAGCATTTTAAAAAACATATAATTCAGAAAATAATTATTTTACAGATGACACATAATTATTTATGTAGAAAATCCTCAGAAATTCATCCAAAGAGGAAGACTAATATAAGTAATAAGTGAATTACCTTAATAGTCATGAAATGGCTGTTAGCTGTAACCAAGACAACATGAGTCTTTGAGTCTAGCTACATAAAAATATTTTCATAGCCCTATCCCTTAGTTAGAAGGGAACTTTTTCTGCAAAAGTTCTTTTTAAGTGTTTTCTACATTTCATTGCCCCAAATTGGCTCATGAATTCTTATCCTTAAACCAATTACTGACTATTGTGAGGGATTGTCATGATTGGTTTAGATCAATAAGCAGAGAATGAAAACTGAGAAGTCAGTCAGCAGGCTTTCTACTTCTTTTTATTTTATATCTCTTCCTCATCAAGAATTCAAAGATCTTAGGGCTAAAAAGGAGTCAAAGAATCTCATTATAGGAATAATTATCATCTATTGAATACTTTATAGCCATTGTTTAGTAGTGCTGAGGTCTGAATGTTGGTGTTGCCCCAAAATTTATATGTCAAAACCTAATACCCAATGTAATAGTATTAAGAGGTGGGGCCTTTAGGAGATAAGTAGTTCATGAGGGCTTTCCCTCATGAATGCATCAGTGCCCTTATAAAGGAATCTTAAAGGAAACTGTTTGCCCCTTCCCCACGTGAGGATACAGCTAGATGGCACCATCTTTGAAGCAGAGAGTGAGCATTCAACAGACACCAAGTCTGCCGGCACCTTGATATTGAACTTCCCAGCCTCCAGAACTGTAAGCAATGAATTTCTGTTGTTTATAAATTACACAGTCTACTTTGTTATAGCAGCCAGAATAGACTAAGACAGATAGTTTTCTTTCACTATATCATCTAATTTTTAAAGACATTATTACTCCCATTTTACAACAAACTGCTGTCAGAGGAGTGAAGTAACTTACTAAAGGTTACACCATAATAATGGCAGAGTTGGAATGAAATATATATGTCTAATTCTACAGCACACTCTTTTTAGTCCATGATCCAAAATCCAAACCATAGAAATTGGTACCACTTAATCACTTCAGAATTCTCACTAACAAATTTTAGATGCATTTTGAGAAATAATAAAATAAAAGTAATCCAGAAATTGACCATACTTACATATTTCCCTTACTTATTTTTTCTTTTTCACACATTATAGCTTCTTCTTCTTAGTCCTCCAAGCTCAGTCATCACCTCTCTTGCCCTCCCTCTATCCCCACACACTTAAGTTAGTTCTCTTTTCTTGATTTCAGATATTTTCCTTTTTTCCCTCAGATTTGTAGAAACCCGAATGATGAGGTAAAAATATTACTATCCTAAATAACTGACAATAGCTTTTCTTAGGAAGTAAAGTAACTCTTTTTGGGAAAATAACATCATACACTGCTCATCTAGCAGGTAAGACGTTAAGGCCGTACATGTCACAGGAAGTTACATAATAAATATGTGCCTTAAATATAGCAAAAATCAAGGAAAGGAATTTGTTTTGTTCTAAAGAAAAGGGGACAAAACAGAGGGACTGTGTGTGTGCATATAAAAAATCACAAGCCAGCAAGAAAGTGTAAGGTTGAGAACTGTACAAGATGAAGGGCCAGTGAACTGAAGATGGTGTGGCCAATTACATTTTAAGAAAAGAGATGTAATCTGGCTAAAATAAAAAGTTTTCTCAACACAAAAACATAAACCCTCATTTACTCTTTAACTTCCAAATCTACTCCTGAAGACTTTACCTGAGTTGGGGTGTGTGTAGCAGAAGGGGACAGGTATAAATAAGAGTTAAGAAAGGAGCTGGGTCGGCCGGGCGCGGTGGCCCACGCTTGTAATCCCAGCACTTTGGGAGGCCGAGGCGGGCGGATCATGAGGTCAGGAGATCGAGACCACGGTGAAACCCCGTCTCTACTAAAAATACAAAAAATTAGCCGGGCGTGGTGGCGGGCGCCTGTAGTCCCAGCTACTCGGAGAGGCTGAGGCAGGAGAATGGCGTGAACCCGGGAGGCGCAGCTTGCAGTGAGCCGAGATCGCGCGACAGAGCGAGACTCCGTCTCAAAAAAAAAAAAAAAAGGAGCTGGGTTTCAGGAATGGGGTCAACATGGGACCTCACATGCAAAAAGAGTATCCGAAAAGCAGAGCGGATCACAAGGATAAAAGCCTCACCAGAAATCTGCAGAGATATTAAAGAAGGGAGTTGGAGTTCTTCCATGTTACAGTTCCAATCATGGCGCCATCTGGTGGTACATCTCACACACATTGTAGATACTGGAGGTTTTATCATCATCATCATTTAAGACAGGGTCTCGCTCTGCCATCCAGGCTGGAGTGCAGTGGCACAATCATAGTTCACTGCAGCCTCAACTTCCTGAGCTCAAGTGATCCTCCCGCGTCAGCCTCGCAAGTAGCTGGTACCACAGGCATGAACTACCATGCCGACTCATTTCTTTCTTTCCCCTTCCTTCCTTCCTTCCTTCCTTTTTCTTTCTTTCTCTTTCTTCTTTCTTTCTTTCTTTCTTTCTTTCTTTCTTTCTTTCTTTCTTTCTTTCTTTCTTTCTTTCTTTCTTTTTCTGTCTTCCTTTCTTTCTCTTTCTCTTTCCCTCCCTCCTCCCTCTTTCTTTCTTTCTTTCTTCTTCTTCCTTTCTTCCTTTCTTCCTTTCTCTCTTTCTCTTTCTTTCTTTCTTTCTTCTTTTTTTTTTTTTTTCTTGTAGAGACAGAATCTCCCTATGTTGCCCAGGTTGGTCTCAAACTCCTGGGCTCAAGAGATCCACTCGCTTTCACCTCCCAAAGTTCTGGGATTACAGGTGTGAGGCACTGCACTGGCCACTTTTAATATTTTTCAGAAATCGATTCATAAAAGAGAAAAGACTGGAGCTACCATAAATTCAGCACCTACCATGTGCTTAGAATTGTATGTGTGTATATAATTTTAACAACATCGAGTTATCTTTATTTTATAGAGAAATTTATTCGTCAAAGTCTACAAAATTGGTTTTATTTGTTTGCAAGGTCCATTCTCCACACATACTCAACTGTCTCCATAATTCTGTGAAGACTAATTTAAAAACATAAAGTGAAAGAAACATCACAAAGCAGAGAATAGAGGATAAAGCCTTAATAATCTCTAGTTAGTATATTCTGAGTTATTTGGGGAGCTATTGTTTTCAAAACGAACAAACAAAAACTTGTAAAAGGAAACCAAAAAAGAACAAACACTTGGAAAATAAATATATAAAATATCAGGAGTGGAAGAATTAGCATTAGGTTCAAAAGATAAAGAAATGACTTCCAACAGAGAAAAACAGAAGAAAAGATAATACAGTAGAGCAATCCAAGAGATTCAATATTTGACTAATACAGTTCCAGGAAGAGAGGAGAGAGGGAAACAGAAATTGGAAATTTACTGAAGTAAATTTCCCATACCCAAAAATTTGAGTTTCCAAATTAACCCCACCCCCATCCCCAGTGCAGGATACAATGACTCGTACCTAAGCATGTCACTGTGATAACTGAGAACAGAGGCATAAAAAGATCCTGTAAGCTTTCTAGGAAAATGAAAGCATCAATTTCAAAGATTCAAAATGGCATCAGGCTTCTCAACAATAGAACTGGATGATAGATGACTCTGAAGCAACGCATTTTCACAATTCTGTGGAGGAATTGTAATTCTATAATTCCACACTCTGGCAAATTATTAATCAAATCAGAGAATAGAATAAATACATTTTCAGAAGAACACACAAAATGTACCTCCCAAGCACACTTTCTTATGAATGTACTTCGGGATATGCTCCAAAAAATCAGGAATAAACAGAGAAGAGTAGACCAAGGAAAAGGAAACATGGGGTCTGGGTAACACTGATTACAGGACTGCAGCTGCAGAGCAGATTTATTGAGGCAGAGGCTCAAGGACAAAAATCTCTAGGAAAAAGGCAAGTAGCTAATAGGAAACACAACTTGACTGAGAAGATGGATGGGTTTGAGGATATACAGCTTGCACAAAGTGTAAGAAAATTAAAAGGTAACAATAGGCCAGGCACGGTGGCTCATGCCTGTAATCCCAGCACTTTGGGATGCTAAGGTGGGCAGATCACGAGGTCAAGAGATTGAGCCCAAATTGGCCAACATGGTGACACCCTGTCTCTACTAAAAATACAAAAATTAGCTGGGCACGGTGGCGTGCGCTTGTAGTCCCAGCTACTTGTGGGGCCGAGGCAGGAGAATTGCTTGAACCTGGGAAGCAGAGATTGCAGTGAGCCAAGATCACACCACTGCCCTCCAGCCTGGCAACAGAGCGAGACTCCGTCTCAAAAAAAAAAAAAAAAAGTTAGCAATAAACTCCAGGAAACACATAATGCTATTTTAAGCTGTATGGTGTTATTGGACTTCCAGAAAACATTGTTTGGATATTTCGAATAATGTAGGCAGTTTTCTGCCTGCTTCCTGACAAGTGACGAGACTTGTGGTCTGGTTCTTGGACTTCCCTAGCAGCATGGCCCCCAAATGCCCGTCTCCACTCCCACCCCAAAAGAAGAAATCAAGGCTACCTCCTGCTCTGAGACTGGAGGAGACATCAGTCTCTGTAGGCTTGCCGAAGAAGGGAGAAAAAGAACAGCAAGAAGCAATTGAACATATTGATGAAGTACAAAAAGAAACAGACTTAATGAATAAGCCAGTGAGGAGATTTTGAAAGCAGAACAGAAATAATACAAATTCCTTCAACCATTTTTTTAGAAGAGGTCAGAATTGATTGCCAAGATCCCAAATTTTCGGGCAACGACATTTGTCAACCATCTCCAAGTGTCTACACTGCTTGGGGAGGAGGAGGAAGAGGCACTGCATTATTTGATCAGAGTTGAAATGACAGAATTTGAAAATATTAAATCAGGTTATAGAATAGATTTTTATTTTGATGAAAATCCTTACTTTGAAAACAAAGTTCTCTCCAAAGAATTTCACCTGAATGAGAGTGGTGATCCATCTGCAAATTCCACTGAAATCAAATGGAAGTTTAGAAAAAATATGATGAAACATCAAAGTCAGATGCAGAGTAAAGCCAGCAGGAAGAGGCAGCATGAGGCACCAGAGAGCTTCTCTACCTGGTTGACCGACCATTCTGATGAAGGTGCTGATGAGTTAGGAGAGGTCATCAAAGGTGAAATTTGGCCAAACCCATTATAGTACTACTGGGTTCCCAATATGGATGATGGAGAAGGAGAAGAAGATGAGGAGGAGGAAGAATTAGAAAGTATTGATGAAGAAGATGAGGATGAAGGTGAAGAAGATGACAATGGTGATGAAGGGGAGGAAGGAGAGGAGGATGAAGGAGAAGATAACTAATAGAACACTGATGGATTCCAACCTTCCTTTTAAAGAAATTTTCTCGGAGGAGCCAAGATGGCTGAATAGGAACAGCTCCGGTCTACAGCTCCCAGCGTGAGCGATGCAGAAGACGGGTGATTTCCACATTTCCAACTGAGGTACGAGGTTCATCTCACTGGGGAGTGCCAGACAGTAGGTGCAGGACAGTGGGTGCAGCGCACTGTGAGCTAGCTGAAGCAGGGTGAGGCATCGCCTCACTCGGGAAGCGCAAGGGGTCAGGGAATTCCCTTTCCTAGTCAAAGAAGGGGGTGACAGACGACACCTGGAAAATTGGGTCACTCCCACCCTAATACTGCGCTTTTCCAATGGGCTTAAAAAATGGCACACCAGGAGATTATATCCCGCACCTGGCTCGGAGGGTCCTACACCCACGGAGTCTCACTCATTGCTAGCACAGCAGTCCGAGATCAAACTGCAAGGCCGCAGTGAGGCTGGGGGAGGGGCACCGGCCATTGCCGAGTTATTTGTTTGATTAGGTAAACAAAGTGGCCGGGAAGCTCGAACTGGGTGGAGCCCACCACAGCTCAAGGAGGCCTGCCTGCCTCTGTAGGCTCCACCTCTGGGGGCAGGGCAGAGACAAACAAAAAGATAGCAGTAACCTCTGCAGACTTAAATGTCCCTCTCTGACAGCTTTGAAGAGAGTAGTGGTTCTCCCAGCATGCAGCTTGAGATCCGAAAACGGGCAGACTGCCTCCTCAAGTGGGTCCCTGACCCCCGAGTAGCCTAACTGGGAGGCATCCCCAGTAGGGGCAGACTGACACCTCACATGGCCAGGTATTCCTCTGAGACAAAACTTCCAGAGGAACGATCAGGCAGCAGCATTTGCAGTTCACCAAAATCCGCTGTTCTGCAACCACTGCTGCTGAAACCCAGGCAAACGGGGTCCGGAGTGGACCTCTAGCAAACTCCAACAGACCTGCAGCTGAGGGTCCTGTCTGTTAGAAGGAAAACTAACAAACAGAAAGGACATCCACACCAAAACCCCATCTGAACGTCACCATCATCAAAGACCAAAGGTAGATAAAACCACAAAGATGGGGAAAAAACAGAGCAGAAAAACTGGAAACTCTAAAAATCAGAGTGCCTCTCCTACTCCAAAGGAAGGCAGCTCCTCACCAGCAATGGAACAAAGCTGGATGGAGAATGACTTTGATGAGTTGAGAGAAGAAGGCTTCAGATAATCAAACTACTCCGAGCTACAGGAGGAAATTCGAACCAATGGCAAAGAAGTTAAAAGCTAAAAGTTAAAAGTTAGAAGTTAAAAGTTAATTTAAAAAATTAGACGAATGGATAACTAGAATAATCAATGCAGAGAAGTCCTTAAAGGACCTGATGGAGCTGAAAGCCAAGGCACGAGAGCTACGTGATGAATGCAGAAACCTCAGGAGCCGATGCGATCAACTGGAAGAAAGGGTATCAGTGATGGAAGACGAAATGAATGAAATAAAGCGAGAAGAGAAGTTTAGAGAAAAAAGAATAAAAAGAAATGAACAAAGCCTCCAAGAAATATGGGACTATGTGAAAAGACCAAATCTACATCTGATTGGTGTACCTGAAAGTGACGGGGAGAATGGAACCAAGTTGGAAAACACTCTGCAGGATATTATCCAGGACAACTTCCCCAGTCTAGCAAGGCAGGCCAACATTCAGATTTGGGAAATACAGAGAACACCACAAAGATACTCCTCAAGAGGAGCAACTCCAAGACATATAATTGTCAGATTCACCAAAGTTGAAATGAAGGAAAAAATGTTAAGGGCAGCCAGAGAGAAAGGTCGGGTTACCCACAAAGGGAAGCCCATCAGACTAACAGCTGATCTCTTGGCAGAAACTCTACAAGCCAGAAGAGAGTGGGGGCCAATATTCAACATTCTTAAAGAAAAGAATTTTCAACCCAGAATTTCATATCCAGCCAAACTAAGCTTCATAAGTGAAGGAGAAATAAAATACTTCACAGACAAGCAAATGCTGAGCGATTTTGTCACCACCAGGCCTGCCCTAAAAGAGCTCCTGAAGGAAGCACTAAACATGGAAAGGAAAAATCAGTCCCAGCCACTGCAAAAACATGCCAAATTGTAAAGACCATCAAGGCTAGGAAGAAACTGCATCAACTAATGAGCAAAATAATCAGCTAACATCATAATGACAGGATCAAATTCACACATAACAATTTTTTTTTTTTTTTTTTTTGAGACGGAGTCTCGCTCTGTCGCCCAGGCTGGAGTGCAGTGGCGCGCTCTCGGCTCACTGCAAGCTCCGCCTCCCGGGTTCACGCCATTCTCCTGTCTCAGCCTCTCCGAGTAGCTGGGACTACAGGCGCCCGCCACTACGCCCGGCTAATTTTTTTTTGTATTTTTAGTAGAGACGGGGTTTCACCGTGGTCTCGATCTCCTGACCTCGTGATCCGCCCGCCTCGGCCTCCCAAAGTGCTGGGATTACAAGCGTGAGCCACCGCGCCCGGCCACACATAACAATATTAACTTTAAATGTAAATGGGCTAAATGCTCCAATTAAAGGACACAGACTGGCAAATTAGAAAAAGAGTCAAGACCCATCAGTGTGCTGTATTCAGGAAACCCATCTCACATGCAGGGACACACATACGCTCAAAATAAAGGGATGGAGGAAGATCTACCAAGCAAATGGAAAACAAAAAAAGGCAGGGGTTGCAGGGGTTGCAATCCTAGTCTCTGATAAAACAGACTTTAAACCAACAAATATCAAAAGAGACAAAGAAGGCCATTACATAATGGTAAAGGGATCAATTCAACAACAAGAACTAACTATCCTAAATATAAATGCACCCAATACAGGAGGACCCAGATTCATAAACCAAGTCCTGAGTGACCTACAAAGAGACTTAGACTCCCACACGATAAAAAATGGGAGACTTTAACACCCCACTGTCAACATTAGACAGATCAATGAGACAGAAAGTTAACAAGGACACCCAGGAATTGAACTCAGCTCTGCACCAAGCGGACCTAATAGACATCTACAGAACTCTCTACCCCAAATCAACAGAATATACATTCTTTTCAGCACCACACCACACCTATTCCAAAATTGACCACATACTTGGAAGTAAAGCACTCCTCAGCAAATGTAAAAGAACAGAAATTATAACAAACTGTCTCTCAGACCACAGTGCAATCAAACTAGAACTCAGGATTTTAAAACTCACTCAAAACCGCTCAACTACATGGAAACTGAACAACCTGCTCCTGGATGACTACTGGGTAAATAATGAAATGAAGTTGGAAATAAAGATGTTCTTTGAAACCAACGAGAACAAAGACACAACATACCAGAATCTCTGGGACACATTCAAAGCAGTGTGTAGAGGGAAATTTATAGCACTAAATGCCCACAAGAGAAAGCAGGAAAGATCTAAAATTGACACCCTAACATCACAATTAAAAGAACTAGAAAAGCAAGAGCAAACACATTCAAAAGCTAGCAGAAGGCTAGAAATAACTAAGATCAGAGCAGAACTGAAGGAAACAGAGACACAAAAAACCCTTCGAAAAATTAATGAATCCAGGAGCTGGTTTTTTGAAAAGATCAACAAAATTGATAGACCGCTAGCAAGACAAATAAAGAAGAAAAGAGAGAAGAATCAAATAGACACAATAAAAAATGATAAAGGGGATATCACCACTGATCCCACAGAAATACAAACTACCATCAGATAATACTATAAACACCTCTACGCAAATAAACTAGAAAATCTAGAAGAAATGGATAAATTCCTCGACACATACATCCTCCCAAGACTAAACCAAGAAGAAGTTGAATCTGAATAGACCAATAACAGGCTCTGAAATTGAGGCAATAATCAATAGCTTACCAACCAAAAAAAGTCCAGGACCAGATGGATTCACAGCCAAATTCCACCAGAGGTACAAAGAGGAGCTAGTACTATTCCTTCTGAAACTGTTCCAATCAATAGAAAAAGAGGGAATCCTCCCTAACACATTTTATGAGGCCAGCATCATACTAATACCAAAGCCTGGCAGAAAGACAACCAAAAAAGAGAATTTTAGACTAATATCCTTGATGAACATCGATACAAAAATCCTCAATAAAATACTGGCAAACTGAATCCAGCAGCACATCAAAAAGCTTATCCACCATGATCAAGTGGGCTTCATCCCTGGGATGCAAGGCTGGTTCAACATATACAAATCAATAAATGTAATCCAACATATAAACAGAACCAAAGACAAAAACCACATGATTATCTCAATAGATGCAGAAAAGGCCTTTGACAAAATTCAACAACCCTTCATGCTAAAAACTCTCACTAAATTAGGTATTGATGGGACGTATCTCAAAATAATAAGAGCTATCTATGACAAACCTACAGCCAATATCATACCAAATGGGCAAAAACTGGAAGCATTCCCTTTGAAAACGGGCACAAGACAGGGATGCCCTCCCTCACCACTCCTATTCAACATAGTGTTGGAAGTTCTGGCCAGGGCAATCAGGCAGGAGAAGGAAATAAAGGGCATTCCATTAGGAAAAGAGGAAGTCAAATTGTCCCTGTTTGCAGATGACATGATTGTATATCTAGAAAACCCCATCGTCTCAGCCCAGAATCTCCTCAAGCTGATAAGCAACTTCAGCAAAGTCTCAGGATACAAAATCAATGTACAAAAATCACAAGCATTCTTGTACACCAATCACAGACAAACAGAGAGCCAAATCATGAGTGAACTCCCATTCACAATTGCTTCAAAGAGAATAAAATACCTAGGAATCCAACTTACAAGGGATGTGAAGGACCTCTTCAAGAAGAACTACAAACCACTGCTCAATGAAATAAAAGAGGATACAAACAAATGGAAGAACGTTCCATGCTCATGGGTAGGAAGAATCAATATCGTGAAAATGGCCATACTGCCCAAGGTAATTTATAGATTCAATGCCATCTCCATCAAGCTACCAATGACTTTCTTCACCGAATTGGAAAAAACTACTTTAAAGTTCATATGGAACCAAAAAAGAGCCTGCATCGCAAAGTCAATCCTAAGCCGAAAGAACAAAGCTAGAGGCATCATGCTACCTGACTTCAAACTATACTACAAGGCTACAGTAACCAAAACATCATGGTACTGGTACCAAAACAGAGATATAGACCAATGGAACAGAACAGAGCTCTCAGAAATAATGCTGCAACTATCTGATCTTTGACAAACCTCACAAAAACAAGCAATGGGGAAAGGATTCCTTATTTAATAAATGGTGCTGGGAAAACTGGCTAGCCATATGTAGAAAGCTGAAACTGGATCCCTTCTTTACACCTTATACAAAAATTAATTCAAGATGGATTAAAGATTTACATGTTAGACCCAAAACCATAAAAACCCTAGAAGAAAACATAGGCAATACCATTCAGGACATAGGCATGGGCATGGACTTCAGGTCTAAAACACCAAAAGCAATGGCAACAAAAGCCAAAATTGATGAATGGGATCTAATTAAACTAAAGAGCTTCTGCACAGCAAAAGAAACCACCATCAGAGTGAATAGGCAACCTATAGAATGGGAGAAAATTTTCGCAACCTACTCATCTGACAAAGGGCTAATATCCAGAATCTACAATGAACTCAAACAAATTTACAAGAATAAAACAAACAACCCCATCAAAAAGTGGGCAAAGGATATGAACAGACACTTCTCAAAAGAAGACATTTATGCAGCCAACAGACACATGAAAAAATGTTCATCATCACTGGCCATCAGAGAAATGCAAATCAAAACCACAATGAGATACCATCTCATACCAGTTAGAATGGCAATCATTAAAAAGTCAGGAAACAACAGGTGCTGGAGAGGATGTGGAGAAATAGGAACACTTTTACACTGTTGGTGGGACTGTAAACTAGTTCAACCATTGTGGAAGTCAGTGTGGCGATTCCTCAGGGATCTAGAACTAGAAATACCATTTGACTCAGCCATCCCATTACTGGGTATATACCCAAAGGACTATAAATCATGCTGCTATAAAGACACATGCACACGTATGTTTATTGTGGCACTGTTCACAATAGCAAAGACTTGGAACCAACCTAAATGTCCAACAACGATAGACTGGATTAAGAAAATGTGGCACATATACACCATGGAATACTATGCAGCCATAAAAAATGATGAGTTCATGTCCTTTGTAGGGACATGGATGAAACTGGAAACCATCATTCTCAGCAAACTATCGCCAAGGACAGAAAACCAAACACCGCATGTTCTCACTCATAGGTGGGAATTGAACAATGAGAACACATGGACACAGGAAGGGGAACATCACATACTGGGGACTGTTGTGGGGTGGGGGAAGAGAGAGGGACAGCATTAGGAGATATACCTAATGCTAAATGACGAGTTAATGGGTGCAGGAAATCAACATGGCACATGGATACATATATAACAAACCTGCACGTTTTGCACATGTACCCTAAAACTTAAAGTATAATAATAATAAAATTTAAAAAATACATTAATTAATTTAAATCTAAACATATGAAAAAAAAGAAATTTTCTCCTGTTCCTGGGAGCAAGTTGCAGTCTTTCCCCCGCCCCACCCTCCTTCTTGTGCTCAGTAACCCTCTTCTCGTGGTCCCTTTTGTCTACACCATGGTTTTCAACTTATTTGGGGGGAAATACCTTGAGCAGAATACAGTGGGAAAAGAGCCTCTATCCTCTTTCTATTCTTAATTCATTTTTATCCCTTCCTGTCTGAGCAAAAACTGTATGGAATCAACACCACTGAGCTCTGTGGGAAAAAAAAAAAAAAAACTGCTCCCTTTGCTCTGCTGGAAGCTGGAGGGTGCGAGGGCCCTGGGTGGCAGTGCAGAGAATTCTAGCTTCTTTCCTACTTTCTCTATATATTGAGCTCAGAGAGTACACTGTGTCTGTATGTGAATATAGGCAGTTAGCATTTACCAACATGTATCTGTCTACTGTCTTTTGTTTAAAAAAAGAAAAGAAAACACTTCTAAAAAAATGGGGTTTTGGAAGGTCAGCAAAGGGTGGCTTCGACATGCTTGGCCGGGTTCAGTGGGCATTTTGACAACATGGCTTCTCCTTGGGGTGTTTGTGATGTTTGACAGATAACCTTGCAGTTTAAGATGACACTTTAAAAATAAATTCTCTCCTAATGATGACCTGAGCCCTGCCACTCAATGGGAGAATCAGCAGAACTTGTAGGATAGTATTTGGAATTGACATTCTCGGTTGTAATTTTGTTCCTGTTTATTTTTAAATTTTCTTTTAGTTTCACTGGAAAGAAAAGGTGATGCTCAGTTTTAAACGTTAGAAGTGTACAATGTGCTTTGTTACAATAAAACTAAATGTGTACACAAAAAAATTAAAAACTAAAAATAAAATAATATAGGCCAGGCACAGTGGCTCACATCTGTAATCCCAGCACTTTGGGAGGCTGAGCGGGAAGTATTGCTTGAGCACAGGAGTTTGACCATTGTGGGCAACATGGTGAAACCATGTCTCTACAAAAAAATACAAAAAAGAGCCTGGAGTGGTGGCACATGCCTATAGTCCCAGCTGCTTGGGAGGATGAGGTGAGAGGATCTCTTGAGCTGGGGAGGTAGAAGTTGCAGTGAGCTGAGATCTCACTACTGTACTCCAGCCTGGATGACAGAGTGACACCCTGTCTCAAAAATAAATAAAATCAATAAAGAATATAAATATTTTGTATCAATTTTCTGCTTTTACAGTCAATGAACTTAAGTCTTAATTTTGGTTACAGAATTAAATATTAATATTTAACAATCAAGACAACATAAAAGTAAAGTACAGTTGACTGAAGCTGGGACACAGATGAAAAGAGAGTGAAGGAAAAGAAGGATGCTAATATTCTTATTTTACAAAATAGGAACTCAAAATACCCAGTGCCTATCTGAAAAAGATACTAAAATGATTAGCATAGTATTAAGTTAGAAAAGTAAACAAGAGAACTGAAATATAGCTATATTAGGAAGAGAAGAGGGGAGGGAGGTGGAGTTGAGCTAAACCTTAATATGTTGTAAAGTCAATAGACCTTTGATGGATTAGTGAGTAGAGGACACCTTCCCTAGAGATACTGAGGAAAGAGGTAGCAGTAGTGCCTCTTAGGACTTGGACGGGAGTCAAAGAGTGGTGGGGGGAGACAAATTCCAACAGAGGGAATTTGAGAGAAAACAGCCTGCAAATTATTTATTTATTGATTTATTTGAGATGGAGTCTTGCTCTGTCACCCAAGCTGGAGTGCAGTGGCACGATCTCGGCTCACTGCAACCTCTGCCTCCCGGGTTCAATTAATTCTCCTGCCTCAGCTCCCGAGTAGCTGAGATTACAGGTGCCCACCACCACGCCCAGGTAGTTTTTGTATTTTTAGTAGAGACGGGGTGTCACCATGTTGGCCAGGCTGGTCTCGAACTCTTGACCTCGTGATACACCCGCCTCAGCCTCCCAAAGTGCTGGATTATAGGCATGAGCTACCATGCCCAACCCAAATTACTTACGGTTGGAAATCACCTTAATGTTCAAAAGAGGGAATACTTAAATAAATCACATTACATTAATAGAATAAAATATATCTAGTAAAACTTTTTAATGACTACTCAACAATATGGAAAATTCTATTATATAATAGAATTTTCAAAAGATATAAGTCCTCTTTCCCTAACCTTCCCTTTCTAAACAATTTAGTCCTAAAGCCGCCAGGTGGGGCAGAACAAGGTCACAGACATTGATGAGGAGGGGCCATCTGGCACGGGAATAAGAAGTCAGAACCCAAGAGAGATGAAGAGGTATCCCGGGTGGGGGATGTCTGAGGGGGCTGAGAGGGGAACCCAGCCTGCAGAGTCACAGCCTGAGCAAGTGGAGGAGCTGTCCACTCAGAGGGGTTGCCTAGTGTGAGATATCCAGGCCCAAATGGCGGACACCCATGTAGAGGGGCAGCCCTGGCACAGTGTCAGAGCCAGAGTGGGTAAAGGGCATCCATATGGGAGGGGGGACGGCGGCAGCAAGGTGAGATTGGTTACATGCATGAAGATGGATGCAATAAGCAACTATATTAAAGAATATGGGAGAAGAAATTTATAAATCAAAAAGTTATAAATAAAATTAAGATATAAATATGGGAAGAGAAAACAATATGAGCTTGTGGGGTTGGATTTGAGTTGAGGTATTGGTATAAATTTATGGTTTTCAGTATAGTTACATAAAGAAAATACATGTGAGTACTTACATGTTACATAAAGAAAATACATGTGCTGCACTTAGGCCCTTGAATCGAGTTCTCCTGCAGGTGCTGCAGATTTCGGTGTATCCTGGGGTGGGAGGCTCCAGCTCTGCCTGTGGCTGCTGTCCTCTCGAAGCTAACAGATACCTACCTACAGGTAGTATTGTGAAATTAAAAGAATTTCAGCACAAGAAGGTGGCTGTTGCATGTAATCTTTCCTAAAGAAACCTATTTTAGGAATTTGGAAGAGAAACTGACAAGCTCATCTTGAAGAGGGAGTTGATAACCTTACTTCATTTCTGTGGGTCCCGGGACCATGCGGAGCTGGCTAAAGATGTCATTTATAGGTACCATGCAGAGAACAGAAATATGACTTTGGGGGAGTATAGGTTTGGACCACTTTTCATGAGTCTGGGTTATGGGTTGGATCTTGAGGGGCTCATGAAAGACCAGCATTTATGAGATTCCTTCTCAGACTCCACATCATTCAATATTTTGATGGATATGTTATTTATCAAAGGCAAATATAAAAGTGCTTTGGAAGTATTGATAGAGATGAAAAATCAAGGTGTGAAATTCACTAAAGATCCTATATTCTTACTTTTGCAGTTTGCAACAAACTGAATAGCCCTGAGTCTTTCAAAATCTGTTCTACATTAGGAGAAGCCCTACTCAAAGGAGAGGTTCTCTCCAGGAGAGCATCCCGTTTCTTTGTGGCATTAGCTCTGAATCAGAACCAAGTGGCAAAAGCTATGTCCATTTTTTTCTCAAACCATGAATCCAGAAAGCATAGCCTGCACTAATTTAACTATTATAATCCATATCCAGTCAAATATGTTGGAAACCCTGATAGAGATACTAAAAAAATGCTGCAGAAGGAAATTTATTAAAATTTGTGAAAAGACATGAATTCTCAGAGGAAGTTCTGGCAAAGGTGAAGGAAAAGTGAAGGATATGCCTGCCCTTGTGACCAGATTTAATGAGATCTATGGAAAACTGCACATCAGTGGCCAGGTCATCACTTGTACTTTGGGTAGTCTGCTCTGCCACACCCCCAGGGACAGGAAATCCCATATGTTGCTATTAAACAAAAGGATGATGAGCCGTTAGACCTTCCAGCCACTCAACCAGTCCTTTTCGGCTGAGTAATAATCCTCATTTCAGTCGACTTGTGGATCTGAAGGGCCTGCTTCTAGTGAGTTATTGCCTTCCCTAAGAAGCAGGCATTGCACTTCAGTAGACGCTGTGCTGACACTTAGCCTCCTCTTGAAATTCCCAAGTTCACTGAATAGTGGCATGTTGATCTCTGAGAAGTTATATTGCACTACTGTGAAGGTCTACATGCAAGCATGATACCCTCAGAAAGGAGCTTCCCTTGTACACTGCTGAGGATCCTTGAAGGAACATGGTCAGTCTCCAGTCCAGCTTCCAGCACCAGAATGGAACCCAGCAAGCACCACAGGAATGAATTTCACTACAAGTGTGGTCACTCTGATTTTCAAGGGAGTAGTTACTTGTAAATTACATCCTTGCTGAATTCAAGAGGTCTGAAACCCTATTCTATCATGTTAGAAAATAGCCCAGGATTTCCTCACTGCTCTGCCATCATATATTTCTATGACTTGAGTCATTTTTCCATACACAAAACAATAATGCCTATGCGTATTTGCATATAGATTTGAAATCTTCATGCAAGGTTCAGTAGGATCAGATTTTCTCAAAAATAAGAGAAATAAAAAAGATTCGTAAGCAAAAAATAAAAAAGAAAGAAAGAAAAGTAAAAAGAGAAAATACATGCAAATACATGTGAGTGTGAGTGTGATTGGTTATTTGCCATATTCCCAACTATATCCACTGAGACAGCCTTAGAGCTCTCTCACCCCAACAGCAATGAGCACCTACCTAGCACCCAGATCCAGGTTTCAAATTACTGTTCATCACTAAACACAACCAGGTCGTCTTAGAAAAATGACTGGTTCCAGGGGAAGGAAAATATAAAATGAGCTTGGACCATCTTGTAGTTTCTAAAAGCAAGGAACTGCCTAAATAATGATGGGGAGGCTGGGCATGGTGGTTCACGCCTGTAACCTCAGAACTCTGGGAGGCCGAGGCAGGAGGACCCCTTGAGCCCAGGAGTTCAGAGACCAGCCTGTGCAACATAGTGGGACACTATCTCTACAAAAAACAAAAAAGAAAGAAAGAACGAAAGAAAGAAAGAAGAAAGAGAAAAGAAGAAAGGAAGAAAGGAAGGAAGGAAGGAAGAATGAAAGAAAGAAAGAGAAGAAAGAAAGAAAGGAAGAAAGAAAAAGAAAGAAGAAAAAGAAAGAAAGAAAAAGAAAGAAAGAAAGAAAGAAAAAGAGAGAAAGAAAGAAAGAAAGAAAGAAAAGAAAGAAAGAAAGAAAGATTAGCTGGGCATGGTCATGCCCACCTGTAGTCTCAGCTACTCAGGAGGATGAGGTAGGAGCATTGCTTGAGCCCAGGAATTTGAAAGCAGTCAGCCGTGATCACACCCCCGCACTCCAGCCTAGACAACAGAGCAAAGAAAAGAAGAAGAGAGAAAGAAGAAGAAAAAGAGGAGGAGGAGGAGGAAGAAGAAGAGGAGGAGGAGGAGAAGGAAGAAGAAGAAGAAGAGGAGGAGGAGGAGGAGAAAGAATAGGGATACATCAAAAACACACAGAAGCCCTATTAAAACAGCTTCCACTGGCTAATCTGGGACAAATTATAACTCATTGAATAAAACAAGAAACCATGAATCCATACTGACATAAATAAATGAATGCATTTAAAATATGGTCAGGATTTAAATACCTACACAGTTTTTCTTCCTCCTCCTCCTCCTCCTCCTCCTCTCCTCCTCCTCCTCCTCCTCCTCCTCCTCCTCCTCCTTCTTCTTCTTCTTCTTCTTCTTCTTCTTCTTCCTCTTCTTCCTCTTCTTCTTTTCTCCTCCTCCTCCTCCTTCTCCTCCTTCCCCTTCTTCTCCTTCTCCTTCTTCCCCTTCCCCTTCCCCTTCTCCCTCCTCCCTCCTCCTCCTCCTCCTTCTCCTTCTCCTCCTTCTTCTTTTTGACATGGAGTCTTGCTCTGTCACCCAGATTGGAATGCAGTGAGGCAATCTCAACTCACAGCAACCTCAGCCTCCCAAGTTCAAGTGATTCTCCTGCCTTAGCATCTTGAGTAGCTGCAACTACAGGCACCTGCCATCACACCCAGCTAATATTTATAATTTTAGTAGAGACGAGGTTTTGCCATGTTGGCCAGACTGGTCTCGAACTCCTGATCTCAGGTGATCTGCACCCTCCCCCAACCCCCCAGCCTCCCAAAGTGCTGGGATTATAGGCCTGAGCCAACCGGACCCAGCTGAAATACTTACATAGTTTCAAAATGCACCCACTACAAAATACTTAGTAGTTACAAAGAAAAAAATAATAACTTCAGTAGAGAAGGCTGGCAGATTTCATTTTAATCAGGTGAACAAAGTAAACATCATCAATAATGGCTTAAATTGAAATTGAATTGAAACTTAGAGGATGCAGTGGGAAGAACATGCACCATTTTTGTGACATCTCTGCCAAAGACGGAGAATCTAAATCTAATCAGGACAAACCCACATGGAGAAACATTCTACAAAATAACTGGACTGGAATCTTCAAAAGAGTCAAAGTCTAAGGAAGCCTGCGGACTTGTATATTAACCAACGAGAATAAAGAGACATGACTACTAAATGAAACACATGATTCTGATTGGATCTTTTTGCTCTAAAGAACATTATTGAGACAAATGGTAAAATTTGAGTAGAGTCTGAGTTAGATGGTAGCATAATGTGAATGTTAACGTTAATGTCCTGATTTTGATAGCTGTATATGAGAATATCCTTGTTACAAGAAAGGCACACCAAAGTATTCAGGAATGGAGGTGCATTCATTAACTTACTCTCAAATGGTTCTGGAAAAAAAAAGAGTTATTTGTGTTGTACTTGCAATTTTTCTGTGAGATTGATGTTATTTCAAACATTTGAAATTACAGTTCAAAATTATAAGGCAACCCTGTAAATAATATTTGATTCTAATTTTTTTAACATATACATGTTTGTATGTATATTTGCACATAAAAAGCTAAAAGTATATCCACCTAAATATTAAAGGTGATTAATCTTAAATAGTGTGACTACATTTGACCATGACTTTCTCCTTTTTCGTCTGTATTTTCCTAGTTTTTTACAATGAATTGTATTGCTATTTTTATTCATTAAATCACTAAGAAAAACATTAGAAAATACAAATAAATTTGAAACTAATGAATCAATTAAAATTGCCCTAAATCTCATCACTGAAAGTTAACCACTGATGATATTTTGACATCTATCCTTCCAGGATTTTTTACATGCACATATATATATATATATATGTGCATGTATAAGAAAGTTAAATATATATTAGAAAAAAATATATATAAAATGTTATTTACAAAGGTAGGCATGTGTTTTCACAAAATGAAATAATAATAAACACACCATAAATTTTTTTCACTGAATTCATCTACATTCTTTCATGTCAATAAATTTAGGCCTTTATTATCCCTTTAGGGACTGAATACTATTTCATTGTTAAACTACTATTTATTTAAATAATCCCTGATGTTGGACACTTAGATTTTTTTACTTTTACCATTATAAATCATGCTATGATGGACATTCTTATTCATACAACTTTATGCATTTGACAAATTGATTCCTTAGGATAAATTATGAAAAGTAAAATCCTGGGGTCAAAGATTTAAGAAAAATATATTAGGCACTTTTGCTGCATATTATCAAATTGCCCTCTAGAAAGTGTGTGTATCAGCGTATATTCTTACCAGCCTGGTACCCTAACCCATGACAACATTAAATAGTATCTTTTTTCTATGTGAGGAACTTAAAATAATCAGAATAAACAGTAATCTTTAATATTTCTGGAGATAACTAGATAAGCAAATACATTTCATAAGCTTATAAAAATCCTAAAAATGATAAATATTCTATGTTTTTTAACTAAGTTAGTAGGGCAATTATTAGCCTGGGGGTGGGGAAGGGGAGAGGAAGTAAAATAATTCTTTAGTTACTAGATAAAGAAAAAATGATATGAATGGAGAGATGGAGAAAACACTACAATGAGCCATTCCAGACCAGAAAATCTTGCATTTCATAACAATATTATCCATTGCTGTGAAACAAATTACTCTAAAACTTAGTAGTTAAAGCAACAAATATGTACCCTGTTGCAGTTTCTAAAGGTCAAGAATTTAGAAGAAGGTTAACTGATAGGTTCTGGTTCAGGGTCTCTCACAAGCTTGCAGTAAAAATGTCAGCTAGGGCTGCAGTCATCTGAAGGTTTGACTGGGGTTGGAGGAGTGGCTTGCAAGATGGCTCACCCACACGGCCTTTGGGAGGAGGTCTTCATTCCTTCCTGGTGTTGGCAGGAGACCTCAATTCCCACATGGGTCTCTCCATTGTGCTGCTTGAGCGTTCTTATGATATGGCACCTAGCTTACCCCCAGAGCGAGTGATACGAGCTCAAGAGCAGGGAGGAAGCCAAATCCTTTTTTGGACCTATTTCAGAAGAGGCATGCCATCACTTTGATCACATTCTGTTCGCTGGAAGTGAATCCATTTCTAGCAGATTCTCTCACTGAGTTCAGTCACACTAAGGAGAGAGAGATTAAGCTCACCTTTTGGAGGGAAGAGCATTAGTGACTGTGTGGACACATTTTAAGGCTACCATAATAGTTAAAAAACATGAAGCTCTTATCAAGAGCTTCTATAGTCTCAGATATTGATGACAGATGGCCACCTAACCACAGATCAAGAAAGGTCAGGTGCAGTGGCTCACCCTTATAATCCCAGCACTTTGGGAGGCCAAGGCAACAGGATCACTTGAGGCCAGGAGTTTAAGGCCAGTCTGGGCAATATAGAAAGCCCCCCATCTCTAAAAATATTTTTGTTTTCTTGAAACTGAGTTTTGCTCTTGTCGCCCAGGCTGGAAGGCAGTGGTGCGATCTCGGCTCACTTCAGCCTCCGCCTCCGGGGTTCAAGCAATTCTCCTGCCTCAGCCTCCCAAGTAGCTGGGATTACAGGCATGTGCCACCACGCCTGGTCAATTTTCTTGTATTTTTAGTAGAGACGGGGTTTCACCATGTTGGCCAGGCTGATCTTGAACTCCTGACCTCAGGTGATCCTCCTGCCTTGGCCTTCCAAAGTGCTGGGATTACAGGCATGAGCCACTATGCCCAGCCTAAAACATTTTTTACATTTAAATTTAGAAAAATAAAGTTGGAAACCTATTGTAATGGAAACATCACTGATTCAGGGGCCAGAATATTGGATCAGGGAAGATCAAGTCATGGCCGGGCACAGTGACACTGTAATCCCAGCACTTTGGGAGGCCGAGGCAGGCAGATCATCTGAGGTCAGGAGTTTGAGAACAGTTTAGGCAACATGGTGAAACCCCATCTCTATTGAAAATGCAAAAATTAGCCTGACGTGGTGGCAGGTGCCTGTAATCCCAGCTACTCAGGAGGCTGAGGCATGAGAATCGCTTGAACCTGGGAGGCAGAGCTTGCAACGAGCCGAGATTGTGCCACTGCACTCCAGCCTGGGCAACAGAGCAAGACTATCTCAAAAAAAAAAAGACATATTAGTCAATGTATGAGAATAGGCTATGCAAAAAAAAAAAAAACAATATGTGAGTTCAACTAGATATATACACATTGAACACCTACAATGCGTAAGGCATTGTGTTAGTTCTACTGGGTATAACCAGAGAGGTTACTTACCTAAGATAAGCTAGTAAATGTTAGAACTACAATTTTAATGCAGTTCTGGAACTTTCAATCAAAGTTACTTACCTAAGATAAGCTAGTAAATGTTAGAAGTACAATTTCAATGAAAGTTCTGGAATTTTCAATTGAAGTTCCAGATTCCATGTGTTTAACCATTATGCTACACTGACATTCTAGAGTCTACCCTGCCCACCTGCCTGAAGTGATCTCCAGCTTGGGCCCCTGACCTTCAGCTCTTGGAGGGCTTCAAGAAAAATGAATTCCCTATTCCTTCCTCAAAACATGTTCTCGAGGGGCCAGGCGCGGTGGCTCACGCCTGTAATCCCAGCACTTTGGGAGGCCAAGGCAGGTGGATCACAAGGTCAGGAGATCGAGACCATCCTGGCTAACATGGTGAAACTCTGTCTCTACTAAAAATACAAAAAATTAGCCTGGCATGGTGGTGGGCGCTTGTAGTCCCAGCTACTCGGGAGGCTGAGGCAGGAGAATGGTGTGAACCCGGGAGGTGCAGCTTGCAGTGAACCGAGATCGCACCACTGCACTCCAGCCTGGGCGACAGAGCAAGACTCCATCTCAAAAAAAAAAAAAAGAATATGTTCTTGAGTTAGTGATTTATCGAGGGAGTGCTCTTAGGAGAAACCTGTATGTAAAAAGCTAAACAAAGAAGTGATTTTAGCTAAAGGCTAGTCTCAAGCCTGACCCCATGGGGAGCTCTAAAACATGACTGATGCCATAAGATTGAGGCAAGAGGTCTAAGTTCTTCCACATCCATATCAGCCACTTACTGGCTATGGGCTACCCCTGGGGAAGAACATAACCTCTTAGACATTGTCAACAAGGCGGCCCCCATAGGCTGGAGGCTATGCTCTGGAGAAGAGTGCACCTGTGAATTCTTGACAGGGAACACTCAGCAGCTGCAGGATGGCTGCACCTCCCTGGTAAGGGAGGTCTATATGTATCAACTGTTCTCAAACTTACAAATATATCATTTTAACCCCAGTCTTCTAATACAGTTGCTTGCTGTATGTTTGGTCCTTAGCTAGACCAGATTTCCAGAGCAGTGCCCAGGGCTGGCTCTAATCACATCACCTTCCTTCTTCCTATCACAATTATCCCCTCTGGATCTCATTTGTGGATATGTTGCAAAGCCTGTTTCTTTTGTTTTGTTTTGTTTTGTTTTGTTTTGTTTTGTTTTGTTTTAATGACTGTATACCCAGTAAGTAGGTAGCACAGTGCCAAACGCATGCAAAAGCATTCATAGAATAAGGCCTATTTTGCTTTTTTCTTTTCTTGTCACCTTATAAATGTGCCGAAGATCCCACTTTTTGAAGTTAATAATTTTACATCCTTGTGTATAGGGGTATGCAATAGGTTTATAAGGATATAATTCCAAACACTAACCTCATGCTAGTGCTGAAGAGCTGACAGTTCAAACACTGGGGCATCCTGGTACCTGCTGAAATCCTATTTCCATAGGTAATGGAAGTCTCAATATGAGACTCACATTTCCCTCATTGCCTCTGTTGCTTAGCCTTAATATTACCATTTTCCTCTTCCCCTTACCTTTCCCCTAAATCCAAACTTTACTGGGTTTCTGAATTATAATTCTTATAAAGAATCAGCCCAGCCGCTCCTGGAAGTGACGCCTCTGGGATGTGAATCGCTTTCTGAAAGCAAACTGGAGCCCAGTGTGACAATGTGAAGAGGAGAGAAAGGCAGGTCTATGCATAGGATACAGGGAATGGAGGCAGGAACATCAACAAATTCCACGCTAAATCAAAGCATTGCTGAAAATGACAGCAACTCTGTGCCCTGGAGTTCCTTTTGACCCCACCAGCAATGAATCTCTGCTGGATAACGTAACTTCATTTCATGGGAAAGAGAGGCTTGAAAAGAACCAACTGAGGCTACCCTGCTTGGTAGACTGAGCACTTGAGGGAGGCGAGGAGATGAGATCTTGTGAAGAGCCTAATAAGGACATAACACATGAGACATTACCTTGAACACAGCCACAACCAAAGCTGCCTCTACTCTGTGTGGCCCTGGGCTAAATTTTTTGGGGGGAAGGGTGAGGAAGAGGGCCCTATCTATATAAACAGTTTCATGTTTAAATATATTACAAAATTTATGAGCCCAAGTGAAGTATCATGATTTGTCAATGACGTTTTAGAATAATGAGAAAAGAGCCGGGCGCGGTGGCTCAGGCCTGTAATCCCAGCACTTTGGGAGACCGAAGTGGACGGATCACGAGGTCAGGAGATCGAGACCATCCTGGATAACAGTGTGAAACCCCGTCACTACTAAAAATACAAACCGGGCGTGTTGGCGGGCGCCTGTAGTCCCAGCTGCTCGGGAGCCTGAGGCAGGAGAATGGCGCGAACCCGGGAGGCGGAGCTTGCGGTGAGCCGAGATCGCGCCGCTGCACTCCAGCCTGGGCGACAGAGCGAGACTCCGCCCCCACCCCCCCCCAAAAAAAAAAAAAAAAAAAAACTAGTTCTATACTTTAGGCCGGGCGCGGTGGCTCACGCTTGTAATCCCAGCACTTTGGGAGGCCGAGGCGGGCGGATCACGAGGTCAGGAGATCGAGACCACGGTGAAACCCCGTCTCTACTAAAAATACAAAAAAATTAGCCGGGCGTGGTGGCGGGCGCCTGTAGTCCCAGCTACTCGGAGAGGCTGAGGCAGGAGAATGGCGTGAACCCGGGAGGCGGAGCTTGCAGTGAGCCGAGATTGCGCCACTGCACTCCAGCCTGGGCGACAGAGCGAGACTCCGTCTCAAAAAAAAAAAAACAAAAAAAATATAGAATAATGAGAAAAGAAGAGATACTATATATTTCTTTATTGTCCCATCAGTGTATATGGAGATTCTTCGGGGTGTCCAGCTATCATCTCTTCCTGTTAGATCTAGGAATCATTTCTTCATGCTCCTTGCTGTCAAATGCACCATTCTTGAATATTTCATGTCTCCAACCACCAGAAAAAAGTGTATCACACTGCTACAGCTCTTTAAAACCTCTTTAAATCGAAACAATTTGTATCTTCTTGCTCCGTAGTTTCCTAATGCCATTTAATGTCAGTTATAATATTACCCATGACAGGGAATTATCCACTGTATGGCCTAAATACCAACTTCCAATGCCTCTGTCAAAGGTTACTTTATTACTTTACATTGTTGATAATGATCACAAATGCAAGTCTTATCCAGAATATGCAAGAAAATGAGAATGATAATTTTCAGGCCATGTAGAATTTGCCATTTGGAATTTTGTAGTATAAACATAAAACATATCTTCTAATCATATTTTCTCTTGAACTCTTTAAGCCATAATTCCTGCATTCCTAGAACGTGACCTCTTTCACAACTAACCACATTCCTACCTTCCATACATTGCTACTAGCAAGAGACCTATGGGCAGAGTGAAAAAGGCATCCCGTTCATGCAAGGAGTGATTATCCTTCATCTTGCACAGATTAAGACCAACCCAAGAGAGCACGTTATCACCCACCAGTCGGAGGCAAGAGAGAACATTGATAGGAAATGCCCCATTGGGGCTAGGAGAGGTGGCTCATGCCTGTAATCTCTGCCCACTGTAACCTCCCCCTCCCAGGTCAAAGCAAATCTCCTGCCTCAGCCTCCCAAGTAGCTGGGATTACATGTGCCTGCCACCACGCCCAGCTTTTTTTTGTTTTGTTTTGGGTTTTTTTTTGTATTTTTAGTAGAGACAGAGTTTCACCATGCTAGCCAGCCTGGTCTTGAACTCCTGACCTCAGGTGATCCACCCGCCTCGGCCTCCCAAAGTGTTGGGATTACAGGCATAAGCCACCATGCCTGACCAAGTCCCAGAACTCTTTTGCGGCACCTGGTTGACCCCACACATGGCAGTGGGGAGACAGTGCTCCAAAGGGGAGAAATGGGACCCGGGCCCACACCCGTCCTAGTCTAAGCTCACGGCACCCTCCCCACTTGGCACTGCTGGCCTCAGCCAGTTCCAGATACTGTAGTGGGGTAACTTCCTATGTGGAAGGCACTCCAATGTGTAGGGGAGCCCTGAGGGCAGTGGCCCTGCTCGCTCAAGTCTAAGGACTCTACTCGCCCTAGAATATAAATTTTGTGGTCATCCAAGGAATGAAATTTAAAAAGTCCTGTAAGATCCCACATGTCCACATACTGCCAACACATCTGAAACTCAAACCCGTGCTGATGGTATTGCACGTCGTGTTATAGTGCTGCTTCCAGAAGGACTCTGTCAAAATACTATGTGCTGTCTGTGGGCAGTGAGCCCTGCAGCATCACCACCAAATGTAGCTGCCATTCACTGAACCCTACCATGGGCTGTTTAATCTCACCTAATCCTCACTACCACCCTATAAAGTAGGTATGATCATTATCTCATTTTACTGATAAGAAACCTCAGATTCTGCGAGCTGAGGGCAATTCCCATAGTCACAACTGCTTTTTTTTGAGTGGCAGAGCTGAGATATTCTCATGTTTATCCCAAGAGTTGGTTCTTTTCTCCTACAGCACACCACATCGGATTAGTTAATAACCTGAGCAGTTCAATATCTTTGTTAACAGTGTTGAAACATTAATTTACAGAAAACCTCATATGGGAGGGATACTAATGTAGGCTCCGAGATGCCTGGACCCCACCTGATGTCTAGGCTCCAACTCAGGCTAATTAAACCAATACTGCTAGAAGAGGACCCTGGGATTTTTTTTTTTTTTTTTTTTTTTTTTTTTTTT